>NC_086444.1:590609365-590939365 GCF_028390025.1 Pseudophryne corroboree | reverse complement strand
AATTAGATTCCACATTTAAGCTCTTCAGTGTACCATTAACCTTCAGCATGTCCGCCAAAGCCTTGTACAGAAAGAAAGTCCCGGATACAGTAATCACAGCTGACTCCAGTTATACAAAACGATCACATTACTTCCATCTCATCTTCATAGTGAAAAGGCTATTCTACCTAAGTAGTGTTATTCCTTATAATACCCTTATAAATGTGTTTTATTTAAATGAGCTTCAAAAAACCTCATGAAGCACTACACACAGGTGGCTGGAGAACCTTCATTTCCTACACAGCTCTTATAGGATACAGTATGATTCTGACATATGTATTTGTATCTACCCATTACCCACCCCAAATTTAGGTTAAGTGCGTTAAATTGTGGCTGTAATGGTGTGACCTCAAATGTGGTTTATGAATTACATTTGTATTGTGCACATTTATCCTTTCCCAGAGCAACACTAAATTATACTCTAGTAAGGGGCAAGTCAAAATATTACACAAGGGAGCTTATTAAGTAAAGCTAGGTGCACACTTTCCTCACACTGCACACTTATTGTGACAATTTGCCAATAATCAGGTGATCGGCCTCTTTTATCGTTTAGTGTGTGGGCATGAGCGTGTTGGCCAAACATCGATAAACCGATCCAAAAATGGCCAGAAACACTTGGCTTTGATTATCGAATCGAGTGCATGCTATTGAATCGGCCAGACTTGCAAGCAGGTATTAGCTAACAGGTCCTACAATTGTACAGTGTGTGGGGCCTCTCGATAATCCGCCCATATTTCCTACTATTTTGGCAGGTTTAAAAAAAATAAAGAATTGCTTAGTGTAGCACCAATATTGGGACCTACCACCTGACCATATGTTCTATTTAGATTATTTTATGAAGTAACCTCCGAGCAGGGATGTGTGGTGAGCTAAATAGCTCAGGAGGCACTGGCTAGCACCAGAGCCAGATTTACATGCAATATATGAGCCAAAACGTACATCTTGGCATTTTACAGAGGTGCAGCAGTATAAACTCCTGGAAATTTGGTGAATTTTGATCAGAGATGTGCGGAAAAGGTACACAGGAGAGGCACTGCCTTACCTGCCATAGACTTTTTACTCCAGAGTTTTGGCTATAAAAAATATTATAATAATGCAAAGAAGATATTTCAAACATAGTCTTTGTATTTTTCATATACTTTACTCAGTCAAAACTCTGGCACAAACGTTAGTATGACAGGATAGGCTCTGCCTCACCTGCCTCACCCCACCGCACGTCACTGCCTCCAAGGTTGTTATAACATCAATAAAGTAAAAACTATTTCACTCTCTATACCTCTTGTACAGTAAAGCTCCTGAGCCTGTATTACAAAATGCCCCCTAAATTATGCAAACTATTTATATCTTTGTGGGTAAGCAATAACATGCATTAACATAGTGTAATACCTGCAAAGTACCGAGGAAATATCACTCAGTGGGGGGAATTCAATTGTTTCTCTCCGAGGCCGCCACTAGATGGCGCCCAATGGAGTAATTTAATTGTTGCTCCATTTCAATGTGATGCGCCATGGGGAAACACATTTCAGCTCGCAACCCCCCGTGTTGGCGAGCTGAATTGTGCGAAAAGTGACTCATTTGGGCGTCCAAACAGTACTTTTTGCGTTGCGCCCAGCACTTTCATTGGGTTTATCTGTTTTACACTGGCCGCTGACCGCATACCCATGTAATACAAATTTTCTGATTCCTTGTTTTTGTAGTGGCCACTAAGGGGGATATCCAATTAGCCCCGGTTTTTTACCGGGGCTAATTGTCCCGCCAGGGGCTATCTAATTAGCCCCGATAAGACGCGGCACGCGCCGGCTTATCTGGGATTTTGTTTCGCCTGCCTCCGGCAGGCGAAGCAGAATCCCCGGAAACAGCCCCATTTTCGTACGAAAACGGGGCTGTTTCACTCGAAAACATCACTGAACCTGTGTTTTCGGGAGAAAAGTTTTTTTTTACACCCGATTTAATAGGATAGGCTGTAAAAAAAAATCGGTGAAACATCGGAAATAAAGTCCGATAAACGGCCGAAAATGGCAGTTTTTCGGACCCGATGTTTTAACGGGGATAATTGGATATCCCCCTAAGTACTTAATTACAAATATCTACTCCATGTCATAACTTACAAATGCAACAGGGTCATTGCTTCTTGTTCCCACAATGCTGAACTTCGTCACATGGGTATTTGTTTTCATAGCTTCAGCATAAGCTTTTAAAGTTATAATAGGAATGTTCTAGAAAGGAAATCCAGAAATAAACATCATATATGATAAAAATATGTACAATTTGTATTCTTTCATTTTCTTGGTATAAAAGGAAAACGTTGAAATGGAAAAAAAGATACATATTTTTTGCACATTAAGAGAAAGAAATTAAATATAAAACTAATAGACCAATTTAGTAATGCAAAAGCATCTGCCTCAAATTTACACCAAATAAAAAGCACATACATGATAGACTGGAGAAGCCATGGATCTGGTGCCCTAAGTGCAAGTATAAAGGTATTTGAAATGAAAAACTGTATAAAGGACCTTATTCAGGGGATGCGGTCAACATCCCGCTGGACGGGATCCCGGCGGTCGAAATACCGACGCCTGAATCCCGACCGCCACAATCCCGACCGCCACAATCCCGACATATTCTCCCTCCGTGGGTGTCCACGACACCCATAGAGGGAGAATATAATAGTGTGCCCGCAGCGTGGCGAGCGAAGCGTGCCCGCAGCGTGGCGAGCGAAGCGACCCCGCAAGGGGCTGCGTTCCGCTCGCCACCCCTGTCGGGATTGTGTGGTGGGGATTCCGGCGTCGGTATTTCGACCGCCGGGATCCCGTCCAGCGGGATTACGTACTGTTCCCTTATTCAGCATGGATCGCTATTCAGACAGAAAGTGCGATTTTCTCAATCCTGCTTCTGCTAAAAAAAAACGCATGTGAAGAGCCGCCCAGAAAGGAAAAAGAAGCTCACCGACGCATTTGCAAATGTGCATATGCAGTTGCATAATTGCAATGCATATGTAGAAATCGAGTACGATTGACAGTTGCGGTTGACCCAGGGCTACTAAGAATAATGAGAATGCAGTCACACTGGCACCATGATGTCAGATACACATCCCTAAAAAGGCCATGATCCGCCTGCAGTTTTCCAACCACTCCCCACAAACGCCATGTAACCTCCAACAAACGGACACTTCCTGACAATTGCTATGTGATCACACCTTGCATGCGCAGTTGTCCAATAATCGGCCGATTTGCAATTTACCACACTATCAACACTGAGCCACTTGACTGAACATCAAAATTTGTTCATGTTAGCTATCCATAGACTCGGCATCTACTTGATGGCTATTTACTAACATAGCTTTTAGCCACTAAGAATTGCAATTTGAAGGGATTTCATAATTTTTGTTTTATGAAAAGGGCATTTTTAACTGCAATTACAAGTGTATTGTTATTCTAAGAAACTCCTATATCCTCTGTGACCCTCTCCCTTCCTGGGATTGCAGTATTCTCGATTCTCTAAGCCAAACAGCTGCTAGAGAACTGCAAATTCTGAGTAAGAAAAAAAAAAATGTTAATTGAAGGTGTCAAATTAAAGTTTTACCTGATTGTATGGTTGTTGCTCTTATACAATCACAAGCCTTTATTAATGTAGATTCCCCATCAAACTTTGTGGGGCACAGAAAACTCCTACAGTGGGTCTATTTGAGATTGCGATATAAAGAATGTGGTACAAGAACGGGACCTTACTGTACTATCTCTGCATACACCCATTTAAAATGATTTTGTGGATCTGGTTATTAATGAAACACATTAATCGTTTCTTAAGACTCAATTCTAGTCTACTTCAACACAGAGGAAACCTTCAATTCTATGACAGACATGGTGTATACTGAAAGCAGCACCGGATTTCATGGCTACCCCCTATCCAATCAGGTACTGCATTCCTTTAATTACTTACCTTACACAGTCCCATCAGATACTGGGCTTTCCCTGACATGGTCAAATCTGATGCAACCAGTCAGAAATCCCACTAGGTGCCTGCTGGAAGATAATCTTCCAGCAGCTGCCAATTGCCTACTGGTTCCCTCCCCCACTCTCTGCCGTGCAGCCTATCACTGCTGATCGGGCAGTCAGGTGGCACCCCTCACCTCCTCGCCACAGCTGCAGAGATTAGGAGCAGCCAGGGACACGCATAGGAAGCAGCCCTCAGATTCCCTATGCACACCTGGCAGCTGCAGAGAGGAAAGTGTGAATCAGCAATGTCACGATCATCGGCAGACCGATATATCAGTTACCGATGTTCTAGAGCACAGGTTTTCAAGCTTGGTCCTAAGGCCCCCAAACAGTTCATGTTTTCCAGGTCTCCTCACAGAATCATAAGTGAAATAATTACTGTAGCTCTACCTGTGGATGTTTTCAAATATCAGTGAGTAATGAATGCACCTGTGCTCCTGCTAGGTGACCTGCAAAGTGTGAACTGTGTGCGGACTGAGTTTGAGCACCACTGTTCTAGAGAAATCTGTAATAAAAAAGTGTAAATATATATATATATATATTTATTTTCTTATATAAAATAATTGTGGGATAAGATAAGGTTGCATAGATGTTCTTAACCTAATTCAATCATGAAAAAAGTTAACATTTCAGAGTGTTTTATGAAAAAAATATAAGCCAGTTAAGTTGTGGATAAACGAAAGTTATTTAAGAAAGTCCCCAATATTTACACTATTTGTCAAGAATACAATAAATAAATACCCTAATATTATTGAGATTAACTTCTTCAAGGTCAGGGTCGTTGCTTTTAACTCGTTCCAAGGTTTCATCCACATCTGTTGAATTAGGTTCTTCATCAGGAACTGGTTTATATTGTGTTGGTTTTATAACACCTATATAAATATGTACACAATTTTGAGAACATTATGTATTTACAAGTACAGGTATGAAATAACAAAAAAAAAAAAACAATTAACAAAAAACAAAACAGGTGAAAACCTTTATTGGACAGCGTCATATAATAGTATTAATATATTTTAATGCAGTTTCACCTCTACCTGATGAAAGACACAGAAAGAATACAGTAAGCTAGAGCACTTTATTTACTACAAGTTTCAGAACAGTGAATATATACAGTACACACACATATATATATATATATATATATATATATATATAAAATAGGATTTTAATACCTAACGGTAAATCCTTTTCTCTTAGTCTGTAGAGGATGCTGGGGATGCTTCAAGAACCATGGGGTATAGACGGGATCCGCAGGAGACATAGGCACACTTTAAGACTTTGATTGGGTGTGAACTGGCTCCTCCCTCTATGCCCCTCCTCCAGACACCAGTTTAAGTAACTGTGCCCAGGGAGACGGACATTTCGAGGAAAGAATTTATTGTTAAACCACGGTGAGCATCTTACCAGCTCACACCTCAGTATGCCGCAGAACGTGGCATTCAATAGAACACCAGCCGACGGCATGAAGAATATGCAGCAATATGCTGACATAAAGTGTAACACAACCTGTGTGTGTAAACACAACCAATAACAGCACAACGCATGCCATGGCATGAACATCATCAGCAACAGGCTGACTTAAACACAACACACCATGTGTGTAAACATACCCAATAACTGCAGATACAGTACGCACTGGGACGGGCGCCCAGCATTCTCTGCGGACTAAGAGAAAAGGATTTACTGGTAGGTATTAAAATCCTATTTTCTCATTCGTCCTAGAGGATGCTGGGGATGCTTCAAGAACCATGGGGTTTATACCAAAGCTCTAGAACGGGCGGGAGAGTGCGGACAACTCTGCAGCACCGAATGACCAAACAAGAGGTCCTCATCAGCCAGGGTATCAAACTTGTAAAACTTCGTTAAGGTGTTTGACCCCGACCAAGTAGCAGCTCGGCCAAGCTGTAATGCCGAGACTCCTCGGCTAGCCGCCGAGGATGAGCCCACCTTTCTAGTAGAATGGGTCTTCACCCATTTCGGTAACGGCAATCCTGCCATAGAATGAGCCTGCTGAATCGCAGCACAGATCCAGCGCGCAATAGTCTGCTTGGAAGCAGTAGCCCCAATCATATTGGGAGCCCATAGAACAAACAAAGCCTCTGTTTTCCCAATATGAGCCGTTCTGGCGACATAGATATTTAAAGCTCTGACCACATCAAGAGACTTCGATTCCGCCAAGGTGTCAGTAGACACTGGCACCACAATAGGCTGGTTTACGTGAAACCACTTTTGGCAGAAATTGCTGACGAGTTCTCAACTCCACTCAATCAGCATGGAAGATTAAATAGGGGCTTTTGTGAGACAAAGCCGCCAATACAGATACCCGCCTTGCGGATGCTAAGGCCAACATCATAACTACTTTCCAAGTAAGAAATTTTAATGCAACCTTACGTAAAGGTTCAAACCAATGAGATTGCAGGAACTGCAACACCACATTAAGATCCCATGGAGCCACAGGGGGCACAAGGGGAGGTTGGATGTGCAACACACCTTTCAAGAAGGTCTGTATTTCTGGAAGGGAGGCCAATTCCTTCTGAAAGAGAATTGATAAGGCCGAAATTTGTACTTTAATGGAGCCTAACTTTAGGCCCGCATCCACACCTACTTGCAAAATATGGAGCAACCGCCCCTCCTGAAAATCCTCCGTAGGAGCTTTCTTGGATTCACACCAAGACACATATTTTCTCCAAATACGGTGGTAATGCTTTGCCGTTACTTCTTTTCTAGCCTGAAGAAGTGTGGGAATGACTTCACTGGGAATACCCTTCCGGGCTAGGACTTGGCGTTCAACCGCCATGCCGTCAAACGCAGCCGCTGTAAGTCTTGATACACGCACGGCCCCTGTTGTAACAGGACCTCTCGAAGAGGAAGAGGCCAGGGATCTTCTATGAGCAACTCCTGAAGATCTGGATACCAGGCCCTCCTTGGCCAGTCTGGAACAATGAGTATCGCCTGAACCTATGTTCCTCTTATGATCTTTATCACCTTGGAATGAGTGGAAGTGGAGGGAACACCTAGACCGACTGAAACACCCACGGTGTCACCAGGGCGTCCACCTCTATTACTTGAGGGTCCCTCGACCTGGAACAATATCTTTGAAGTTTCTTGTTGAGGCGAAACGTCAACATGTCTATTTGAGGAATTCCCCAACGACTTGACACTTCTGCAAAGACCTCTTGATGAAGGCCCCACTCTCCCAGTTGTCTACACCCGAAATGAAGATCGCTGACAGAGCGTTTACATGCCTTTCCGCCCAGCGGAAAACTTTTGTGGCTTCTGCCATTTCCGCTCTGCTCTCCGATCTGCCCTGGCGGTTTACATACGCCACTGCTGTATGTTGTCTGACTGAATTAAGACGGGCAGACCACGAACAAGATGTTCCAGAATGTTTATGTGCAGACAAGCTTCCTGGCTTGACCATTTTCCCTGGAAATTCGTTTCCCCCGAATGACTGCCCTGGAGTCTCCAGCCCTGGAGACTTGCATCCATGGACACCAGGATCCCATCCTGGATCCCGAACCTTCGCCCCTCTAGGAGGTGAGAACTGAGCAGCCACCACAGGAGAGAAGTCCTGGTCCTGGAAGATAAGATTATTTTCCGGTGCATGTGAGACCCGGACCACATGACCAATTGGTCCCGCTAAAAAACACTCTGGCATTTAACCTGCTCACTGAATAGCCTCGTAGGCCGCAACCCTCTTTTTCATCAATGGAACGTATTGATGGATTGACACTGTTGTAGATCTGACCCGACTCTGGATCTTCAGAGCTCTTTCCATTGGAAGAAACAAACTCTCAACAGTTCTGTATCTAACATTTTTCCCAACGCCGACAATCGCGTTGTTGGGATCAACCGTGATTCTGGCAAGTTCAGGAGCCAACCACCTTGTTGAAGATCTGTCAGGGATAAAACAACATTTTGCACCAGTTGTTTCTTGCCCTCCCCGTACGCAGGAGAGCGTCCCAGTACAGAGTAATAATGCTTTTACTATTGAAGGAAATCATACCACCATCACTCTGGTGAATTGGCACTGACAATCCTGAATAGCAAACCCAGGTAAGCCTAATGCGGAAGAACCGTATTTAGACCCTCTTTCTCCTTTAACAGATTGGAGATCCCTGCCCCGAGAGATTCCATCTTGTAGTTCAACTTCTTAAGTAGAAATTGTTTGGAATTGTTCTGACCAGGCCTTCCGGCCTCAGAAGCACGAAAAAAGCTTGAATAACAGCTTTTTTTTTTGTTTGTTTGACCGGGACAGCAGGACAATGACCTGATCCTGACCTAGTATGGCGTCGCATACTACCTTCCCATCCAGAGGAGATTTTTAAAAATCAGTGAGGGGAATCATCTGGAAACTCCAGTATGTCCCCCTTGGGACTCTATTCTTCAACTCACTAGTCCATGTCCGTTCCAGGACTGACTGAAGAGTATTAGACGTGGTCCCACCGGTGTGGGCTCCCGCAATATAGTCCCAGCGACATGCGGTGGATGTGGTAGAAACAGAGGATGATTTCTACATCTGCGAACTTAAAAAGGCTGCTGACCTCTTACCTTTTTCACCTTCCTCTACCTGCAAAGAAAGGGAAAACCGTATCCATTCGGTCGAAATGACTGCATCCTACAAAAATGCGTCACCAACCGTCGTGAGGGAACATAGGTCAAGAAGGTAGACTTACCAGTGGTATCTGCCGAGATCAACTTAACAAAGCCATCCCCAAACCAGGTTTCACATTCATAGGGAAGATACTCCAGTTCTTCTTGGAGTCAGCCTCAGCATTCCATTGGTGAATCCACAACGCCCTCCTAGTCGAGACCGCCATGGAAGTGGCCCGCGAAAACAAGAGTCCTATATCCCTTGTAGTCGCACGGCAGTATGCTGCAATGATATAGACATGACTCTATTTAAGTTGCATACAACTACTCCCCCATGCGCATGTAATGCCAGTATAATCAACGTACATGCGGACACATAATTAGAGTATCACATATCTTCCTGCATACGATCCTTTGTGACAGGGCCCCGTGCAGAACAGGGGGTGACTCTCACCTTCTATCCATTGAGAAGGAAAAACTTTACCCCAGCATTCATTATAAATATCTGTATATACATATATATATATATATATATATATATACCTTCCAATGCACCTATACACACATATATCTATATATATATATATATATCTATATATATATATATATATATATACATACACATATACATATCCAATACGTTATTCTAATGTGTATGAACAGGTACTGAATGCCAATTTTTGTGGATCTGATCAGGAAACTGTTAGGTGCCGCGGTCCGTGGCGCCGCTCGGTCCGTTTCCGAGCGATGACCGCGGCCGCTGCACCTTCCTCCTTGCCCGCCCGGCGCCTAGCAACTAGGGACGCAGTGCGCGCTGAGCCGCCGGGTCCCTAGCAACGCTAGGACGCCGTGCGCGCTGAACCGCCGGGTCCCTAGCAACGCTAGGACGCCGTGCGCGCCGAGCCGCCGGGTTTATAGCAACGGGGACGCCACAGGCGGACCGCGTTCCCCGTTGCAGTTATTGATTAATTAAGTGTTCACACATGTTTCTCTGGTCGTGCAGCAAGGCAGCTGCACGACATTTTGTGTAATTGGGCTCTGTGCTCTTATTGGAGGGTTCCCTGTTATATGCCTCCTCAGTGCCTCACACAGACGCCGGTGATAGCTTCCTGCATGCTGCTCATGTTTGGTGAACGTCTGTTCCTGGTCTGCTGTGCCCGGTCCCTCCAGTTCTCTGAGTTCCTGAATCTTGGAATTCGTCACCCGGTCCCAAGGAGTTCTTCTGGTCCTCATTTACCTGTGGCAGTCGATTGAGGTTCTCACTTGGTTTCGTGAGTGGCGGCCCTGCCGCGTGTTGCGGCCTAGGCCGCTTTAGTATTGTTTTCTTGTACTGGAGCATTTGCGGAGGTTTCCGCTTCCATAGTCCTCTCCGGAACTCGGCGGTGCCGTGTAGGAGAGTGGACAAGTGGAATATTTTGGTTGTTCTTTTCCCTGGCGGTAAGCCGCGCATACTTTTAGTTTCAGGTTAGCCAGTAGCCCCTGGCCTAGTTGTTTCAGTTAGAGGGCCCCTTGTTATTATACCCTGTCTCAGTTCACTCTTTGTCTCTCATTAAGACCTGAGGGGGCATCGGAGTTCGGCAGACGTAATCCGCCCTTCAAAAGCGGCTGCCATGGGCCCAAGAAACCATAGTCTCGCAAGAGTGAACTGACAGCACGGGTAAGACAACGGAGATAGGGTGCCAGAGGCTATTCCCATTCCGTTTCCCTTTCCCAGCATTACGTTCTGGTACTCAGGTCCCACCGTATAAGACCTCCCCTGACCTGAGTATCAGGATCATAACAGAAACATTATGGTCGACCTAAGAAAGATTATTCGAGTCGATCTCAGGGAGTAGTAACTGGGCAAAATAACATTTTTACGACCCTGAGGGGTCTGAGAGAAATCCATTCTATGAACATGACTCCCTCCATAAATATTATCACGTCTGTGATCGTGCCACAGACCTATATAATCTTACTATACATACATATTACATATAGGGATAGCTTTATCTCATATGCATCACATTATCATGTCCATATCCACCCAGTCAGATATTGTTGGTGCCGACAGGGTCACCCCCCACGTCTTTGTCTCCCATATAGTTTTCTCTTGGGAAAAATATACCTCTACTGACATTTTTACATGTACCAAGTACCATTAGGAGTCGACAGCACCCGACATAGTCATTCCCTTTGTGTCTTCTCTTCTTTTACTCACCCGGCTTCTGTCTTCTGGCTCTGTGAGGGGTGTGACGGCGTGACTCCGGGAACAAGCAGCTAGGCGTACCAAGTGATCGAACCCTCTGGAGCTAATGGTGTCCAGTAGCCTAAGAAGCAGATCCTTTGAACTCAGAGAAGTAGGTCTGCTTCTCTCCCCTCAGTCCCACGAAGCAGGGAGCCCGTTGTCAGCAGGTCTCCCTGAAAATAATAAACCTAACATAAAGTCTTTTCAGAGAAACTCAGTAGAGCTCCCCTGTGTGTGACCAGTCTCACTGGGAAAAGATTCTAAACTGGAGTCTGGAGGAGGGGCATAGAGGGAGGAGCCAGTTCACACCCAATCAAAGTCTTAAAGTGTGCCTATGTCTCCTGCGGATCCCATCTATACCCCATGGTTCTTGAAGCATCCCCAGCATCCTCTAGGACGTATGAGAAATATATATATATATATATATATATATATATATATATACACACACACACATATATACAGGTTCAGTATTCCATATCCAAAATGCTTGGGACCAGAAGTATTTTGGATATCGGATTTTTCCGTATTTTGGAATAATTGCATACCATAGTGAGGTATCTCTGGGATGGGATCCAAGTCTAAGCACAGAGTGCATTTGTTTCATATACACCTTATACACACTGTCTGAAGGTAATTTTAGCTAATATTTTTAATAACTTTGTGCATTAAACAAAGTCTGTGTAGATACACACAATTCATTTATGTTTCATATACACCTTATAAACACAGCCTGAAGGTCATTTAATACATTATTTTTAATAACTTTGTGTATTAAACAAAGTTTGTGTACATTGAGCCATCAGAAAACAAAGGTTTCACTATCTCAGTCTCACTCAAAAAATTCCGTATTTCGGAATATTCGGATATGGGATACTCAACCTGTATAAACAAAATAATAATTAAAAGTGAAACAAACTTACTGTTTAAACCCTCTTTGTTGACAATATTGCTGCTTGCAAGGGCTTCATAATACTGCTGATTACTCATCAGAGTGTGCATTCCCAGGATAGCTAAGGGGAAGAGAGAACAATCCTTATACAATAGCCATTATAGTTTTATATGGTGCGTGTGTCTGTGTGTATTTGTACATGCAGAAAAATGCGATCATACATTTACATTTCTGTAGCAGCATTTTGAGATGCATGTATCTTAACTTAAATGTAGGTCAACTTCTCTTCTGGCTTACACATATATCTGGTGCACAAATACATCTATATCCATAAAATATCCATAAATTTGCACAAGGCCTATGAGGACTCCTAATAGGTGCATCTTAAAAATACTTTAGTCAAAAATCATACACATCTCTGGGGGGCAGCCACACTTATCTACGTGCAAGTGGCTGCAAGTGCAAGATACATTCAACTCAAAAAACGACACTAGCAGTACACATGCACAATGCAAGTTTTATGCAAGCCATTTTTGTTTGTGGCACAAATGGACTCGCGTACATCTCTAAATCCAGACTCTCATTTTCATGTGCAATGTCAAAAGTCCATATTATGATAAATAATGCACTGAATCTCTAATAGTGTCAGCAAGGCATTGGCAATTAGAGTCCTCAAAAGAGAAAGCCCTAAATGTAATATCAGTTATATTAATTAAACACTTACTTATTACAAATCATATGATAATATACAATGCCTTGAACTTTGCAGTTGAGCTCACTGCACGTAAACAGGGAACTCCATTTTGCAATATTGAAGATGAAAATTAGATGAGTAAACCGATTGTGAAATGAGTGATGGTAATTTTCTTAAAAAAACTAAATGCATATGTCCAAACTGTCCCAATTTCATTAGGACAGTCCCATTTTAAAGGTAATGTCCCCTTGTCCTGTGATCATAATGTTTCATCCCAATTTGCAGGGAAGGGTAAGGAGGTATTACTTTGAAAATGCCATTTTTATTAAGCTATTAAGCCACGACCAAGGATGTGGCCACACCTACCACATCACTCATCCTGATTACAAACTGGCAAATATCGGGGAGAGGAGTAATTGTTTAAGATTACAGAGCTGTGAGAATATTAAGTGGCTAAGTGAGTTAATAGAGATTGAACGGTCCTACATTGGTGCTTGAAAGTTGTGAACCAACCCTGCTGAAATTTGACCTAAAACTATCCCAGATTTTCACACAAGTCCTAACAGTAGAGAACCAAATCAAACAAATTAGACAAAAAAATGAAATGTAAATTTTAATAGAGGAAAATGATCCAATATAACATCCGTGAGTGGCAAGAGTATGTGAACTTTTAGGCTTAGCAGATATTTTGAAGGTGAAATTAGAGTCTAGTATTTTCAATCTATGGGGTGACAAACTGGTGTGAGTGGACAAACTGTCTTTTTAAAGGATCTATCAAAGTCTGATGTTCACAACACATCTGCGGAAGTGTATCATGTCACGGACAAAGGAGATTTCTGAGGACCTCAGAAGAAGAGTTGTTGATGCCCATTAGGCTGGAAAAGGTTACAAAACCAACTCTAAGAGTTGGGACTCCAACCAATCAACAGGCAGACAGACTGTGTACATATGGGGGATATTCCAGACCATTATTACCCTCCCCAGGAGGGGTCGACCAACCAAGATCACGCCAAGAGCAAGATGTCTAATAGTTTGCAAGGTCACAATGTAACCCAAGGTAACCTCTAAGCAACTGAAGGCCTTTCTCACTTTAGTTAATCACCACCATCAAGAGGACTCTGAATAACAATGGTGTGCATGGCAGGATTGCAAAGAGAAAGCCGCTGCTCTCCAACAAGAACATTGCTGTCCTTCTGCAGGTTGCTAAAAAACACCTGGACAAGCCAGGCAGCTATTGGAACAATGTTTTGTGGACAGATGAGTCCAGTATGGAGATTTTAGGAATAAATGAGAAGCATTATGTTTGCAGAAAGTGGATCACTGCATTCCAGCATAAATACTCATACCATCTGTGAAACATGGTGGTGGTGGTATCATGGTTTGGGTCTCTTTTACTGCATCTGGCCCAGGACGACTTGCCATCATTGATGGGACAATGAATTCTGAATTAGACCAGAATATTCTAAAGGAAAATGTCAGTACATCTGTCCATGAGCTGCATCTCAAGAGAATGTGGTTCATAGAGCAAGACAATGACCCAAGCACACAAGTCATTCGACCAAAGTTTTGGTATGGTCAAATCAATGTCCTAACCTAAATCCATTCGAAATGTTGTGGAAGGACCTGAAGTGAGCAGTTCATTTGAGGAAACCCACCAACATACTGTAAATGTTTACATGCAGTTACAGCTGCACAAGGGGGCCATACCAAATACTTAAAGCAAAGGTTCACATACTTTTGCCACTCAAAGATATGTAATATTGCATAATTTCTTCACAAAAAAAAATTAGCACGTCTAATTTTTTTTTCTCTCTCATTTGTTTGATTTGGTTCTCTTTATCTACTTTTACGACTTGTGTGAAAATCTGCGATAGTTTTAGGCCAAATTGAAGCAGAAATTTAGAAAATTCTGAAGGGTTCACAAACTTTCAAGCACTACTGTATCTATCATGCCTAACAGTTATTTCTCCATACAATTTATTGCTCTAGTGGGATTTCTTCTCTACTATACTAGTTTTGTCCCAACTGTAAAGTGCTGTGCAGTAAGAAGGCGCTATAAAAATAAATGTTAATTATAAAATTAAAACTAAGTAAAGGAATAATGGAATACATTTAGTTTCAGAAACAACAGTTTATAAAAAAAAAACCTGAAAAATAATTCTCCACTTTTATACTGGGTACACATATATCTGCAGATATATCTATAACCAGATTGGGCAGTGTGTTGTGCATAAATCTACCCGATCCGTCGGGACTAACGTCACGAACTGGGCAGGCATTTACATACGCCCGTCCAGTTGTGCTGTCAATCACAGTCGGCGTCTGCAGCAAGTGTACAAGCAGTTGGCTGACCGCCCGTACACACAGCACAATGCGCCAATATAACGTTTGACATATTGGCCATCAGCTGTGCTGCAGGGCCGACGCGATAGGTCTGTGAACGACGGCGTTCCCAGACATCTCGCTCATACACACTGACCGACGGACCTTATCTTCGCAATAGAACGACCGATATATCGGCCAGTGTGTACGCACCATTAGAGATCACTTACATTTTAAAGCTGTAGCAACACACATTTTCCAAGTGTTTCACAAAATACGCTTCCAACCCTTTTCTAAGATATCTAGAATACAATTGGTTTATTTTTGGGGTATTTTATGTACTTTTAAAGGAAAACAAACATGCAGTACTGCTTCTAAAATAGAACATGCAAAAATATAACACCACGTGAGCTATGTGTACTACTCCATGGTGGAAAACAATGTCTTCTAATTTTGAAATGTTTTTCGGTGACACTGTTGGAAAAAGTAGCTAAGCATAGCAGGCATTACACCCTATTGTGACTAAAGTTTGCTTTCACAGCTACACTGTACATTTGAATCAAATATACAAATGAATTACTCAGTATAAAAAGACATAGGGCGGGATGTACACAGTGCAAAAATGCAGCCAAAACTCCAAAAATGCAGTTTTCTGAGTTTTGGCTGCATGTCCCTATGTACCAAGCTCCAAAATGTGATATTTTCTGGGGCTTTGAAGCCTATTTGAATCTGAAAGATCCAATCTGAGGCGCATGCATCATTCTGTGTATGCACAGGATGACTCCCGGGCCATAAACCCAGAAGTCTTGTGATTGCAAAGGACAACTCTTATCAGTAGAGCTGTCCTTGGCCATTTTAATTGCATACAAGCATTATTAACGCCGGTATGTACATGATAAGTGACAAGATACATCACAGATGTAATGCATAGTACATCTCGCCCATATTGTTCTGTTAGACTAGTACACATTAGCAGCTTGCAACATAAAAAATCTCCTTCCTTAAGGATCTCTGTGAACCACCACCTTCTAGGGCTCATGAGTGCATGCTCAATTTTCATGAATTTCGTTCATTAAACTTAGCAAAACCCTTTGTATGATCATGAGTAAGGACAGACTGATCAATTAACTACTAGCTTTTAATGCATCAGTTGTTGTGCAAATGTATACAGTGGGCCAGATACAGAGATGAATGCAGCTGCTGTGCGAAAACATGCAAAAGCAGCAGGCTATTTGTGTAATCCACTGCTGCATCCGAAGACGCAGTATCGGGTCATCTGCATAAACATCTGTCATCTTAATAACCCTCTGCTTACTCGGGATGATGGTAATATCACACAGCAGTGTCCCGGAAATCTGCGGCAAAAGATGCAGACCCTGGGCTTGCCACACCTACAAAACGAAGCCGACATGTTCCCGTTTTGTAAAACATTCACCATCCCCACCCCAAATGGCTGCGGCATGTAGATCATTCTGCAGCTTAGGGGGCAATGCGGCAGTCATCCCATCCACAGATCTGTACATGTACGGTGCTGATGTACGCAAACCGCCAGGCTTGCGTAAAATCTCTGTGTCAGGCCTAATATTATTTTGTATTATTAAAGGGGAAAAGCTTAATTTAGGATCTGCTGGAAATGTTTACAAAGACGCAATTTTGCAACTTGACAAACCATGTTGAGCAATGGGTAGGGTACAAATTTAAGACACCTCCCCAGACTCTAAGCCATCCGCCCCCCTTTTCCCTGACCACCCCTCCCCATCCATCTTACCAGCTCTGACTTCTTTTTGCGCTGTATCTGGAGATGAAGTCATGGCCCTAATCCATCCCCCCCCCCCTTCCCAGACCCTATCCCTTCCTACCACCTTCGTTACCTCTCTTCTTCTGCCTGTTTACATCTTGCCCTCCTCCTCAATCTCTCAACAGGCACTGTCCCCTCTGTCTTCAGGCATGCCCTTGGATCCCCTATTCTTGATAATACTACCCTTGATCCACTCTCTCCAACTACCAACCCATTTCCCTTCTGCCTCCAAACTCCTTGAGAGTATTGTCTACAATCGCCTTACTGCCTTTGTTTCCTCCCACTCCCTGGTTCACCCATTTCAGTCTGGCTTCCATCCTCTGCATTCCACTGAAACTGAGGAAATTCTGCAATGATTTCCATGCTACCACCCAAGACCACTACTCTATACTTATCCTCCTTGATCTCTCTGCTGCTTTTGATACTGTGGACCACTCTCTCCTCCTACAATCCTTCACTCCATAGCCTGTGTGATACTGTCCTCTCCTGGCTGTCCTACTACGTATCAGCTCCTTCTCTGTCTCCTCTATCTCTGCACACTTCCTCTAACAGTAGGTGTCCCCAGAGGCGTAATGAAGGTTGCGGCCAGGGCATATGCCCTGGGCGCCGGTATGTTGGGGGCCCTGGACCAAGACTTGGTGAGCATGCTGATCGCCTGCCTGTGGCATGCTGTACTTTAATATTTTCTAAAGGACTCGGTCAGATCTCAGTCTGCTGTGCTGGGTTTCCATGGCTGGACCAGCCACCAATGAGATTCCAGACACGCACTTCCTCAAATCCTCATCTCCTATTGTATGGCACTGCTTCCCTTCCCCAGCGAGTCCTGGGGTCTGTCTTCTGCACTGCCTGTGTGTGCAGACAAGTGAGGGCCTTCCCTTCCTCAGCGAGTCCTAGGGTCCATCTGCTGCGCTGCCTGTGTGTACCGACAAGTAAGGGCTTCCCTTCCCAAGTGAGTCCTAGGCTCCATAACTGCAGTGCTGTGTGTACCAACAAGTAAGGGGCTGCCCTTCCCAAATGAGTCCTAGGATCTGTATCTGTGCTGCCTGTGTGTACCGAGAATTAAGGGGCGTCCTTTCCTCAGCAAGTTCTAGGTTCTGTCTCTGTGCTGAAAAGTGTGTGGCCAGACTGACATGAGGGGCACGGAGGGGAAGGAGTGAGGCACCTGTAACTGCACCAGGCATTTGCTGACTAGCTAAAGACTGGCGGGAGACCACAGCCGTGGATTCATCAACCTGCGGGGACACTGCGCTTGGGTAAGCAGATCAAAGCAAACTTAAGCTTGCCCCTTCATGTATTTCTCTCTCTATTGCCGTGTGTTTTCTTCATGTTTCTCACTCTCTCTCTCTGCCCCAGGTCTCCACCACCCTCTGTCTCTGCCCCTGGTCTCGCCCTCTCTTTCTCTGCCCCGATCTACTCCTGGACTTTCTCACTCTCTCTCTGGTCTTTTTCTGCCCATGGTCTGTTTCTCTCTCTGGTCCTGGTCTCTCTCTCTCTGCCCCTGGTCTCTATTCTCTCTCTCTCTCTGCCCCTGGTATCTCTCTCTCCCAATGGTCTCTCTCTATCCCTCTGCCCCAAGTCTGTCTATCTCACTCTCCCTCTCCAACTCTGGTCTCTCTCTCTCTAGAAATGGTGGCTCTCACAGACTCTTCATCACCAAGAAATGAAGACTCTCAGATGCCCACAGGCTAATCCAATGCTTTGCTTTATTATAACATTCATCAGGTATACACTGGCGTAGGTTATTATAAAGTGAAATGCTGGGAGTCTTCATTTCTGGGTGTTAAAGAGTCTGTGAGTGCCACCTTTTCTATACTGCATATTACATTATTATTGGAAGTCAACGCGGCAGGCTACAGAGTGCATGATGCCTCCTCCTCCTATACTTGGCTCCACCCACTCTGGATATAATATACAATATTTTTTAAAGCAAATAAACTATTCTAAACTAGGGTTAGGCAACCTGTGGCACTCCAGTTGCTCTGGAACTACACATCCCAACATGCCTTGCCAGTTTTATCATGCTGTAGAAACAAAACTATGGAAAGGCATGCTGAAACATGTAGTTCCACAGCAGCTGAAGTGCCCAGGTAACCTGTCCATTTTCTGAACCACCCCAAACTATAAAGCGATGCAGAGTATGCTGTGGTGATATAAATATGTTAATGATAATAATAATTACACAAAGAAAATGGTTACAAGAGAAGGTCTTTTTTTGCAGGTTGAAGAGGGTAGCTATTTTAAAATAATTTAATAACATTAATTGAGAACTCAATTTAAAGTTGCTCTAAAACTTAGTTTTTGCCCTTGTCATTCCTAATAGCCGAGTAGAGCGGGCAGAGTGCTTATTTATTAACTCTAAGAAGAAGAATGGAATTTTAATGTAAAGAGACAGTATGACAAATTAAATATATATGTATCTATATATATATATCTATATATATCTATATATATATATATATATATATATATTGTGACAAGAACACTGGGATAGTGTTTGAGGGCAGGTATATTTGTCCCAGGTTCTTGTCTTACATGTTTTAGAAAATGTTAACTTCTAGGAAAAATGCTTTTTGTTTTGTCTGAACCTTTTCAGTTTGCTGTAAAAGCTGGGTAAAGGCTCTGAGAGAGAGATAAGGCGAGTTCTAGACATTGGGCCCAGTTCGGGTCTTTGGCCTCACAGAGGGCTAATCAGGGTTTCAGCTGTGTAAGAGTGATATAGTGCTTCTAACCTGATTAGTATGGGCAGACTGCCTGGGAAGGCTGCAGGATCTGTGTGTGAGAGACACGCTTTCTGATGCAAGTAAGCTATACAGTATGTACTGAAGAACTCTGTGTTTTGTTTAGTGACAGTTAGGAACATCTTATGTTTAGTTAGTGCCGGACAGGAAAGGTATTTTTATTTTGGGGTTTGTTTTATTTTCTGTTTCAATAAAACTGGCCGGGGTCAGTTGTACCAGAAACTGGACTTGTGTTGTTCCTCAGCTGCTGCGTGCTGCCATATTCCCCAGGAAAAGGCACCTTGCACCCCTACAGTGTTACAACTTGGTGGAGAATGCGAGCAGGCCGTTCTGCGCATAAGTGAAAGCAGCAGCTTTGTGAGGCCTGCAGAAAACGGTGGTTTATGCAGATACAGCCCAGTGTGAAGTTACTGAGACTCACCCCTGAGGGTTTGATATATGTCCTGGGTGAAAGCAGCTGCAAAGCCGCCTGAAAAATCTGTTGACATGGAGGATCTGCTTAAAGCCTTGCTGCAAGCTACAGCGGCTCAGCAGGAGGCCAACCGACAGCAGCAGGTGGCAATGGAGGAAAATTGGAGACTACAGCAGGAGGCCAACAGACAGCAGCAGGTGGCAATGGAGGAAAATAAGAGACAACAGCAGGCAGTTGTTGATGAACTTTACAGGCAACAGCGTCAGGATAGAGAGGCCTTAGCAGAAGTGGTGCAGAGACTTGCAGCTCGGGTTGGAGATGTGGCCGTCAGTGCTCCAACCAGCTCTAGTTCTATACGAGCCAGTCACTTCCTGCAGAAAATGACAGAGGCTGATGATGTGGAGGCCTACCTGACCACGTTTGAAAGGACTGCCGAGCGTGAGAACTGGCCGAAAGCACAGTGGGCCAGTCTGCTGGCACCTTTCCTGTCAGGTGAGCCCCAAAAAGCTTACTTTGATTTAAGCCCTGCTGAGGCTCGGGACTATGATAAACTAAAGACTGAGATCCTGACCCGCCTGGGAGTCACGCTGTCAGTACGAGCACAACGGGTGCACCGTTGGCTGTACGCCATGGAGAAGCCTCCGCGCTCCCAGATGCACGACCTTATTCAGCTAACAAAAAAATGGCTGCAGCCAGAGACATTAACTGGTCCCCAGATGGTGGAAAGAGTCGTCATGGACCGCTACTTGAGATCTTTGCCCATGGTCCTGCGCAAGTGGGTGAGCCATGGAAACCCGGGTACTGCTGACCAATTAGTGGACATGGTAGAGAGGTATTTGGCAGCAGAGGAACTACTGATGACCACCCAGCAACCCATAGATCCTCGACAGCGCCCTTCAGTAAAGACTGGTAAGACTGTTCCGTGGGAAAACGTTGCTGGGCGGTTAAGAGAACGCAAGGCTGGAGAAACTGTAAACACTGGCCCTGGAAACAGGCCAATGGGGCTAGAACGGTCTATGCTGCCCAAATGGGTTGATAATCGTGTGGTTAAATGTTTTAGGTGTGGTATGCCAGGTCATGTTATTGCCAATTGCCCAGTCACGCAAGAACCCATGCAATGTGATGCTGCCTTTGAATGTCGCAGAATGTCTTTCTTTGCTAGGTTAGCCTGTACTGTGGTACCTTCACCTGAGCTGGAAAAACAAATGTGTGATGTGTTCTTAGAAGGTAACCGGGTAGAGGCCTTGCTAGATTCAGGAAGTTTAGTTACCCTCATGAAAGCTGGGTTAGTGAACCCCTTAAAGGTCCAGCAAATACCTATTGGGGTAACTTGCATACATGGGGATACCCAATATTATGCCACTGCTGAGGTGAATATAGAAACTTGTTGTGGGTCAGCAATGGTTAAAGTGGGACTGGTCCCTACCTTGGTGCATGAGGCCATAATAGGGAGGGATTTTCCTCATTTTTGGAAACTGTGGGAATCACGGTTATCAACAGATGTGAGAAGTAAAAAGCCAGTTGATAATACCGGTGATTTTATGGATGTACGTGGGTCTTCGGAACTTTCTGGCCCTTTGCCTTTTGCTAGTTTGGCTGGGGAAGTGACAGATGGGGAGTCCAGTGAGGACCCTCTTGCCGGGAACAGAGACATAGTAGTTAGAACTGAAAGCGTGCCTGACCTGGAGGTAAAGAAGGATCTGTTTGCGTCTGAACAGTTAAAGGATCCTACCTTAATAAAGGCTAGAGAGAATGTTAAGATTGTTAATGGGGAACCTGTGGTACCAGGTGACAGGGTTACGTATCCCCACATGGCCATCTGTAATGAGCTCTTGTACCACATTGTCAAAAGGGGTGAGGATGTGGTGGAACAGCTGGTAGTTCCCCAGCCTTATCGGAGAACGGTACTAGATTTAGCTCATAGTCACGTTACCGCAGGACATTTAGGGGCAGAAAAAACCACTGAAAGAGTTTTACAAAGGTTCTTTTGGCCAGGGGTTTATAAAGAAGTGTCTGAATATTGTTCTTCCTGTCCTGAATGCCAGTATCATGCCCCTAGACCCCATTTCAGGAGCCCACTAGTTCCCATGCCTATTATAGAGGTCCCGTTTGACAGAATAGCCATGGATCTCGTGGGGCCCTTGTTAAAGTCTGCTCGGGGCCATCAGTATATCCTGGTAATTATGGACTATGCCACTCGATATCCTGAGGCTGTCCCTTTACGCACTATCACAACCAAGGCGATAGCTAGGGAGCTGGTGCAGGTATTTAGTAGAGTGGGAATACCAAAAGAAATTTTGACTGACCAAGGTACTCCATTTATGTCAAGGATCATGAAAGAATTGTGCAAGTTATTTAAGGTCACTCACCTCAGGACGTCCATCTACCATCCCCAAACTGACGGGTTGGTGGAAAGGTTTAATAAAACATTAAAAAGTATGTTAAAAAAGGTTGTTGAGAGAGATGGGAAAAACTGGGATTGTTTGTTGCCCTACTTGTTAATGGCCATCAGAGAAGTTCCTCAGTCCTCTACGGGGTTTTCTCCATTTGATTTGTTGTATGGTAGACACCCCAGAGGGCTGTTGGATGTTGCCAAAGAGACGTGGGAAGGACAGCCCACTCCTTATAGAAGCGTTATTGAGCATGTAACACAAATGCAGGATAGGATTGCAGCCGTGGTACCTGTTGTCAGAGAGCACATGGAACAGGCCCAAAGTGCTCAACAGAGGGTCTATAACCGGAGTGCCAAGATACGGGAATTTGCTCCTGGAGATAGAGTTCTTGTTTTGGTACCCACTGTGGAAAGCAAATTCCTAGCTAAATGGCAGGGTCCATTTGAGATTAGGGAAAAAGTGAATGAGGTTAATTACAAAGTATACCAGCCGGGAAAGAGAAAACCCGAACAGATCTACCATGTTAACTTAATCAAACCCTGGAAAGATAGGTTGTCTCTGTCAGCGGAGCCTTGCCCTTCGGTGTCTTCACCCCGGTTGCTTCCCGCAGTGAAGGTGTCAGAGACATTATCAGCTGATCAGAACAATCAGGTTAAAGAATTTCTCATCCAAAATAGGGAGGTATTTTCAGAGCTGCCTGGCCGAACGACCATAATAAAACATGACATTGTCACAGAACCAGGGGTCAGGGTTCATTTAAAGCCATATAGGATTCCTGAAGCTCAGCGAGAAGCTATTTCTAAGGAAGTTAAAACCATGTTAGAACTTGGAGTCATAGAGGAGTCTAACAGTGAGTGGTCCAGTCCCATAGTGCTCATCCCGAAGCCCGACGGTAGCATACGCTTCTGTAATGACTTTCGTAAGTTAAATGAGGTGTCCAAGTTTGACGCATACCCCATGCCCCGTGTGGATGAGCTTGTAGAAAGGCTGGGAACAGCCAGGTTTCTCACCACATTGGACCTGACCAAAGGTTACTGGCAAATACCTTTATCTGATAGCGCCAAAGAAAAAACAGCCTTTTCGGTTCCGGAGGGGCTGTACCAGTATAAGATGTTTCCCTTTGGGTTGCATGGGGCTCCAGCAACCTTTCAACGGGCGATGGATAAAATTTTGAGGCCCCATAGAAAATATGCAGCTGCCTATTTGGATGATGTGGTAATTCACAGTACAGACTGGGGGTCACATTTGGTTAAAGTACAAGCAGTACTGGACTCAATCAGAGAGGCAGGGTTAACTGCTAACCCAAAGAAGTGCTGCCTCGCAATGGAGGAGGTCAAATACTTGGGCTTCACCATAGGCAGAGGTCTGATTAGGCCCCAATTGAATAAAGTTGATGCTATTCAAAACTGGCCTCGTCCAGTGAATAAAAAACAGGTAAGGGCTTTTTTGGGAATTACTGGGTACTATAGACGGTTTATTCCTAATTTTGCGACCACAGCGGTGCCGTTGTCAGACCTTACCAAAGGGAAGCAGTCAAATGTGGTGAAATGGAACCCTGATGCAGAAAAGGCGTTCCAAGCGTTAAAAGTGGCTTTGTGTTCACAACCGGTGTTGATAACACCAGATTTTTCAAAAGAATTTGTGGTACAGACAGATGCCTCAGAGGTAGGGATAGGTGCTGTGCTGTCTTAAACCAGAGATGGGGACGAACACCCTATCATTTATTTGAGTAGGAAACTCAATGAGCATGAAAAAAGGTATGCCATTGTGGAAAAGGAGGCTTTGGCCATTAAGTGGGCACTAGATACCTTGAGATATTACCTCTTGGGTAGACAATTCAGACTAGTGACAGACCATGCCCCTTTAAAATGGATGTATGTAAATAGAGGCAAGAATGCTCGTGTAACTAGATGGTTTCTAGCGTTGCAGGACTTTAAGTTTACTGTCGAACATAGACCGGGAACACAATTGGCCAACGCAGATGCATTGTCTCGCATCTTCTGTTTGGGGGCTACAAGTGTTCCGGCCCCTAGGTCGAAACAGGGGAGGGGGATATGTGACAAGAACACTGGGATAGTGTTTGAGGGCAGGTATATTTGTCCCAGGTTCTTGTCTTACATGTTTTAGAAAATGTTAACTTCTAGGAAAAATGCTTTTTGTTTTGTCTGATCCTTTTCAGTTTGCTGTAAAAGCTGGGTAAAGGCTCTGAGAGAGAGATAAGGCGAGTTCTAGACATTGGGCCCAGTTCGGGTCTTTGGCCTCACAGAGGGCTAATCAGGGTTTCAGCTGTGTAAGAGTGATATAGTGCTTCTAACCTGATTAGTAGGGGCAGACTGCCTGGGAAGGCTGCAGGATCTGTGTGTGAGAGACACGCTTTCTGATGCAAGTAAGCTATACAGTATGTACTGAAGAACTCTGTGTTTTGTTTAGTGACAGTTAGGAACATCTTATGTTTAGTTAGTGCCGGACAGGCAAGGTATTTTTATTTTGGGGTTTGTTTTATTTTCTGTTTCAATAAAACTGGCCGGGGTCAGTTGTACCAGAAACTGGACTTGTGTTGTTCCTCAGCTGCTGCGTGCTGCCATATTCCCCAGGAAAAGGCACCTTGCACCCCTACAGTGTTACAATATATATAGCACAGCAATGCAATACAACAAATCAGCAAGGCCAATATTATTCCAACTTAGCAACAAAAAACAGAAACAGCACTGTGATCTTATTTTTGGAAATGTACATAACACAGAACATAAGCATGGTGTACTGGAAGCATTGTCTTACAATCCCTTTCAGGCTTCTAAGAAATAGATGATGCCAAGATGTGGACTGAAAAAATAGATACATGAGAATATAAAGAGAAAAGTTACTTCACAATCATCTGATATACTTGCTTAGATCTTCAAATAAACTGTAATTACATGAAGCACACACACTATTAATACTGTGCATGCTGCAGCGTTTACAAGTAATCTGTTTTCATGTACAGGCATAATACAAACATTGCCATTGTAACTCATCCAACACCCTATTCAATAGTTCATTTGTGAATGTCCCTAGTCTTACCTCAACTTGTCAGATGCACAATATTGTGTACAGTTTTTCACATCATAGCACATAAACAAAATTTGGATCAATTCTAGTTTTCTGGAATTTGTGGACATTGGCAATAGGAGGAGACTGAACAGGTGGTGGGTAAGCAAAAGAAACTGCTACATACCAGCACTCTGCGCCATTATACGGAAGGCCCTGAAAACAACTTACCATTAGGCATGATATTGGTACACTAATATTAATTCCAACAGTTACTGTACTTGTAAATTGAAGGTAACTTCATAATTTGTATTTTAAAAAAATCATTATCTTTATCCTTGTGCTTAATGCTCACTGCATATTCTATCACGAACTATAAACCTAAACTTTGATGGGCATGCCAATTATTCTGCATGGAAACAAATTATTGTTTCAATACTTAAAACGTTATGGGGTTGATCTAACAAGCAGTAAAGAGTGGAAAAATGGCACAAAGGAGAAGTTGCCTTTAGCAGCCAATCAGCATTGATATAGCCTTTATTAAGCACCAACTATAAAATGATAGCTAGCAGCTGATTGGTTGCTTCTGTACTCTTTTTGCTACTTGATACATCTTCCCCTTTGTATCAGCTGGAAAACTTGGAAAACAAATTAAAATACAAATATAATGACTGCAGAGAGAAATTGTTTTCCTAGTGAAGCCATTTCCAGCCCTGGAGCTACCACATCTACAAAGGTTATTTTATACAGTACAGTAGCAGCAGAGGGTTTAGTATGAAATACAGGTTGAGTATCCCTTATCCAAAATGCTTGGGACCAGAGGTATTTTGGATATCGTATTTTTCCGTATTTTGGAATAATTGCATACCATAATGAGATATCATGGTGTTGGGACCTAAATCTAAGCACAGAATGCATTTATGTTACATATACACGTTATACATACAGCCTGAAGGTCATTTTAGCCAATATTTTTTGTAACTTTGTGCATTAAACAAAGTGTGTGTATATTCACACAATTCATTTATGTTTCAAATACACCTTATACACACAGCCTGAAGGTCATTTAATACAATATTTTTAATTACTTTGTATATTAAACAAAGTTTGTGTACATTGAGCCATCAAAAAACAAAGATTTCACTATCTCACTCTCACTAAAAAAAGTCTGTATTTCGGAATATTCCGTATTTCGGAATATTTGGATATGGGATACTCAACCTGTACCTACAATCAAAATCCCGACGGTCAAAATACAGACAACAACTGACCGACGGTCAAAATCCCAACAAGGTCAAAATCCCGACATTTAAAATACCAACAAGGTCAAAATCCCGACATTTAAAATACCAACAAGGTCAAAATACCGACATTTAAATTGTCGACAGGTCAAAAAGTCGACATACGATATCTTTAATTGATGAAATGTGAAATTTGGTTTGTGCTTCTATTAGAAAACATAACGTTATATTGGCCTATCTGAGAGATGTCATGGTACATTTACTAACACTGCACCCACAGCAAGCGGTCAGCACTTAGGCTATGAAATCAGGGGAATTTTGCTTGCGATGCATCCCGCCACTATTCTCAGGCATAACGGCGTTTATTACTGAATCACAAAGGGCAGCTCTTGAGGTAAGAGCTATCCTTTGCGATGATAGGACTTACGGGTACTGTGAGGGATCCTCTCAGGGGGAGAAACGCGAATAGAAGCCCATAGGCTTCTACAGGGTAAAACCAACGTGTCCAACTTTAGAATGTATCACATTCCGGAGCTTGGTGCATATGCAGCAAGCAGGCAAACCTACAAAAGCGGCATTTTTGGATATTTGACCACAAAAATATGCTTTAATGCATCCTGTCCCGGGTGTCTGACTGGTAGCTGTGGTGAAGTACAAGTGTTGCACCTAACTATGGGCCTGATTCAGAGGTGGACAAAGAATAACCCAAAGCTATGTCTATTGGCAGGACTTTATGCAAATGTCTCTACAATATCCTTCCTTTGGGTACATCCATACAAGGACTGAGACACCCACGTTTGGCATCTGTCCAGTCAGTAATACTGATTAGTGCATCCTTAGATGCCACCGTTGGTTGCACCATAGACATTTACATCCGTCCTGTGGCAGGTACAGTTTCCCCATCTGTGTATGGCTTACTTTGTGAGCAGTTGAGCGTCTGTGTACACAACAACTTTCACTGACACACCAAGTGACGGCCAGTGTGTGCGTTAAGACACCTCCCTGTCACCACTGAACAGGGACAGACTAAGGCTCTTAAGACAGCCCTGGCACTTCACTCTGTACGCTCCTGCGCACAACAATGGGGCATGGTTAAGACTCAAGGAGTGGGTCATGAGTCACAGGGGCCTGGCCAGTCTCTATGTGTGCCCTGCGGCTGGACCGGGCCATTGGCCCTTCTGCCAGATGGTCAGTCCAGCCCTTCCACTCAGGAACGCTAACTACACTTTCAATAAACTTCTTGAAATTACAACTGTGGCTCTCCACGGACATAATCGGGATGCATACGCGTGTTGCTTAGATACATGTGCAGCAGTAAAATATATCCAACATTGGCAGCACACACACCTCTCTATCAGGTCTTATAGTATTAGAATAGTGATATTCTGCTTTTAGCACTTATTGTACAGTGACTGGATTTATCATATTGTGAAATGATTCCAGTTTGCTAGTACATGCCTGCTGTTCTTCAGATATATTGGGGATGATGCAGATTGAAGGTACGTCCATTTATGGAGTAAATCTTGCACATGCTCTGGAACTAAGCATCCTCCAGTATGGGCGATGTAGAACTGTACACAATCCAGACACATCTCCATTTGCACATGAAATAGTGTAGCTGGGCTGTAGCACAGCATTCTTACAGTGCTCAGTGATGTTGTGGTGATGGAATTGCGGGTTATGCAGAGTTGAATAGAGGCGTAAACATATAAATACTGTACGCCTGTTTTCAGCTGTATGCTTTGCAGGAAAGATGGAAGCGCGCCCTGATGAGGATGGCAGGTATTAAACTGCACATTTGGAAATCAGCAGAACTGCATTCAGGCTTATATATGCATTTTGTACCGTATACACAATGCAGGGACTTGCGTTCATCTCTGCGCCCCATTATTGTCATGTAAGTTATGAGCTGACGCACAGAGAAAACGTGCTGTTGAAGTTAATTTCTATAATGTCAGAAAACTGCCAGGTTTATTCCTTGTACTTGTTATCATTCATGTGCATTACAATAGCAGTTCTTCCACCTTTATCGATAGAGTTTCATATACATTTATAATTATACAACATATTGCATCACTGAATATTACTGTTATTATAAGCATTACATTTACACATCAACATACAGCTAACAAGATGGAGCCCAGGTAGACATTGGTTCATACACATTAATCTTATCAGAGGCCTTTACTGCTTATGTGACAGGTAAGACATTGCCAATTGGTCACACTTACCAAACTAACCAAATGCCTTCATACAATAACTGACTACCAAAGGTATCGTAAAAAAACAAACCATTCCCTAGAGATACAATGCATTCAATGTGAAGATAAAAGACATACTTATAGGGGTCTATTCAATTAATGTTGGATTTTTAAAAAAGGCAGAAAAACTGCACTTTCCGACTTTTTTAGGTCGAATTTGTATTCGACCTATTCAATTATAGTGCCGTTTTTCCGACTTTTTAAAAAATCCGACTTGTCGGAAAACACGTGGATCCGCGGCTAATCCGCGGCTAATTTGTCGAATTTGCGGGCGATTCAGACAGTTTTTTGGCCCATTTTCGACAATGTCAATCCGACTTTAAAAAAAAGTAATATCAGCACTGTCGAAAATGGCCAAAAACATGTCGGAAATTGCCCCCAAATTGAATACTGAAGACATTGGATAGACCCCACAGCATATATTTGTAAAGAGAGGTCATAACATTCTAGAATGAGATAATATTTACATTTTTGCTTTTGTAATGAAACTTGAATACCACATTACAGTTCCATTAAGGATTTGGCAAGCACCCCGTCATCCTGCTCCAGGTTGAAAAACATAAACTACAAGAATGCCCCACCACTCTGCAAATCACTGATGGAAATGTAATTACATTTTCAGTTTCATTTTACTTTAATTGCTTTTGGGATTTGTATTTAAGTAAAAAAAGTCACCCAAAGTTCAATCCAAAGGTGTATCAATAGGATTTTAATTACCTACCGGTAAATCCTTTTCTCGTACTCCGTAGAGGATGCTGGGGTCCATATTAGTACAAAAGGGGTATAGACGGGTCCACCAGGAGCCATGGCACTTTTAAAAGTTTAAAAGTGTGGGCAGGCTCCTCCCTCTACGCCCCTCCTACCAGACTTAGTCTAGAAACCGTGCCCGAGGAGACGACATACTTCGAGAGAAGGAATTACACAGATAGTGGCGAGATTCATACCAGCTCACACAACAGGCAAATCCGGCTAACATGCCGGAACAACTCAGCAACAGCTGAAACAGTACATAACGCAGAACTTACCTAGGAACCAGGCAGTACTGAACTATAAAACCAATGCAGGAAAACGCAGCGCTGGGCGGGCGCCCAGCATCCTATACGGACTACGAGAAAAGGATTTACCGGTAGGTAATTAAAATCCTATTTTCTCTTACGTCCTAGAGGATGCTGGGGTCCATATTAGTACCATGGGGATGTACCAAAGCTTCCAGTACGGGAGGGAGAGCGCGGAGGCTAATGCAACACTGCTTAACCAAACTTGAGGTCATCAGAGGCCAAAGTATCGAACTTGTAAAACTTGGCAAACGTGTTCGACCCAGACAAAGTAGCTGCTCGGCAGAGTTGTACAGCCGAGACACCCCGGGCAGCCGCCCAGGAAGATCCCACCTTACGAGTTGAGTGGGCCCTTACAGATTTCGGACACGGCAATCCTGCCGTGGAATAAGCATGCTGGATAGTGAATCTGATCCAGCATGAAATCGACTGCTTAGAAGCAGGACACCCAAGTTTCTTGGGATAATAGAGAACAAACAGAGAGTCACTTTTCCTATGACGAGCTGTCCTCTTCACATAAATCCTCAAAGTCCTCACAACATCTAAGGCCTTTGAAGCAATTGAGGAGTCAGTAGCCACTGGCACCACAATAGGTTGGTTGATATGGAAAGCCGATACGACCTTAGGCAGGAACTGTGGACGAGTCCTAAGTTCCGCCCTGTCTTCATGGAAGATCAGATAGGGACTTTTACAAGATAAAGCCCCCAATTCCAACACACGTCGTGCAGAAAGCCAAGGTCAACTAAGTTACCGCCTTCCACGTGAGAAACTTGAGATCAGCCTCCTGTAGAGGCTCAAACCAAGCAGACTGCAGGAACTGTAAAACCACATCAAGATCCCAGGGAGCCGTTGGTGCCACAAAGGGAGGCTGGATGTGCAGAACCCCTTTCAAAAAAGTCTGAACCTCAGGGAGGATAGCCAATTGTTTTTGAAAGAAAATGGACAAAGCAGAGATCTGGACCTTGATTGAGCCCAATCTCAGTCCCATATCCACCCCTGCTTGCAGGAAAAGGAGAAAACGTCCAAGTTGAAACTCCACCACAGGAAATTTCTTGGACTCACACCAAGAAACATATTTTTTCCAAATGCGATGAAATTTAGACGTTACCCCCTTCCTAGCCTGTATCAGGGTAGGAATGACCTCACTCGGGATACCCTTCCGAGCTAAGATCTGGCGTTCAACCGCCATGCCGTCAAATGTAGCCGTGCTAAGTCTTGATAAGCGAATGGCCCCTGCAGTAGCAGATCCTCCTGAACGGCCTTGGATCTTCCAGCAGAAGGTCCAGTAGATCCGCATACCAAGCCCTCCTTGGCCAGTACGGAGCAATGAGGATTGCCAGAACCTTTGTTCTTCTTACTAGTTGAAGAACCTTTGGTATCAGAGGAAGTAGAGGGAACACATACACTGAGGGGAACACCCACGGTGTTACCAGTGCGTCTACCGCCACTGTCTGTGGGTCTCTCGACCTGGAACAGTACCTCAGCAGCTTCTCGTTGAGGCGGGAGGCCATCATGTCTATGTGAGGAACCCCCCCACCAACCGGTTACCACCTCGAACACCTCCGGATGGATGCCCTACGCTCCTGGATGGAGATCGTGTCTGCTGAGGAAGTCTGCTTCCCAGTTGTCTACACTCGGAATGAAGATTGCTGACATCGCCACCGCGTGCCTTTCTGTACAGAGGAGGAATTTTGACACCTCTGACTAGGCAGCCCTACTCTTCGTTCCGCCTTGTCGGTTTATGCAGGCCACTGTGGTCACGCTGTCCGACTGCTCCTGAACAGCCCGATCCTGTAGAAGGTGTGCTGCTTGCAGAAGGGCGTTGTACACTGCCCTTAGCTCCAGGATGTTTACAGGGAGAAGGGATTCTTTATTTGAACACCTTCCCTGAAAGGTTTCCCCCAGAGCAACTGCTCCCCAACCTCTTAGACTTGCATCTGTGGTTAAAAGGATCCAGTCCTGAATTCCAAACCTTCGGCCTTCCAGAAGGTGTGGAAGTTGTAGCCACCAGAGGAGTGAAATCCTGGCTTCCGGAGACAGGCGTATCCTCTTGTGCATGTGTAGGTGAGAGCCCGACCACTGGTCCAAGAGGTCCAGCTGAAAAGGTCGAGCATGAAACCTGCCGTACTGCAGAGCCTCGTAGGCGACAACGATCTTCCCCAGAAGGCGGATGCATTGAGAACCGATACCCGGGTAGGCTTTAAGACATCCCGGACCATTGTTTGAATCACCAATGCTTTCTCCACCGGGAGAAATACCCTCTGCACTTCCGTGTCGAGGATCATTCCCAGGAAAGACAGCCTCCTTGACGGCTCCAGATGAGACTTTGGAAGGTTCAGGATCCAGCCGTGCATCCTGAGCAGCTGTGTCGTGAGCGCGATGGATCGCAACAACCTCTCTCTGGACGCTGCCTTGATCAGGAGATCGTCCAGATATGGAATTATGTTCACCCCCTGTTTGCGGAGGAGAACCATCATCTCCGCCATCACCTTGGTGAAGATCCTTGGTGCTGTGGAGAGTCCAAACGACAGCGCCTGGAACTGATAGTGATCGTCCAACAGTGCAAACCTGAGATATGCCTGATGCGGCGACCAAATGGGAATGTGGCGGTAAGCATCCTTTATGTCTAGAGACACCAGGAACTCCCCCTCCGTCAGTCCTAAGATGACAACTCTCAAGACATTCCATCTTGAATTTGAACTCCCTGAGATAAGGGTTCAAAGACTTTAAGTTTAGAATAGGCCGTACCGAACCATCCGGTTTTGGTACCACAAAAAGGTTCGAATAATAACCCTTGTTCCACTGCTGAGGTGGAACTGGAACGATGACCTCTGACACCACCAATTTTCTGATGGCCTCCAGAAGAATTGTTCAGTCTGCCAGCAGAGCTGGCAAGTCTGACTTGAAAAAACGGCGAGATAGGGGATCTTGAAACTCCAGTCTGTACCCCATGGACACTATATCCAGGACCCATGGGTCCAGGCCAGACGACACCCAGACGTGGCTGAACTGCCGGAGTCTAGCCCCACCTAACCCTCCTCCAGGCCTAGCTGTCCACCGTCATGCGGAGGACTTAGGGGTATCAGAAGCGGGCTTCTGGGCTTGGGAACCTGCGGGAGCAGGTCTCTTTCCTTTGGCACGACCACCTCTGAAGAAGGTGTTCGCGAAGGCTTGTTCTTTCTAGGCCTCGCGGGCCGAAATGACTGTGACGTGGCTGGTGTAAAAGGCTTCTTCATAGCTGGTGCAGCTGAGGGGAGAAAAGGAGACTTACCCGCGGTAGCCGTGGCAATCCACGCATCCAACGCCTCCCCAAAGAGAGCCTGACCTGTATAGGGTAGGCCCTCCACGCTCTTCCTGGATTCCGCATCCGCAGACCATTGGCGCAGCCAGAGATGCCTGCGAGCCGAGATGGACATGGAGGAGATCCCCGCAGCCATTGAACCCAGGTCTTCATGGAATCTACCAGGAACCCTGCAGAGTCCTGAATATGGCGTAAAAATACATCAACGTCACCTTTATCCAGCGAAGTCGACTCCTCCTGCAGAGTTATTGACCACCTGGCAATAGCTTTTGCAATCCAAGCACAGGCTATAGTAGGTCGTAATATAGCCCCGGAAGCCGTGTAAATGAATTTTAGCGTAGCATCCACCTTGCGATCTGCCGGGTCCTTCAACGCGGTAGATCCCGGGACTGGCAACACCACCTGTTTGAACAGCCTGGAGACATAGGCGTCGACTATTGGCGGGGACTCCCATTTCTTTCTATCTTCCTCTGGGAAGGGAAAAGCAACCAAGACCCTCTTGGGGATCTGAAATTTCTTTTCCGGTGTTTCCCAGGCTTTTTCAAAGATAGCGTTTAATTCTTTGGATGACGGGAAGGTGAGGGGGAACTTCTTATTATCTGTAAAAAAGGCCTCCTCCACCTGCTCAGGAGCTGTGTCAGAAATATGTAAAACATCCCTCACAGCTTCAATCATCAACCGCACCCCCCCCTAGCAAGTGATGCTGTCCCCCTCAACACATCCCCGTCACCGTCTGCAGCATCAGAGTCGGTGTCCGTGTCATCCTGCATAAGCATTGCAAGTGCACATTTTTGAGAATGTACCGCAGGGGACCCCGAGGAAGCAGTATCAGACCATACAACCATAGAGGATTGTAGGATCTGAGTGGCATGCTCAGTCCTAGCAACCCTGTCAGAAATCTGAGAAATAGTCCCCTCAGAGAGATTAACCATTCTGGCTCTCTAGCTGGTATCTGCGCTACAACAGTGCAATCCTGATTACATGGTATTAGGGAGACCAATCCCAGGCCGTTTTTTCAATCCCGGGATTCGGGATTGAAAATCGCTCAATCCCGGGATTCCGGGATTGCAGTAGGGATCAGTGAAGGGCAGTGGAGAAGGGTGTAGGGAGCAGCGCTGGAGGGAGGGTGTAGGTAGCGGTGCGGGAGGGTTGGTGTAGGTAGCGGCGCGGAAGGGAGGGAGGGTGTAGGTAGCGGTGCAGGAGGGAGGTAGGGTGTAGGTAGCGGTACGGGAGGGAGGTAGGGTGTAGGTAGCGGTGCGGGAGGGAGGGTGTAGGTAGCGGCGCGGGAGGGAGGGTTGGTGTAGGTAGCGGCGCGGAAGGGTGGCTGTTAGAGAGCACTGCACGGAGGGAGGGCGGCAGCCATGGACACACTGAACGCGGCGGCATTTCAAATGAAGCGCCAGCCGCCAGCCAGTCAGGGAAGCGGACGCAGCAGTCGCTCCTGATTGGCTCCCGCTGCTGCGGCAGCTTCCCTGATTGGCTGCCGGTCCGCCAGCTCTGATTGGCTGGCGGCCGGCGCGTTCAGCGTGTGTCCATGGCTGCCACCCGCCTAATAACAAGTAGTATTACTTACACCCACCCTCCCGCACATGCGCACTGTAATCCCGTGAATCCCGGGATTGGAGGCTCCAATCCCGGGATTCAAATCCCGGCATTTTTGGTCCCAAATCCCGGGATCCCGCCGATCCCGATCCCGGGATTGGCCTCCCTACATGGTATGGAGTCTTCCTGGGAAGACAAATCCTCTGCAGCATATGAAACAGTGTCCCTAGACATGTCACACACACCAAACACCCCACAAACACACCGGGTATTCACTAGACAGAGTTTCCCCCAAAGAATGGCAGAAAGACACAGAGATTGGAGCCAACCCAGATACAGCGCTATTAGAGGTATAGGGAGACCCTAACCAGCGCTGACTGTGTCCCTTAACAGGTGACACAGCCTATAATACAGCCTCCCCCCCCCTTCTACAACCCCCTGGTACCGTACAGATAGCTGGAGTTGCACTGGAGGGACCTGGACATCCACCAGTAGTGATTGCAGGCAGGAAAAATGGCACTGAACGCTGCTGGGTCCACTCTGAGGAGAAGCTCCGCCCCTTCAATGGCGCTGTCTTCCCGCTCTTGAAGATTATACTGGCCTGAGGAAATTTGTGCTGGCTGAGATCCGCGGACCCCGACAGGCTGGAAATGGTCAGTGTAGAGTACCTTGCTGGCTCAGGGCGCCCCTCACAGCGCCGCACCGCAGTAGCGCTGAGCCGTCCGGGAGCGCGGTTAATACCGCGCTCCCACCCTTAAGCCGCCCTCTTCACACTGATCCCCCGCTTGTAAGGGGGGACAGTGACTAACTCGCCACACTTCAGCTCTGTGAGGGGGTGGCGGCTGGCTGCCGGGGTGAGTGTTCCCCTGTGGCAGGGTGTGATGTGTACCCTTTGGAGCTCAACGTCCAGTCAGCGGAGGCAGTGGCTCAAGACCCAGCAGGGCGGACACTGCTTTCCCCCTCAGTCCCTCGATGCAGGGAGGCTGTTGCCAGCAGCCTCCCTGTAAAATAACAAACTCTAAAAAAACTTTTACTAGAGAAGCTCTGTAGAGCTCCCCTAGCTGTGACCGGCTACTCCGGGCACATTTTCTAAACTGATTCTGGTAGGAGGGGCATAGAGGGAGGAGCCAGCCCACACTAGTAAACTCTTAAAGTGCCAATGGCTCCTGGTGGACCCGTCTATACCCCTATGGTACTAATATGGACCCCAGCATCCTCTAGGACAGGGGTGGCCAACCAGTCAGAGACAAAGAGCCAACAAATCTTGTTAGGTACGTCAAAGAGCCGACATCAAGCCGAGTGCGCGTGTGCAAAAATGTGGTGTGTCCTTGTGCCTGCTAGGTCACACCCCTGGTTTAAAATACAATGAAAATGCCAGATCCACATAAAATACATTTTAAAGCCAGAATCAACATAAAATACATTGAAAAAGACACTTCCACATAAAATAATAAAAAAAATCCAGATCCACATAAAATATATTGAAAAAGCCATATTCACATAATACACTTCAGCTCCTCCATGTGTCACTCCAGCCAGCACCCTGCTGTGTCACTCCAGCCAGCTCCCCTATGTGTCAATGTGTCACTCCAGCCAGCACCCTCCTGTGTCACTACAGCCAGCTCCCCTATGTGCCAATGTGTCACTCCAGCCAGCACCCTCCTGTGTCACACAAGCCAGCTCCCCTATGTGTCAATGTGTCACTCCAGCCAGCACCCTCCTGTGTCACTCCAGTCAGCTTCCCATTGTGTCTCTCCTGCCAGGATTCTCCTTTGTCACTCCAGTCAGCTCCCCATTGTGTCTCTCCTGCCAGGATTCTTTGTCACTCCAGCCAGCTCCCCATTGTGTCTCTCCTGCCAGGATTCCCCTTTGTCACTCCAGCCAGCTCCCCGTTGTGTCACTCCTGCCCACCCTCATATGTCACTACAGCCCAGTATCTGGCTCCAGCGCCGTAACTACCTATGTGCAGGTGTGCCTGGCACACCGCAGTTACACTGAGGGCGCACGGCGAGCGGCATGTAATGAGTCAAATTGACTCATTACATGCCGCCTCTGCTGGGTGCCGCGCGCCGCGCTGGAGGGAGAGCAGCGCCGGAGGCAGAGAAGGAGGAGGAGGGAGGGGGACTTGAGCCGCAGCAGCGCTATGTCATTGGTAGCGGCGCTATGTCATTGGCTGCCCGGCGCTGCTGTGAATGCTGGGATGCGGTTCCCTCATCCCAGCATTCTCAGCAGCGGCCAGCCAATACGGAAGGAGAGGGGAGTGCTGCAGCGGCGCCGCTACCAATGACATAGCGCTGCTGCGGCTCAAGTCCCCCTCCCTCCTCCTCCTTCTCCCCTGCGGCTGCCCGGGATCTTTGCCAGCACGAGGAGCCTGAGAGATGGTAAGTATATATCTCTCTCTCTTTCTGTCTCTCTCTCTTTCTCTCTCTTTCTGTCTCTCTCTCTTTCTTTTTCTCTCTCTCTCTCCCCTTCTGTCTCTCTCTATTTTTCTATCTCTCTCTCTCTGGGGGCGCCAATGCCATTTCTTGCACACTGCACCAAAATACCTAGTTACGGCACTGTCTGGCTCCCTCAGTTTTCAGTTGCTGTAGTGCTGCTGTGTGTCTGGTTGGAGTGCACCAGTTTCCAGGATCTGTTGTGGTCAGGTGACTTTGAGTGTCGGGAGCCACATTTGAATAAAGAAAGAGCCGCATGCGGCTCAAGAGCCACAGGTTGGCCACGGCTGCTCTAGGACGTAAGAGAAAACAGCCATACAATACTTATAACATACTTTGCTTTATGAAGAAAAAATGTCACATTAGAACAGTGATGACGGTCAATAGGATTATTAACCATTTAATATCCAAAAAGTAGAGATGAGCGGATTCGGTTTTACTCGGTTTTACTCGGTTCTCAAAACCGAATCTTATTGGCTCACGGATGTCACGTGTTTTGGATAGCCAATAAGATTCGGTTTTGAGAACCGAGTAAAACCGAGTAAAACCGAATCCGCTCATCACTACCAAAAAGGTAAGCGATTACAATACCGCTATTCAGGACGCCGGAATTCTGACTGGCAGTGAAATGCCGCTGCTGGAATACTGGCGCCACAGGCTGTTCTCCCTCTGTGGGGGTCCACGACAACCGTGCCTGCAGTGTGGCGAGAGCAATGCGCCCGCAAGGGGCTATCTAGCACTCGCCCTGCTGCCGGCATACTAGTGGACGGAATGCCGCTGTTGGTACACTGGCTGCAGGTATTTCATATTGAACCCTCCAAAAAGACCCAAGATACCTAAACAAAGTAGTTCAGGGTGTTTCCCTCAACATACATACATTGTTACTCTCTGTCGTTGTTTAAAAGCTACTTCTGGGTTTGGAAAATATATGTTATGATAAGAACTTACCGATGATAACAGTATTTCTCCTAAGTTCACAAGTTCCAAAGGATACACTGGGACATGATGGAGCAACAGCGGCTCTGCACCAAACGGTCAAAGCTTTCTGGCTTCCCAGCATGCAGTGGGCCCGTCCATATATCTCAGCCTCCTGGCTCAGGCAAATCAGTTGTTTTCCAAAGCTCAAGGCAGGAGCATCATGTAGAGCCCTAATCAGGCGAGAAGAACACACATGCACACCCTTCTGTACAAGAGGGTAGAGGTTAGTGAGTAAAAGGATCCTCAAATCAGGTGCGTCAGGGTGGGATCCTGTGGAACCTGTGGACTTAGGAGAAATACTGTTATCAGGGGTAAGTTCTTACCATAACGTATATTTCTCCTGCAGGGTCCACAGGGTATCCACAGGATACACTGGGATGTCCCAAAGCAATTTAGTGGTGGGGATGCTCCTGATTGGACAGGAGAATCCTTCGCCCGAATTCAGCGTCCTGAGAGGCAAAGGTATCCACGGCATAATGTCTAATGAATGTGTTAATGGAAGACCATGTGGCTGCCTTACATATCTGTTCTGCTAAAGCACCATGTTGTGCAGCCCATGATGGACCTACCTTACGAGTAGAGTGAGCAGAGGCATTATCCGGAACTGGGAGATCAGCTTGAGAATGTGCTTCCGAAATTGTCATCCGAAGCCACCTCGCCAGTGTCTGCTTATCAGCAGGCCATCCTCTCTTGTGAAGTCCGTAGAGAACAAAGAGAGAATCTGTCTTTCTGATAGCACTGGTATGATCTACACAGATCCTTAAGGCACGGACTACCTCCAATGATGCATCTCCCACAGAAAGGTCCGGTCCTTGGAATGCCGGGACTACAATTTCTTTGTTAAGGTGGAATTTAGACACCACCTTAGGAAGATACCCAGATTTAGTTCTGAGAACTGCTCTATCTGGATAAAAAATCAGAAATGGAGGACGACATAACAATGCCCCTAAATCTGAAACTCTTCTAGCTGAAGCCATAGCCAGTAGAAAGCAAACTTTAGCTGTCAACCATTTAAAATACACTCTTTTAAGTGGCTCAAATGGGGCAACTTGAAGGGACTTTAGAACTAAAAATAGGTACTGTAGGAGGAACAAAAGGAGGTTGAATGCGTAGCATTCTCTGGAAAAAAGTGCGCACATTATGCAGGTTGGCAATTTTCTTTTGGAACCATACAGTTAGTGCTGACACTTGCATTCTCAAGGAAGCCACCCTTAAACCTTTATCCATTCCTGCCTGAAGAAATGCTAGGATTCTGGAAACTCTGAAATTTCCGTTCACTGCACCATTGAATATAGACTTGCCATATTCTGTGATAAATGCGAGCTGAGGAGGGTTTCCTTGCTCTAAGCATTGTTTGAATTACCTGTTGTGAGAATCCTCTTGACTTCAGGATGGAGATCTCAAGAGCTACACCGTCAAAGACAGTCGATCCAGATGTCTGTGATGACAAGGACCTTGAATCAGTAGATCTGGACGTTGAGGTAGTAGGAATGGAGCATCCATCGACATCCTCTGCAGATCTGTGTACCAATGTCTTCTGGGCCAAGCTGGAGCTATTAGTATCACAGCACTTTTTCCTTATTTACCTTTCTCACCACCCTGGGTAGCAGGGCGATGGGAGGAAACACATAGGCCAGATGAAAGTCCCATCTCATGGTCCTTTGTTCTTGATCAGTATATGGGCTCCTTGTGGTTCTGACGAGATGTCATGAGATCTATCTCTGGCAAACCACGACTGTCGACCAGGGTCTGGAAGACTTCCGGGCGTAGAGCCCATATATTTGCATGAATGGTGTGCCGACTGAGAAAATCCGCTTCCCAGTTTAGGACTCCTGGAACGAACACTGAAGACAAAGCTGGAAGATTAAGTTCTGCCCACTATAACGTGTGACTTCCTTCTTTCATTGCTTTCCGGCTGCTGATGATTGAAGTACGCTACTACCGTCACATTGTCCGAGCGGATCTGGACTGGTTTCCCCTGAAGAATGTCCTTTGCCTGATTCAACTCCATGTGTATGGCTCGGAGTTCCAACATATTTATTGGCAGGCAACTTTCTTCCTTGGTCTATTGCCCCTGGAAGCAATTTATTCCTGACACTGCTCCCCAGCCCTGAAGGCTGGCATCCGTTGTCAGAATTTCCCAATCTGATATCCAAAAGGGTCTCCCTTTGTCCAGATGGGATGTCTGTAGCCACCAGGCTAATGACCTCCTTCAGGCTTCTACTGGCCCACAGGGGTACAGGGGAAACCACCGGTGGGCCCCACCTCCTGCTCTAAGGATCAGGTTCTAGACTGTGCACTTGAATTATACATTATACATATGTTACCTTATACTGGACTATGGTGTATTTTCTACAGTGCATTGCTGTTATTAATCTGTTATTAATCTGGTACATTATCATGTATGCAGCAGCTGAATTTACTGTATATATTTTTTGAAGGGGCCCAGACGTTGCACTCTCTAATGGTTAGCCAAATCAATGAGGTGGCAGGCCACACCCCCTCAGCAGACTGGCCACACCCCTACATGCCCCAGTCCGACACTGACCTCCTTACTTTCTGAGTAAGGACCATAGTCTGTGTTTTTATCGCCTGATGAAAACCATTCCATTTGGTGAGGATTAGATGCTGCAGAGTCCTTGAATGGAATTGAGCATACTCTACCATGTCGAATGTTGACACCATCAATCCCATCACACGCATTGCTGCGTGAACGGATAATTTATGACTGTGTAGAATCTCCTGAATCCTTAACTGAAGTCTGGCTATTTTGTTCAGAGGTAAAATTACTCTCTGAAGGCTCGACTACAATACAGCCCCAAAGTGAGTTATCCACTGTGACGGAACCAGAGGCGATTTTGCCCAATTTATGAGCCATCCGTGCTTCTGCAGACACTATTGTCTGCTGCAGATGACACAGAAGCAATTCCTGAGACTGTGCCAGGATCAAAAGATCGTTGAGGTATGGAAATTTTTCTATCCCCTGCTGGCAGAGATAAGCTGCCATTATCACCATAATTTTGGTGAATACTCTGGGAGCTGTGGCCAATCCGAATGGTAGAGCTTGAAACTGAAAATGCTGTTGGAGAATAGCAAACCTGAGATAGCGCTGATGGGACAGGGCTATAGTAACATGTAGGTAAGCATCCTGGATATCCAGGGACACCATAAAATCCCCTGGCTCCATGGCCAAAGTGATGGAACGTAAAGTCTCCATATGAAAACGAGGTACCCAATTGTACTTGTTCAGCATTTTTTAGATTGAGTATGGGCCAGAACGACCCATTTGGCTTCTGGACCAGAAACAGGTTGGAGTAGAAACCCTGACCTCGTTGTGCAGGATGAACCGGAATGATTACTCCTGACTGAAGCAATTTCTGAACTGCCTCTTGCAAAGCCCTGGCCCTCGTCTCAACCAAAGACGGGCTGGTACAAAAAAACCTTTGAGGAGGGTTCTTTCTGAAAGCAAACGCATAACCGTAAGATACCGCTTCTTGTTCTTCTGCTGCCAGATCTGTGCAAAATGAAGAAGTCGGCCCCCCACCCTAGGGTCCCCCAAGTGGAGGCCCGCACCATCAGGCTGATGGCTTATATTCTGTTTTAGAAGCCAGTCCTTTGGTAGCCCAATGCATTTTAGTCTTACCAGACCTGTTGTATTGGGACTGTTTGCCATCACCTTTCCGTTTGCTTTTCCTTGAGACCGAAAAGGCCGAAAAGCTGGGTTTTTACATTAAATATGTAAGTGGAAGGAAACCTTACTTTCTTGGAGTCTGCTTCTGACTCCAAAATACCAGTTAACTCTTTACCAAAGAGAATATCTCCAGTAAAAGGTAAAGACTCCAAAACCTTCTTGGATTCTGAATCAGCTTTCCAAGTGTGTAGCCAAACTGCTCTGTGAGTGGCTACTGCTGAAGCTGATGCTTAAGTGGCAATAGTAGCCATATCCAAGGCTGCTTCTTCCAAGAATATTGCAGCCTGTTTGATATGTGCAATATGGGATTTTTGCTCTCTAGATGTAATTGAAGCTTCCCCTCCTAATGCATCCGCCCAGGCAGCCACTGCTTTAGCCATCCAGGCTGAAGACATGGCTGGTCTAATGATTGCCCCAGACAGGGAAAAAATGTTTTTTAGCAAACCATCTACTCTCCTATCAATGACATCATTTAATGATGTTGAAGGCAGTGGTAATGTAGATTTTCACACTAATCGAATAACATGCGCATCTACTTTAGGGCCTACAGTACCTCCCTCTTTAAACAGTCCCCAGCCAGAAGAGGATAACTGGAATTCCATTTCCTAGGAATTCTAAATTTCTTACTGGGCGTAGCCTAAGCTCTTCCATAATTTCCGTCAGCTGTTCTGATCCAGGAAACTCAGTCTTAACTGTTTTGGGATGTTTAAATACAGGTGCCTTGGATTTTAACACAGGCTCTGCTGATTCTACTAAGGATAGAATGGCTTTCATTGCATTAATCAACTCAGATATGTCCACTGAGCTGAGACCTTCCTCCTCATCTTTGTACGCAGAACCAGAGTGTAATGAGTTTTCCTCCTCAGGTGAATCCTCATCTGAAACATGTGTAGACTGTGAAGATGTTGTTCCATGTCTATGTGATTTACTTACCACTGGCTTTTCAGCCTGCTTCTGTAGAGAGGCTACTGCTTCCCCTGCTGGAAATGATAAACCGCAGGTGGAATGTTGCACATAAGGGTTAATAGTGTAACCTATACCTGGTACAGAAGTTTGAATTATCCGCTCAGCTATACTGGATAATGTCTGTGCAAACATAGCCCATGGGGGATCAACTTGCACCTGCGTCTGCCTTGAATTTTTCAAGAGACCTTGGTGAAAGCTAAAACAATTTGCACACAACCCATCCTAAACCAGATCCTGAGAGGTTAACCCAGCTTTGAATGACAAACATGAAATGAGTGTTGGTGCTGCTGTGAGTGTATTTTCCTCACCCTTGCCGCTTTTAGACATGATAAATAATCAGACACTTTCACAGTGTACTACACAATTTGTGACTGTAATCACTTTAAAATGTGTAAAAGTGACATACAATCCGACCCTACCCTGCTTAGCACCAGCATTGAGGATCGGAATAGACAGAGAAAACTGACAGAATTATAGCAAAGTCAGCAATCACACTAGCAGTCAGTCACAGGTTATACATTAGTATAATAAGCAATATGAGCACATAATCAACAACAGATACATTTCAAGTATGTAGGAGAAACATATTACTGCATTACGTTATAAAAATTTTAACCGTATTCAGACCCGTAGCAAAAGAAACCACAGTAATATTATCAGACTCATATGCATTATGCACTTATCCAACTATTCGTACTCAAAAGGTAGATAGAGACTTAGTGCTGTATAACCCGTACTCAGTAGAGTGGGATGCAGGGAGACTTACCCCGCTTCCAGAACCGATCAGTACGTTTGCGAATGGTGAGTGGATCCAGATGCTAATAGTGTACACCGCCACTCCGTGAACCTATAGTGAACACAGACGCCCAAGTGAATACTGACGCACCAGTCACACAGCCGTCTAAGCTGCAACTGGGTCCCCTTAGTACACAGCGTCTTGGATGGAAGCGGGAAAACAGTTCATGGCGGGAGACTCGGAGGAAACTGGTCATGAACCGGGGGGGGGGGGGGCAACCAGGGGAGCGTCTGACTCCCCACTGCTGACATCAACCCAAGGGATCGCGGAATCATACTACCCCTGGAGCCTATGCTGGTGCACTCTCGATGGCAGCCGCGTCAGCGACTGTTTGGTAGACTGCTCCTAAAACAGTGCGGCTGTTTCCGCGTTCCCCTCTAAGCGGAACTGATGCCTTACCTTCTCCCATACTCCGGCCACTGCCTGGTAACGTCTGCTGGACCTGCTAGTTTTATCCGATACAGACGCCCGCCAAAACAGCACTGTAGTCGTGGGTAAGCGTTGTCACGACCTGGCGGGGAGTTGTTGGAGCAACTCTTTCTAAGGTACGTATAAGACGCTGTTTAGAAAGATCACTCAGAAAAAATAGTAAGACTATAAAAATAAAATAACAAAAGCTTATGGCTGCTAAAAACCAGCAGCCCTTAGACCATGGTCCGTCTCCTGCCGCACCAAACAAAAAACTGATTTGCCTGAGCCAGGAGGCGGGGATATATGGACGGGCCCGCTGCATGTTGGGAGGCCAGAAAGCTTTGACCGTTTGGTGCAAATCCGCTGTCGCTCCACCATATCCCAATGTATCCAGTGGATACCCTGTGGACCCTGCAGGAGAAATGATCATTTATCCACTGATCATTGCTGTGTATGGGCTCTATGCTTGACAGAAGATTTTTTTTTTTTACCAGATATAGGGCATATTTAATTGTACGCGTAGAAGGTCACTGCTGGAACTAACAAGCTTTGTACACCTTGCCAAATTCACTCAATACCACTGGCATAGTCATTGTAAATTGTTCTCTTTGTATACCTTTGCCATGCCGACTGTGTAAACGCCATCTCACGACGGCATTAGCAGAAAGACACATATTGCCATCATCTGTGTCAGTAAGTATGGGGTACATTTTATGGGAAGAGAGAATTTCAGGTCCCATGTTATGAGGTTTAATTGTGAATTTATGGGAGCACTAAATATATAGCAAATTGAAGGATTCATATAAGACTGCATTCACATTTATCCTTCTATACTGCCAGATATTACTTTTCCATAACTACATTTTGGATGACAAACTTAAGTAGGAGACCTGTCAATTTGTGAAGGAGTGCCTTTGCTACCTGGACTCAGCTTGATATGGAATGTTAACGCGCTGATAAATACTAACCTTTACCCACTGATAGATTTATATCTGAGGCTCTTTTAAATGGAGTGTTGGATCAGCTATTAATGGGGGATTTGTTTTGTTGCAAATATATTATAATTGGTTTTATATCCTGCTTTAAGAGAATATGCTGATAGGGACAGAGCTTTTCTGGTCTTTTACTATTAAATTAAATATTAAAATGTGTTTTTTATATATTACCCTCAAGACTCTATACTAACTCGCAATTGGTATTTGACTAATAGAATATGTAGATACACTGTGCTGCTTAACTTCCAGCTTGTTCAGAGTTCTTTCTGAGTTCTCAGGAGGCTTTACACCCCTCCATATAGCCACAGGCAAATACACGGTCGAGTCACATTATTATGACCACCTCCTAGATTTGACATTGACAGCGTATAGCCCATAAAATACGTCACATGTCGTGCCCTGGCTTGGTGGGTATATAAGGTGTACTATAGGCCATCTGCACACATATCACTCGTTGCTGTGATAGGTAAAAGGGGCGATTTATCAGAGTTGCAAAAAGGGCTGATTATCGGCTCTGAGGCCAAGGGTAGCAGTATTTCTGAGACAGCGCAGTTTGTGAACTGTTCGCGTACTGCTGTGGTGAAGGTGTATCATGACTGGTCAAATGGCACCACTGCAAATAACCAAGGTGGAAACTGTGGAGCACCACATGCCTTTGATGTGAGAGGTGAACGTCGGCTACTAAGACGAGGGCTGACCGACATGCTACAGTGTAGCAGTACACCGTCAGAGGTCAGTGAATGTGTAGCTGCTGTCCACGCTGCACACGGCGGTTACTCTGGCTATTATCTGGTAGTCATTATAACATGACTCGACCGTGTATATATACACTTTCTGTTTTAGCACTAATTGATTGATTTGTTTTATTTCTAGGGATCAATACCAAAACGTATAATGCAATTAATATAAACAACAGATTTACAGTAGGTGAAATAACTGTATTATCATATATGACTGTTCTGTTCTTCTATATTATCTTTTCATCAGACAGTGCACTGATAAAGCCCTGCTTACCTGCAATGTCACATAGCTCAGCGTCAGAGGCATTGGCCAAAGCTTCCTCCAGTTCTGGTTCCAAAGTGACATTTTCTAAAACAGGATCCACTGGCTTCATTTTGGGTATCCATGGCTTTCCTGACAACAACATAAACGTCAAAATCATTTTATAATTACAATGTGGTGAAGACAAATAGTTGAACTGGGGAGAAAGGTGATCTGGCACCTCTATGGTTCACGGAGTTACATCTGCCCATCAGCCCTAGTAACAGGCTTAGGTATAGCCATCAGAAGGCAGGTTAGGGTTAGAGTTTAGGGATGGGAAGGTTAGGGATCGGTACTGGGCAGGGAGGGTTAGGCTAAGGCTTAGGCACTTGGCAGGGAAGGTTAGGGTTAGGCACCTAGCGGGGAGGGTTAGGTTTAGGCAGCGGGGAAGGGAGGCTTAGGGTTAGGCACTGAGCGAGGAGGGTTAGTGTTAGGCACCCACAAGGGAGGGTTAGGGTAGGGAAAAGGTGAGGTTAGGGGGCTTAATGCTGGGATGTTGGGATTCTGATTGACAGGATGCTGCTGTCGGTATACTGACAGCCGGCATCCCGTCCATCGGCAAATCATACTGAACCCGCGGCAGCTATCCAATCAGCTGCACTGACAGAAGAAAATTTCTTGGTTGACATTTCACCAAGAGATGGTCCTTCTGGGAAAATAAGCATATATGACAGAACTACAAGGTTTCTAACCTGGTAGCACTGTGTACTAATTAACTACAGTAATTCAGATCTTGTAATGTTTTGTCAGACTTGCAGTATATGCCACCATGAGGACAAATATGTGAAGATCACATCTGGGCCCACTAACCTGAACATCTTAAGTAGAATAAAAAGAATGTAATAGGACTGTTGCAGTCCTGAAATCCTGTTTAAGGGACATATATATTATATATAGTTTTTTTTTTGCATTGTTTAGCTACGATTATTGAACATATTTTTTATAATGCTTGCTGGGATCCAAAAAGGCGAAGCACTCTCCCCATTGTGAAGTCTTTCAGTGAAAGACTTCACTTCCTAGATGCCCTGGGGAAGTTACTGTCCAGCTACTGAAGAATGATCCAGAACCTTTTATAGGACATGATGAACATTTCTTTGTTCAGATAGTGACGAGGAAAAGATCAAGACCTCATCGAGCTAGATTATTATACAGTTTCTAAGATAATCTCTTTGTATGTCATTTACAGAGTGCTGAAATATAGGATATCATCAGCATGAACTTGTAATGTACATCTCTGGGTTTCCTCTCATCCTTTTAGATCAAGCTTGGAAAAATAAGACAATATGATTTGGCAGAACAGATATAAGAAGTTTATTCTTAGATGTGACCTTATTTAGTGCCCTTTACCTGTAAAATTATTTAAGGGTGTATTTAGTATAGGCAAAAATCCCTCAATCCCACAAAAAATGGTATGTGTTCACATTGTGCAGGATTTCGGACTAGTTATCAAAGACTCCCTCCTGGTGATCACTATCACCAGCTATCACCATGGTAGTCATAACTGGGAGCATTCTATGATGCTTTTCTATGAGGAATCTAATTTCTCGAGGACAATAGCGGTGGTACCGCCACTGTCTTCTGATCTCTTTTCTATATTTTGTTTTAGTTTATATTTTTTTAAGTTTATTTTTTTTTTTTTTTAAATGAGTCTGTAACTGTAAAGCTCAAGTCAGGGTGCTAGTTCCAGTATGTATGTGGGAGCAGTTAGCCGGCCCACTCATTTGCCCACTCAATACTAACTGGTTTTACAGCTGGGTTAGTTTCGCTGGGGAGCGGAGCTTTTTTCCCCCATAACATGCAGAGTCTTTGAGAGTGCTGGTAGCTTCTGTTTTCAGTGACAGTCTAGTTGTCTCAAACTGCATAGATCGTTCTAAGCTCCAAGAGGAGGAGAATGGTGAACATGGGGTGAAAAAAAGATTTGTTTTTTTTTTCTTTAATAACTACTTTTCGATCTGGTCTAAGAACAAAAAAGAAGACTCAGTATCTCTATCTTCAAGAGCCAGTGTGGTCTCACTTTACACTGCCCATCAAAATCCATCTCCTGGGAGGTCTTAAAACCTCTCCATTGGACCCACACCATTAATTTTGCAGGAGACTCTGGAATAACCAAGACTTTGGCCCAACTTGTATGTATTTGGTGGCCTTTGAAGCAGAGAGGTGTGAAGGATTATGTTTTTGCCTGCTGAGTTTGGGCAAAACAGAATCACTGCAACATGTGGTCATGGGTGCCTTACTTCCTCTGTCTATTCCAACCCATCCCAGCTGACACATCTACATGCTTTTCAAAACTAATTTACCCCTTTTCAGTGATTTTAACCCCATTTGGGTTGTTAGAATCGATTTTTTAAAACTCCAAATTTTGTTCCCTTGAAAGATGCCTTCCGCTCCTAAACTAGCTCTTCGGTTTATCAAAAACATCTTCCATCCCCATGGATGCCTACAGGAAATTGTTTCTGATAGAGGAGTGCAATTTGTTTGTAAATTTTTGTGTGTTCTCTGTAAATCCTTCAATATCAAGCTTAGTTTTCCATCAGCCTATCCCAATCCAACAAACTGAACAAATAAATTGAGATCTGGGGGCAAATGTAATAAGGTCCGAGTTAAAAAATGTGCGAGTTTAGCGCTAAACCCACATATTTTCTAAACTCGACCAATGTAAAAGGGTCCAAGAACTTGCAAACACTCATGTTGTTTTGGTCTCCTGTAACTTAGCATAGTTCAAACTCGGATACAGATGTTTTCCATAGGAAAACATACAGCTTGGACACTGTAATGGCATCCGGGTTTTAAACTCTGACCTAAAACATGACCAAAAACTCACCTATAAATAGGCCAGCTTTTTATAGGAGAGTTTGACAGAAGCATGCACAGATCAGTGAGATAAGTTAACAAAGAGTTCAAAAGTAAAAATAAAATAAAAAAAAGCCTGACGTGCATTTCCCCCTCCTAAAGCATAACCAGCCCCAGGCTCTTTGAGACAGTTCTGGTTGAAAAAATACAGGGGAAAAAATGACTGCAGTCTCCCTGTATTTTAGCAACCAGCACCGGTCTCTTGGACCGGTCCTAGTTCCAAAAATAAAGGGAGGGGGGGATGTAGGGGTCCCCCGTATTTTTGAAACCAGCGTCAGGCTCCACTAGTCAGGGAGGTAATGCCACAGCCTGGTGATATGCTTACTTTGGTCCCCAGGGCCATAACATTACCCCCTCCCCCCAACTAGTCAGTCCTGGCCGGGGTAACCTGAGGGAGTTGGGACCCCCCACAAAAAATGAGTTATCCTTGCTCCAGGTGCCCAAGACTAGGGATGAAGCCTGGGGCTATCCCAGCAACCCTTTGCTGTGGATGCCAAGTTGATAGCAATTAAGTGGTTAAAGTAAGAATTAAGATTGTATTTTACAGTTAACCATGTGGTTTACCTCTATTAACCTTGCGGTTCACCACATAATGCCACGGATCCCACAATATTCTTCTATGGAAATGTTTTAAGACAGAATTCTATGGGGAAACTGTGATTAACAGCACAGGAGCTCATGGCCAATCAGAGGGCAGGCCCTATGTGGCACACTCTGATTGGCAACTGACTTTCCTAGTGACACAAGACACGTAAAGGCCGGCATTTGGGAGAGGAGGTCTTTGTGTGTACACTCCATCCGTGTGGTCCTGTTTTATTGTTTAGATTTTCATTAATCCTTGGATGCCTACTTTGGACTGAAGAGGATTGATCTACACTAGAAAGAGGTGAATATTTTTTGTAATTTTTTTTTACAGGTTATGTGGATTCTACATGGAGAAGAAGGCAGAAGGACTACAGGGAATGTAGGTAAGTATGTGTGAGTATAAGTGTGAGTGTATGTTGTAATAAAGTTGTGCTATCACGGTGCTGTTTTAATATTTCTTTTACAGGGAAAGTACAGGTAGCAGCGGACCCTTAATACCATGCATGCTGGTAATTGTAGTTCTCCAAGTACCAGTACGTGGGCAGGTTTGCTGGGACCTGTAGTCTTCACCTGTAAGAAACAATATTTTTTTTTAAATCAAGTAGTTTTTATTGAGTTTTATGTCACAAACAAACAAAACATAACATCAACATTGAAATTTAACTATAACTTTAACAGTTGCCATCAATAAACCGATTTTTTTTCCAACACATTTTGGTGTGCTTGTTATTTCTTATCATATATAGTTACATATATGTATCCATGTCGAGGAGTATCCATAGTTTTACAATGTCGCTCATGTGCTTAATACTTGTTCGCCCAGCCCTGCGCCACCCCAGCGGCCCCACATCTCCGTAAACCGAGAGGTGGAACCCCGTATTTTATACATATGTTTCTCATGGCGAATTACCTCGTTCACCAACGCCCTCCAATGCTCCACCCTAGGTATATCAGCAGAGAACCAGACCCTAGCAATAACCACCTTAGCTAGCGTTGTGAGACACAGAACATATTTGTACAGCAAAACAGAGTGCGTCTCCTCCAAATCTAGCCCAAATAAACATATGCCAGGATCTAATGTAGGAAGGGACGGTGCTGTCTTGACTATCTCACACCAAACTCTATGCCAGAAAAGGGAAATCTCAGGGCAGTCCCACAATAAGTGCCAAAATCCGGCATCAGCTGCCTGACACCTGGGGCAGTTAGAATCTTCCCTAAGACCAGCCCTCCGCATACTAACCGGAGTGCGGTAGGACCTGTGTAGAGTGTAGAAAAAAACCTGCTTATACCTTATACATGGTGTAGTATATTTAAGTGAACTCATAATTTGAAGCCACTGCTCTTGGGACAATTGCCCTAAATCAGTCTCCCATTTAGTACGGAGATTGTTTAATAGATCGGGATAGCTATTGTTATTTAAAGCAGCATATATGGTAGACACCTTCCCCCTCCGGCTCATTGAAGCAAGCAGCGTCTTAACAGGTGAATCAGCCATCGATGGCGGGCCGTGAGGGAATTGGGTCTGTACAGCATGTCTAAGCCGAAAGTATCGGAACATAACTGTGTTAGGCACATCAAATTCGATCTTTAGTTGCTGAAATGACTTCAGCACTCCACCGTGGTATATAGCTGACCCAGTGCCACGACTCCCCTAGTAATCCATATGTTATCTAGCGACATCTCATATAGCTCAGGGTATGCACTATTGAACCACAATGGAGTACAGGTATCATGTCCCTCCCAGTCATACAAAGTGTGCGCATATCGCCAGATAAGCAAGGCTTGACGCAACAAGGGAGGCATGCCAGACGTAGAGAGACCAGAAAGGAGAAGTTGAAGAGGAGAGAGAGAGAAAGCAGGAGAGCACTCCGTCCGCTCAGCCAGAAACCCCCTCATCGTATCCCCCAAAGAGTCCCCAGTCCATTCACTCAGATGGGCCAACTGAGCGGCCACATAGTATAGTCTGAGATCTGGGAGGCTTGCCCCGCCAGACACCTGGGATCTGCACATCGTTCTTATAGAGACCCGCGCCTGCCTGCCACTCCATATAAATGAGGATAAAACTCCCTCAATAACAGTAAAGATCTTCTTGGGGAGGTAGACCGGGGAATTCTGTAGAGCATAGAGGAACTTTGGCTGCATCACCATTTTGAATAAATTGACCCTACCCAGGACAGACAGCGGTAATTTTTTCCAGCTATGTGCCTTTTCTTTAAATGTCGCTAGTATGGGGTCAATATTTTGGGCCTTATAGCTACGCGCCATAGGAGTAATCCAGATGCCTAGATATTTGAATCGCAGTGTCCATTGCAAAGGATACGCCCCCTGTGTGTTTTCGGGAAGAAGGCCAGAGACAGGAAAAATGTGGGACTTGTCCCAGTTAATTAACAGACCGGAAAAGATACCAAAATTCTCCACTACCTGTAATGCTGTTCGTAGGGAGTCATCAGAGTCCTGCAGGAAGAGTAGCATGTCGTCCGCGTATAGCGCCACCACATCCACATGACCCCCAATCTCAACTCCCCTGACCCCGCCATCGCCCCGTAGCAGGGCGGCCAACGGCTCCACGGCCATCGCAAACAGTGCAGGAGACAGGGGGCAGCCCTGTCGAGTGCCCCTCTCCAGTGCAAAAAGCTCAGACGTGAAACCATTGGCCGTCACACGAGCCACAGGCAAGGAATACAATAATTGGATAAAGCCAATAAAACGAGGACCAAAGGCAAATTTCTCCAGCACCCCCCAAAGGTACCTCCACTCTACTGAGTCGAACGCTTTGGCCGCATCAAGGGACACCACCACCGCGTCCGATCCCCCCACATCATTCCTCTGGAGATGACAGAACAATCTACGTAAATTTTGGGCCGTGGACTTACCCGGCATAAAGCCCGTCTGGTCTGGATGAATTATCGTTGTAATTACCAAATTCAATCGAGATGCCAAGATTTTTGCCAATATTTTTACATCAGTGTTGAGGAGGGAAATGGGTCGATAGGACTCGGGGAGCAAGGGGTCTTTCCCTGGTTTCAGCAGGACAATTATATTAGCCTCGGCCATAGAGCGCGGGAGGGCCCCACCTTTTAAGAGAAGTTCAAACAGTTGTAGGAGATAGGGGGCAAAAAAAGTAATGTATTTTTTATAGACCTCACCCGGAAGTCCATCTGATCCCGGTGCCTTAGACGCCGGGAGAGACAGGATCGCAGCCTCCACCTCCTCCACCGTGATAGGCGCATCTAGAGCCCCAGAGTCCTCCCGGGACAAGCATGGCAAGGTCAACTGAGCCAAAAAATCCCCCAGCTGATCATCAGAGTAACCGGCTCGGGAGGCATAGAGCGAGGAATAATAACCACGGAAAGTCTCCGCCACCTTTGATCCAGAATAGCACATTTGGCCAGCAGAGTTTTTCACACACTGAATTACTGTTCTTGGGGAATCAGACCGGGCCAAAAAGGCCAAATAGCTGCCATTCATCTCAGCCCGAAAATACTGCTCATGTCCCGCAAAAAGGAGTCTACGCCTGGATTTCTCAAATAAACAATCCGACCACTCACTCTGCGCGTTCTTCCACAACAATTCATCAGACCGCAAATGGGTATTAAGATATTGAGATTCCAACTGCTGGCACAAATATTCCAACCGCATCTCCTCCCTTTTACTGAATGCTTTAACTTCAGAGATCCGCTTTATAAAGGAGCCCCGCAGAAACGCCTTAAAGGCATCATGCTTCATTGTCAGAACACTGTATAGTGAATTATCTTCCTGGAACCCTTCCCAGGCGGCCATCAGATCCTCACCCTTCCCCAGCAGAGTCAACCAAAAGGGATTAAGCTTCCACATTTTTGCTCCCCGCTCCCAACCTATGTTAACTGTGACCAAAACAGGAGAATGATCCGATATGCCCCTAGGGAGATAATCCACCGCCAGTACGTCCGGGGACAAACCATGGGACACCAACACCAAATCAATACGAGAAAAAGCGTGATGGGTAGCGGACTGACAGGAGAACTGAGTGGCCGCTGGGTTTCGACATCTCCATATATCCACCAACCCCATCTCCCCCACCAATCCTGCGAACGAGGTAGGGGACGCCAGGGGAGGGGAAGATGCAACCGACTCCCTCCACCTGTCCATGCCACCATCCATGACATTGTTAAAATCTCCTAGACATATCACAGGGGTAGCAGGGGACCGGGCCAGAAAACGGGCAGCGTGCCGGAGGACCTCATTGTTATATGGCGGGGGAACATATACTGCTAAAATATTAAACAGTCGGCTGTTAATATGGGCTCGTAGGAAGACGTATCTGCCATAATGGTCAGTTTCACATTCATCCATATGAAATTGTACGGACTTTTTAATCATTACAGAAACGCCTCTTGCATTACTAGAGAAGGTGGAATGATACACGTGACTGACCCAGGGCTTTCTAAGCGCCATCACTCTACCTCCATGCAAATGTGTTTCAGAAAGACAAATTATGTCTGCCTGATATTTTTTAACCTGAGTCAGGACTAACGATCTTTTGATTTTTTTCATTCAGTCCCCGAACGTTCCAGCTGAGCAGACGGAGCCCCTCAGAAACAGTAGACATAGAAATCATAACGGAGAGGGATAACAGGATAGGTTAAAGAGACATATAGCAGAGCCTGGCATCGCAGCATAGCAACGTTGAGCCAACAGTACATAGGGATAGGAATAACCAGTCCCCCTACGCTCTTGGAGGCATAAGAGCACAAAGCAACATCATGCAGAAAATACGGGTCTTTGCAAAATACGCACAGAACTAAACAATGATGGCTTGGAAAAAAATAAACTAACCCCCCCCGCACCCACCCTGTATCACCTAATAACGCAATGTAGCAGAACACACACATAGGCAAAAATTGATAGCATGAAAAAAAACAAACTAACCCCCCCCATACCCACCCTGTATCACCTTGCGAACATAAGGTATACCTGGATCCCATAACTCCCACCAGAGTAACTAAGCTAAGGGATAGGGGCCTAACTAAGGTCCCTAAGAAATGCCCCTACACTATCTTCGGCATAAAACTCTCCACAGAGTACCAGTAGAAGTAGTACCCTAACCCTGGAAAAGAAAAAGGGGGAAGAAAAACATATCTAGCAACGTACCCCAACGTATAAAAAACGAGACAAAGATTAATATCAACATTAGGCTGCTCAGCATTACCCCCCTAGTACAGTGCATATATACCCACAGCATGACTAGCGTAACATAATATGAAACAGTTAGGCTTAGCCAGCAATAAGAAGGTAACAAATCGACAAATGTATGATAGTACTTCAGCGAGGAGGACGAGGCTGTCGTTCCAACCATGCAGCAGCATCTTGAGGAGTGGAGAAGAAATGAGTGGTGTTATCGGACACCACCCTCAGTTTGGCCGGGAACAACATAGAGTATTGTATATTGCGGTCACGGAGTTGACGCTTAACATGCAGAAACTGTGATCTACTCTTTTGCACCTCCAGGGCAAAATCAGGGAAAACGGATATATTATGTCCATCTAGTTGGATAGGGCCCTGTGTCCGGGCCATGCGGAGTATAGCGTCACGGTCCTTAAAGTGTAGGAAACGAGCAATAAATGTTCTAGCCGGAGCCCCGGGTGGTGGCGGTCTAGGCGGGAGCCTGTGCGCTTGTTCCACCGCGAATTGAGAGATAAATGCTTCTTTGCCAAATAATTTAATAAGCCAATTTTCCAGAAAGGATTCCGGGGAGGTGCCCTCTGCCCTCTCAGGGAGCCCAACAAACCGAACGTTGTTGCGCCGTAGTCTCCCCTCGATATCGGACATTTTACTCTGCATAGATATCACCTGGGTAGACAAGTCGGCCACTTTCAGTTGAAGGGGTGATGTAGTGTCTTCCAGAGCCGATATCCGATGCTCAGTTTCACCCACTCTTTCCCGGATTTTTTGTAGATCCTGTCTTAGGAGAGAGACGTCCGCCTGGACTTGCCCAATCTTGTCCGTGACCCTCTGCTCAGACGCAAAAATGGCCTGTAGTATTTGCTGGGTAGACTGAACCTGCTCTGTGGGGTCGGGAGCAGCGACCTCAGCCGCAGACGGGGATGGGTCAGTGTCACCCTGCCTTGCCGATTGAGTTGCCTGTTGCGACCTAGCAAACTTCTCCAGTTTTGCAGCGGCGTTCGCCGCACTCTGACCTCCTTTCACCATTGCAGCACTGGACGCGATGTCAGGACCCCAAGGATATTACAGCAAAAAAGTCCCCAAGCAGTATCGGGTCAGCACAGGTGCTGGAGCCGCTCGGATCGGGCAGATATGATAAATAATAATGTGGCAAAGTAGAGCAGATTTATGGGCACACCGCAGAGTAGGTTATATATAGAGAATAGGAGATTGGTTGGATCAGGACAGGAGCAAAACTAAGAGCACATGCGTGGTTATTGCAGTTTTGCAGAGAGCCTATAGGGACTGTATTGTATTTTCCCTAGCTCTTGCTGACCATTTCCTTCCCCCTTCCACAGCCACAGAAATTCCACAATGGACGCGGGGGGGGGGGGGAGTCTCGTCCTTGGCACCGTCTCAACACAGTTATTAAGCCCAGGAGAGGAACAGAGAGGCAATCCCAGCCACAGCTCGCCTCACTGTGCGGCACCACAGGATGGGGAACACTTCAGGAGCAGGGAGACAAGCCCATATTGATAATCAAAGATGGCGGCTTCGCGGGCTTTCCGCTCCGGACTCACCCGCTCTCCTCATCTTCCCCGGGTCCACGGGCGAGCACCGCCGCGCTCAGCCCGCCAGTCAGGTCCTCCTCCGTCGCGTTCCCCCAGCCGGGGGATCTCTGCAGGGCCGCCGCCGGAAGCGCTGTCGCGCGTCGTCCCGCGAGCTCCGGCACGCAGAGAGGCAGGGAGCCGGGCCAGCACGCTGGAGGGGTCGGGTACAGGAAGCCGCTGCACGCTCCGGGCCAGCACGGATGTCAACAAGGGCAGCACCTCTTCCAATACTTGCAGGTAGATCCCAGGGGCTACGGGTTAGGGAAAAAAGGATCTTTAACAGGATTAATATGGAGAGCTATAGCAGTACACTGCTACTCCATGCCGATCCAGGCCACGCCCCCTGTAAGAAACAATATTAATTCTTACTTTAACCACTTAATTGCTATAAACTTTGCATCCACAGCCCAGGGCTTCAGCCCTGACCTTGGGTGCCTGGATAAGGGGGACACCTTTATTGGGTCCCCAGGCTGTGGCATAACCTCCCTGGCCAATAATTTTTCCCCTGTATTTTCTCAACCAGGACCGGCTCAAATAATTCAGGACTGGTTATGCTTTGGGGGGGACTGCATTTTTTTTGTTTTGTTTTTTACTTTTTAACTATTTAACTTTCACAGACAGAATCGTGCACAGATCTTACTGATCTGTGCATGCTTCTGTCAAACTCACACATTGTAATGAAACTCACATTACATTGAGAGATTTTTCATATGAGAAATACTCATGCACACTTGCAAAATGTAATAGCATCAAACTTAAAAGCCTGCAGGCTATTACATTGGCCGAGTTGTGGGACAAACTTGCACCTTCTTATGTGCGAGAAGGCGCAAGTTTGTCCCGCACAAAAAACTGGGACCCTATTACATCTGGCCCCAGGAATCCTTCTTCAAAATCCATATCTCAGCAAATCAGGGTGTTCCAGGGTATGACACCAAATGCTGCCTTCTCCACAGTGACAGGAGCCGAGAGTTGAAGTATGACATTATCCTGCAGCAGAGTCTCCTTTGGATTAAGAGGATGATGACTGCGCTAACATCAGGATCATAAAGGGAGAGCCCGAGAGACAGCGGACACAGGATCCATAAAATCAGCTACTGCACACAACAATTTTGGACATTGGGCCTAATTCAGAGTTGATCGCAGCAGCACATTTGTTAGCAGTTGGGCAAAACCATGTGCACTGCAGGGAGGGGGGGGGGCAGATATAACATGTGCAGAGAGAGTTAGATTTGGGTGGGGTCTGTTCAAACTAAAATCTAAATTGCAGTGTAAAAATAAAGCAGCCAATATTTACCCTGCACAGAAACAAAATAACCCACCCAAATAAAAATAACTCCTAACCTTTCTTTGTTTTCTCCTTGTGGCTTATCAGAGCCTTCACCATCTATCAAACCTTGGCTCATTTTGTGACTATCCTTTGTTTACCCAGTGGCTAGTCCGTACTAGCTCTTGGCTAGTTAACTCCTCTACTTTTATACCACCGCAATCTATGAGGCAGGGGGCTGCGGCGACCAGGCCATAAGTATGTTCACACTTCACACAGCTCTGCTCATGAAGCTGTATACCTCTAATAGCCACTCCCTTGCATACTGGCCATTCGCACTCTGCGACCTGTCAACACAGTGTTTGGCAAAAGCACATGCATGGCCCATTTGATTGAATAAAATGTTCCTTTTATGACCTAAAATACTGCTTAGTTAATCTTTAATTATGAGTTAAAGTTACAATGAAGCTGAGGGTAGTTCATTTATCCATTTTCAATCCATTTTCAATCTTTCTCTTCCTTTCTGCACTTGTACCCTACTTCCCATCTCCTCTTGGGCCTGGGCAACTTCTGCAGATGTAGGCAAATGAAAGCACAAAGCAGCAGGATCAGACAGATTTTTTTTCTCTGTATAAGCCATCTTGCACACCCTCTATGTCATCAGTTTATTCCAGAACAAAAAAAAAAATGACTGTAAAAAATTATTTTGCAAAGAATTTTAAATAAAATGTAATCAGACGTAGATGTAGCAGACAAAAAATGATGAAGTCTTTGAAAGGCTTTACGGCAATGATCCTTTGAAGTGCATTTAAATGTAAGATAAAAGTGGTATATCATATGAGAATTGTGTGATCCTCTGGATGTGAGATAACAAGCAGGACACATACACACACAGTAAGAAGAAAAGAATGTTACACTGTGTCTATTTATACCCTGTCCCTAAGGAAGAATGATTGCCAGACAAGGGAACAAAAGGACAGCCCTGGGTTATTTTTTAAATAAACCAAAGCCAAATATAACCTCCACTCACCAGGGATGAATATAGCAACCACTCATTTGGATTAATCTAACCTCCTCCTTCTTATTAATTTGTTACTCTTGAAAAAAGATTGAACAGGTGCAGAAGAGACCCACTCCCCTTTAACAACAGATAACTGAATCTTGTAGCTAGCATGACCTTGCTTGGTTAACTGAAAACACTGCGACTCCTCACAAAGCAACCTGTAAGACCTAATTGTGTCTATTACTAGACTGATTATTACACTAGCCTGCTTTCCAACAATGTCCAGAAGACTCTGTCCTTGGAGTCCACACCCCAGTGAAGTGGGCAGTGATGCGATTGGTGACTAATCGCTTAATCATGGTCTCTCCCCCGCTGAGTGGTGACACATTTTGCAATTGGTGAAGAGGCTGCAAAAAATGCATATTACTGTACATCACTATACAGCACTTTCCCCCTGGACCTCATCTAAGTGATCTCCCAGAAGGGAATAATGAGAAAAAACAATGATTTTATTGTCACCTAATTTCCACCACTGCCCCAGCCAGAAACACATACCTCTTTTTTCTCTGGTGAAAGGCACGAGATCGTCACGATCTTTCATTTCCTTAGCTTGCTTTTCTAAATGGCCAAGCAGGGATTCTCGCTGGAAAGGCCCTGTGGGTGTTTTACTTGTTTGGTTCCTTTGTCTTAAACCAGCAGGCAATAACTGATTCTGCAAAACGAGAACAAATTATATTATTTTTTGTCTGATCTGTAAAAATCATAAACCAAATGAACAAGTTGCTATGTGGTAGGCGGCAGTAAAATAGGCTCTCCTCAAATTAAAATGATTTCCTAAGATATATACTGTGACTAGATTATGGGTCTTTTTCCACTTGCACATTTGAGACTTTATGCAAATGTCGCTACAAAGTCTTCCCTGGTATACATCCCTTATATCAGAGTTTGCAAGGCCTGATACGCCCACTGTTAGTGCCTGTAGACACTGAAATACTGCATGGTATGTCTGTAGACACACCATCAAAACTTGTGCCCACCATGTGACAGGTGCAGACTTTCTATCAGAATATAGCCTCCTACTTCAGTGACACACCCACAAAACTCCCATAACATGCCCATAAAGACAAACAACATCTGGGCATCTGAACAGCCACCTCTCAGAACACGCAATACATTTTCAATTAAATTATCAGTGTTTCTAAAATCACAACAGTGACCCTGCACAAACACAATTGAGATGCATGCGCAGTGCGACTTAGACACATGTGCAATAAAATAAATATTCGCACAACTACATCTGACATTGACAAGGCCTGCAATTCTGAAGTAGACCTTAAATGTGTTCATTAAAAATATAAATTGGCGATTATACTGTTATTTTAACACAATACACAATGGGGGTCATTCCGAGTTGTTCGCTCGTTATTTCTTTATCACAACGGAGTGATTAGTCGCGAATGCGCATGCGCAATGTCCGCAGTGCGACTGCGCCAAGTAAATTTGCTATGCAGTTAGGTATTTTACTCACGTTTTTTTCTTCGTTCTGGTGATCGTAATGTGATTGACAGGAAGTGGGTGTTTCTGGGCCGAAACTGGCCGTTTTATGGGTGTGTGCGAAAAAACGCTACCGTTTCTGGGAAAAACGCGGGAGTGGCTGGAGAAACGGAGGAGTGTCTGGGCGAACGCTGGGTGTGTTTGTGACGTCAAACCAGGAACGACAAGCACTGAACTGATCGCAGATGCCGAGTAAGTCTGGAGCTACTCAGAAACTGCTAAGAGGTGTGTAATCGCAATTTTGAGAATCTTTCGTTCGCAATTTTAATATGCTAAGATTCACTCCCAGTAGGCGGCGGCTTAGCGTGTGCAAAGCTGCTAAAAGCAGCTTGCGAGCGAACAACTCGGAATGACCCCCAATATACTGTAGTGAAAATTAACGCTATGGTTACAGATCATGTACATAATAAAAAGTTAGTGATACGTACATCTGGGTCTAATTCTTCCAGTTCTCCTTCCAGAGCTCTTAGTTCCTCGTCAGTTAGTTTGTTTAGAAGCTCATCCTCATCAACTTCCCGATACTTTTCTAAGCCTTGTCTGCTTATCATTTTCTAAATGTTTTGTTTTCACCTTGTTATATAAGAACCTATGAGAAGAAAGACAGTAAAGCCCGAAGTCTTTAAAAATATACTTGAGGTATGAAATACAATGATATGGAGCTATTCAATAAAATTGCATTTTTATCACATGGAAAACACAGCGTTAACATGCACTAACACATACATTCATTAAACCGCAGAATGTGCCTTTCTTTGCTGACTTTTCCTTGCAGCCCTGAGGTAGCAAAGAAAAGTTCTCCCTTTGGGCTTAACACACAGTGTAATTCCCACTCACTGAATCGGGCAGCGCGCATAATTAGCCACGGGAGAAACCCCAAACTAATTGGATTCCGCCCTTAAATCACTACCTTTAAACATTTTGGGGACATTTATCATAGATCGCAAATTGTATGTGATCTGGACGGGATCCTACCACCCAGGATCGCACTGCAATATGCGATCAGGAAGCAGTCAGGATCCTGGCAGTCAGAATAGCCGTAATCCTGACCCTAGTCTGAATTCCGACACCGGCATCCAGAATAGGTGCACCATCCTGGTGCCAGAATCACGACAGCCAGGATGCCGAACGAACACACAACTTGGCGCTGGAGAGGTAAGCCGCAGGTAGGGGGGGAAGGGGGGGGGTGTTAAGTTTATGCTGCATTACGGGGGCGGGGGGGAGTGGGTTAGGCTGCGTCCTAGGGTTAGGGTAAGGCTGCAGGAAGTGGGGGGTTAGAGTTAGTCACCCCCCCTGGAGGGATAAGGTTAGCCTGCGGGAGGGTGAGGGTTAGTTTTAGGCACCAGGGACGGGTGGGGGGGTTAGGTTTAGGCACCTCTGGGGGGTGATTAGGGTTATGCACCAAGGGGGGAGGTTAGGGTTAGGCTGCGGGTAGGCAGGGTTAGGGGAGTGGGGAGAGAGGAGAACACGCCTTACTCACGCTTGTCGGCCTTTTCAACAGCGGGATCCCAGCGTCTGTATTTCAAACACCGGAATCCCGTGCAACGGGATTTCATACTGATTTAATGTGATCCTATCAGCAGTATGTAACATCCTGCAAATGCAGGGACTAGGACTCGGAAAGGAGTACTTCCATGCGATGTGCCGAGCAGGGTGTCCGGACTTCTGCGCATGCATGGTAGCCTCACTGCCATGCACAGGGGCCATTTCTGGCGGAGGGTTCCTGGGGAACCCTACCAGAACTACATCCTGCGATCAGGAGATTGCAGTAATTGCAGTAACTGCGGGGACCAGTACTGGGAAAGCTTCACATTCCCAATATTGATACATCGGGCAGCATCGCATATTCGCATCCCCCACAGAAACCTATGGGGGATGTGAGTGTGTGCGACAATGGAGGGATCGCAGCAAGATCCCTCCTTCATACAGGGTGTTTTCAGGGACATAGCCGCAAATACTGTTTGATAAATGGGCCTCTTGACACTTATTCTTATACATTCATAAAAGTGAGTCAGGAAGTGCAGGGTGCAAAACTGGGGTGTAAGATAGTCTTTTCCTGCAAGGCCATCTCACCCTTTTTTATTATTTTTTTTTCGCACAAATGTTTCATTTTTAAAATGTCCATGGGGGGAATGCACAGTTTTTAGTTCTGCAGTATAGCATTACTTTCAGCAGTCAGATCAGTAACACTGACTGTGAAGTCCGCTGACCATTTTTTCTTCACTGCGGGATGCTCTGCACCTATACAAGACGAAAACTCTGTGAGTAGTTACACCCTCAAAGAAGAAATTCTCCAATTTGTCTGCTTTCCCCCTATCACTTGGCATTGTGCATGTGTGAGCTGGAAACTCATGAATGTACAAAACTGTCACCAGCAGACTTTGGATGCTGGATCGCACAGTAAAGGGACCCATACACTTATGCGACCACATGTCGCTGGCGATCACCCCGGCAGCCTCCTGTGGGTCAGGATCACCCAAGATACATCGTATGCTGTCCTTTTGCATACAATGTATCTTGGGCGATCCCAGCCATTCCTCCAGGTCGGACCTGATTGAATGTGCTCACGGGAACGCGCATCGGATCGGATCGGAAACACCTCCAAAATGCCCGATTTCATCCGATATATCGGGCCGAATGCCCGAAATTGGATGAAATCGGGCATTATTGCTCTAGTGTATGGGGCCCTTAAGTATACATGAGGTCATCCTGAGAGTGTGTTATATTTTTAGCTCAAACTACAAAAAAAACAAACACTATAGCTTTTCACAGTTTGATAAATTGATCCCATCTCACTGTCCCCATAGCAGGCTATGGCACTTTGATGCAATGCGCAAATGGAGGGACCGCAGGAGATATCTGTGATTTCCCTGAAGTATCCAACCTGTTAAATAGAACTGCCCTGATCACCCCTATTTAAAATAAAAAAAAACACCATATAAAAGGAGTTAAATATACTCTTTGGTAACCTGTTGGATCCTATTGCCAATAATTATATCCCAATAAAGCTTACCAGGCAAGAGACAAAGGGAGCTGACTCTGAGTCCCACACAAAGTGGCTGTTAGTGCAGGCAGGCACAGAAGTCTGACTCACTACCTTTTCCAATGCACAAATCTGTAGTGATAATGCGCGACTTTCATTGTCTGCAAGCAAAACTCCATTCTGCCCATTGATTTTTCCATAACCACCGCAATCATCATCATTCCTATTGGGACTTTCACCAGCCTCCCGCATTGTTGCTGCCCAGTTGCCATCTCAAAACGCCCAAATTCACTGAAAGACAGATCTGGCTGAGTTCCATACAACTCAGAAAAGACGGACATATACAAAACGCCCAAATTCACTGAAATACAGATCTGGCCGAGTTCCATACAACTCAGAAAAGATGGACATATACAAAACGCCCAAATTCACTGAAAGACAGATCTGGCTGAGTTCCATACAACTCAGAAAAGACGGACATATACAAAACGCCCAAATTCACATCTGTGAATGCCAAAGTTCACAGTTTGTGTCTGTGCCCAGAGATCCGTGTATGGAAACAGCCCAGGAATCAGGAATGGGCTGGCATTAGAATTAGTTATAAGGGTATATGCAATTGCGGTCGAATTCGCGGCAATTTTCGCCGTTTTTTAATTCGACTCAATTCGACAGGTGAATCCCGGAAGGTGGCTTCCGGAATTCACCATATTCAATGAAAAACGGATTCGCCAGAGTCGCGGGCGAAAATCGGCCGATTTGGCGGATTTTGCCGCGATTTTAAAAAACGGTAAAAAAACGTGAAAAACCCGAAAAAAAAATGGCGTGGGGTCCCCCCTCCAAAGCATAACCAGCCTCGGGCTCATCGAGCTGGTCCTGGTTCTAAAAATGCAGGGGAAAAATTGGCCAGGGATCCCCCGTATTTTTAAAACCAGCACCGGGCTCTGCGCCTGGTGCTGGTGCCAAAAATACGGGGGACAAAAAGAGTAGGGGTCCCCCGTATTTTTAACACCAGCATCGGGCTCCACTAGCTGGACAGATAATGCCACAGCCGGGGGTCACTTTTATGCCGTGCCCTGCGGCCGTGGCATTAAATATCCAACTAGTCACCCCTGGCCGGGGTACCCTGGGGGAGTGGGGACCCCTTCAATCAAGGGGTCCCCCCCCCCCAGCCACCCAAGGGCCAGGGGTGAAGCCCGAGGCTGTCCCCCCCCATCCAATGGGCTGCGGATGGGGGGGCTGATAGCCTTTTGTGATAATAAAAAGATATTGTTTTTTCCAGCAGTACTACAAGTCCCAGCAAGCCTCCCCCGCAAGCTGGTACTTGGAGAACCACAAGTACCAGCATGCGGGAGAAAAACGGGTCCGCTGGTACCTGTAGTACTACTGGGAAAAAAATACCCAAATAAAAACAGGACACACACACCTTGATAGTAAAACTTTATTACACACTACCGACACACACATACTTACCTATGTTGACACGCCGACTGCCACGGTCTCCGACGATCCGAGGTACCTGTGAAAAAATTATACTCACCTTCCAGCGTCCAGAGGTACATCCAGGTCCAGAGATAATCCACGTACTTGTTTAAAAAAAAAAACACGCAAAAACCCGCTCCATACCGGACTAGAAAGGGGTCCAATACTTTCACATCAGACCCCTTTCTCCCGAATGCCGGGACATCACGTGACTCCTGTCACTGACGTCCCTTCAGCCAATCAGGAAGCGCTACTTCCGTGGCGCTCACCTGATTGGCTGTGCGCTGTCTGTACTGTGACAGCACATCGCAAAGCCGCTCCATTACTTTCAATGGTGGGAACTTTGCGGGTAGCGGTGGGGTCACCCGCCGGTCAGCCGCTGACCGGCGGGTGACCTTACCGCTAGCCGCTAAGTTCCCACCATTGAAAGTAATGGAGCGGCTTTGCGATGTGCTGTCACAGTACAGACAGCGCACAGCCAATCAGGTGAGCGCAACGAAGTTGCGCTTCCTGATTGGCTTAGAGACCTTTCTGTGACAGCTGTCACTGACAGGTCTCATTCGTGGAAAGGTGTCCCATGTGTCAGCATGGGACCCCTTTCAGTCCGGCATGGAGCGGGTGTTCGGTTTGTTTTTTTGCCAAGTACGTGGATTTATCTCTGGACCATGGCTGAGGTGAGTATATTGATCTTTTCTTTTCAGGTATCCGTGGATTCTACATGGAGAAGAGGACCGATGTCGGCGTGTGAACATAGGTAAGTATGTGTGTGTCGACGTATGAAATAAAGTTTTACTGTCGACGGTGTGTGTGTCCTGTTTTTATTTGGGTATTTTTTTCCCAGTAGTACTACAGGTACCAGCGGGCCCGTTTTTCTCCCGCATGCTGGTACTTGTGGTTCTCCAAGTACCAGCTTGCGGGGGAGGCTTGCTGGGACTTGTAGTACTACTGGAAAAAACAATATCTTTTTATTATCACAAAAGGCTATCAGCCCCCCCATCCGCAGCCCATTGGATGGGGGGGGGACAGCCTCGGGCTTCACCCCTGGCCCTTGGGTGGCTGGGGGGGGGGGACCCCTTGATTGAAGGGGTCCCCACTCCCCCAGGGTACCCCGGCCAGGGGTGACTAGTTGGATATTTAATGCCACGGCCGCAGGGCACGGCATAAAAGTGACCCCCGGCTGTGGCATTATCTGTCCAGCTAGTGGAGCCCGATGCTGGTGTTAAAAATACGGGGGACCCCTACTCTTTTTGTCCCCCGTATTTTTGGCACCAGCACCAGGCGCAGAGCCCGGTGCTGGTTTTAAAAATACGGGGGATCCCCTGTCAATTTTTTCCCCGCATTTTTAGAACCAGGACCAGCTCGAAGAGCCCGAGGCTGGTTATGCTTTGGAGGGGGGACCCCACGCCATTTTTTTTTATGATTTCACCGTTCCAGCATAAAAAATAAAAAAAAATAATAATAATATTTTAAAAAATATATAAATAATATTTGTGCCTCCAAAAAAAAAAAAAAAAGTACCTAATCCCTTCTAATATAAATAGATCTGCTATTCCCCCCAAAAAAACACACAAAAAAAACATGTTTAAATTTTTTTTATTTGTTTTCACCCTCCAAAGTGTGGCGGATTGAAAATGACGAATTTGCTGTCTAAAAGCACTGCTGTCGAATTTCCAAACTTGAATTGAATATGCTTTGGTCGAATTGCAGCACTTGTATCATTGCAGAAAAGTCGAATTTGCAAAAAGTCGAATTTCAAAAAGTCGAATTTTGAAAGTCCGTTTTTTGGTCGGAAAGCACTGAATTGCATAGGCGATTTTTTTTTTGGTCGAAAATGACCCGAAATTCGACAATTTCGGGAATTCGACCGCAATTGCATATACCACATAACCTGGAGAAAAGCTAAAACATACAACTGTATTCAGGAAAAAAGGACTGATGACGCTCTGTTGGACATGGTATAATAATCACAATGAGCAGAAAAGACAATAAAGGCAGAAAGCAGCTATCTCTGAGAAACAGTTTGTATACAATATTATTAATTTCCCCTGCTTCTTTTTTTAGTTTCATGTAATGACTTTTAACCTTTACACACATTCCCTGTAATTGAATATGAATCACAGAAAGTTGATCACATGCTTCCAAAAATACTAATCCCTATGACACCCACATTTAATAACCATAAGCCTACTAAAGCTACATAAACATTTCTCTATGATAAATAGTAATCTATCATATAGAGTAAGAGCCTTGCAATGCCCATTTACAACATAGCAGGCCACCAATGTAAAAATAAGAATTTACTTACCGATAATTCTATTTCTCGTAGTCCGTAGTGGATGCTGGGAACTCCGTAAGGACCATGGGGAATAGCGGCTCCGCAGGAGACTGGGCACAAAAGTAAAAGCTTTAGGACTACCTGGTGTGCACTGGCTCCTCCCCCTATGACCCTCCTCCAAGCCTCAGTTAGGATACTGTGCCCGGACGAGCGTACACAACAAGGAAGGATTTTGAATCCCGGGTAAGACTCATACCAGCCACACCAATCACACCGTACAACCTGTGATCTGAACCCAGTTAACAGCATGATAACAGAGGAGCCTCTGAAAAGATGGCTCACAACAATAATAACCCGATTTTTGTAACAATAACTATGTACAAGTATTGCAGACAATCCGCACTTGGGATGGGCGCCCAGCATCCACTACGGACTACGAGAAATAGAATTATCGGTAAGTAAATTCTTATTTTCTCTGACGTCCTAGTGGATGCTGGGAACTCCGTAAGGACCATGGGGATTATACCAAAGCTCCCAAACGGGCGGGAGAGCGCGGATGACTCTGCAGCACCGAATGAGAGAACTCCAGGTCCTCCTCAGCCAGGGTATCAAATTTGTAGAATTTAGCAAACGTGTTTGCCCCTGACCAAGTAGCCGCTCGGCAAAGTTGTAAAGCCGAGACCCCTCGGGCAGCCGCCCAAGATGAGCCCACTTTCCTTGTGGAATGGGCTTTTACAGATTTTGGCTGTGGCAGGCCTGCCACAGAATGTGCAAGCTGAATTGTACTACAAATCCAACGAGCAATAGTCTGCTTAGAAGCAGGAGCACCCAGCTTGTTGGGTGCATACAGGACAAACAGCGAGTCAGATTTTCTGACTCCAGCCGTCCTGGAAACACATATCTTCAGGGCCCTGACCACGTCCAGCAACTTGGAGTCCTCCAAGTCCCCAGTAGCCGCAGGTACCACAATAGGCTGGTTCAAGTGAAACGCTGAAACCACCTTAGGGATAAATTGAGGACGAGTCCTCAATTCTGCCCTGTCCGCATGAAAAACCAGGTAAGGGCTTTTATAGGATAAAGCCGCCAATTCTGAGACACGCCTGGCTGAAGCCAGGGCCAACAGCATTACCACTTTCCACGTGAGACATTTTAAGTCCACAGTGGTGAGTGGTTCAAACCAATGTGATTTTAGGAACCCCAAAACTACATTGAGATCCCAAGGTGCCACTGGAGGCACAAAAGGAGGCTGTATATGCAGTACCCCCTTGACAAACGTCTGAACTTCAGGAACTGAAGCCAGTTCTTTCTGGAAGAAAATCGACAGGGCCGAAATTTGAACCTTAATGGACCCTAATTTTAGGCCCATAGACAGTCCTGTTTGCAGGAAATGCAGGAAACGACCCAGTTGAAATTCCTCAGTAGGGGCCTTCCTGGCCTCACACCACGCAACATATTTACGCCAAATACGGTGATAATGTTGCACGGTTACATCCTTCCTGGCTTTGATCAGGGTAGGGATGACTTCATCCGGAATGCTTTTTTCCTTCAGGATCCGGCGTTCAACCGCCATGCCGTCAAACGCAGCCGCGGTAAGTCTTGGAACAGACAGGGTCCCTGCTGGAGCAGGTCCTTTCTTAGAGGTAGAGGCCACGGGTCCTCCGTGAGCATCTCTTGAAGTTCCGGGTACCAAGTCCTTCTTGGCCAATCCGGAGCCACGAGTATAGTCCTTACTCCTCTCCTTCTTATGATTCTCAGTACCTTGGGTATGAGAGGCAGAGGAGGGAACACATACACTGACTGGTACACCCACGGTGTTACCAGAGCGTCCACAGCTATTGCCTGAGGGTCCCTTGACCTGGCGCAATATCTGTCTAGTTTTTTGTTGAGGCGGGACGCCATCATGTCCACCTTTGGTTTTTCCCAACGGTTCACAATCATGTGGAAGATTTCTGGGTGAAGTCCCCACTCCCCCGGGTGGAGGTCGTGTCTGCTGAGGAAGTCTGCTTCCCAGTTGTCCACTCCCGGAATGAACACTGCTGACAGTGCTATCACATGATTTTCCGCCCAGCGAAGAATCCTTGCAACTTCTGCCATTGCCCTCCTGCTTCTTGTGCCGCCCTGTCTGTTTACGTGGGCGACTGCCGTGATGTTGTCCGACTGGATCAACACCGGCTGACCCTGAAGCAGAGGCCTTGCTTGACTTAGGGCATTGTAAATGGCCCTTAGTTCCAGGATATTTATGTGAAATTACGTTTCCATGCTTGACCACAAGCCCTGGAAATTTCTTCCCTGTGTGACTGCTCCCCAGCCTCTCAGGCTGGCATCCGTGGTCACCAGGACCCAGTCCTGAATGCCGAATCTGCGGCCCTCTAGAAGATGAGCACTCTGCAACCACCACAGGAGAGACACCCTTGTCCTTGGAGACAGGGTTATCCGCTGATGCATCTGAAGATGCGATCCGGACCATTTGTCCAGCAGATCCCACTGAAAAGTTCTTGCGTGGAATCTGCCGAATGGAATCGCTTCGTAAGAAGCCACCATTTTTCCCAGGACCCTTGTGCATTGATGCACTGACACTTGGCCTGGTTTTAGGAGGTTCCTGACTAGCTCGGATAACTCCCTGGCTTTCTCCTCCGGGAGAAACACCTTTTTCTGGACTGTGTCCAGAATCATCCCTAGGAACAGCAGACGTGTCGCCGGAATCAGCTGCGATTTTGGAATATTTAGAATCCACCCGTGCTGTCGTAGTACTACTTGAGATAGTGCTACTCCGACCTCTAACTGTTCCCTGGACCTTGCCCTTATCAGGAGATCGTCCAAGTAAGGGATAATTAAGACGCCTTTTCTTCGAAGAAGAATCATCATTTCGGCCATTACCTTGGTAAAGACCCGGGGTGCCGTGGACAATCCAAACGGCAGCGTCTGAAACTGATAGTGACAGTTCTGTACCACAAACCTGAGGTACCCTTGGTGAGAAGGGCAAATTGGGACATGGAGGTAAGCATCCTTGATGTCCAGAGACACCATATAGTCCCCTTCTTCCAGGTTCGCTATCACTGCTCTGAGTGACTCCATCTTGAATTTGAACCTTTGTATGTAAGTGTTCAAGGATTTCAGATTTAAAATAGGTCTCACCGAGCCGTCCGGCTTCGGTACCACAAACAGCGTGGAATAATACCCCTTTCCCTGTTGTAGGAGGGGTACCTTGATTATCACCTGCTGGGAATACAGCTTGTGAATGGCTTCCAATACCGCCTCCCTGTCGGAGGGAGACGTTGGTAAAGCAGACTTCAGGAACCGGCGAGGGGGAGACGTCTCGAATTCCAATTTGTACCCCTGAGATACTACCTGCAGGATCCAGGGGTCCACTTGCGAGTGAGCCCACTGCGCGCTGAAATTCTTGAGACGACCCCCCACCGTACCTGAGTCCGCTTGTAAGGCCCCAGCGTCATGCTGAGGACTTGGCAGAAGCGGGGGAGGGCTTCTGTTCCTTGGAAGAGGCTGCCTGCTGCAGTCTTTTTCCCCTTCCTCTGCCCCGGGGCAGATATGAGTGGCCTTTTGCCCGCTTGCTCTTATGGGGACGAAAGGACTGAGCCTGAAAAGACGGTGTCTTTTTCTGTTGAGAGGTGACCTGGGGTAAAAAGGTGGATTTCCCAGCCGTTGCCGTGGCCACCAGGTCCGATAGACCGACCCCAAATAACTCCTCCCCTTTATACGGCAATACTTCCATATGCCGTTTGGAATCCGCATCACCTGACCACTGCCGCGTCCATAACCCTCTTCTGGCAGAAATGGACAGCGCACTTACTCTTGATGCCAGAGTGCAAATATCCCTCTGTGCATCTCGCATATATAGAAATGCATCCTTTAAATGCTCTATAGTCAATAATATACTGTCCCTGTCCAGGGTATCAATATTTTCAGTCAGGGAATCCGACCAAGCCACCCCAGCACTGCACATCCAGGCTGAGGCGATTGCTGGTCGCAGTATAACACCAGTATGTGTGTATATACTTTTTAGGATATTTTCCAGCTTCCTATCAGCTGGCTCCTTGAGGGCGGCCGTATCAGGAGACGGTAACGCCACTTGTTTTGATAAGCGTGTGAGCGCCTTATCTACCCTAGGGGGTGTTTCCCAACGCGCCCTAACCTCTGGCGGGAAAGGGTATAATGCCAATAATTTTTTAGAAATTAGCAGTTTTTTATCGGGGGAAACCCACGCTTCATCACACACCTCATTTAATTCATCTGATTCAGGAAAAACTACAGGTAGTTTTTTCACACCCCACATAATACCCTTTTTTGTGGTACTTGTAGTATCAGAAATGTTCAAAACCTCCTTCATTGCCGTGATCATGTAACGTGTGGCCCTACTGGAAAACACGTTTGTTTCCTCACCGTCGACACTGGAGTCAGTGTCCGTGTCTGGGTCTGTGTCGACCATCTGAGGTAACGGGCGCTTTTGAGACGCCTGGACAGGTAATAACTGATTTGCCGGCTGTCTCATGTCGTCAACAGTCTTTTGTAAAGTGCTGACGCTATCACGTAATTCCTTCCATAAGACCATCCAGTCAGGTGTCGACTCCCTAGGGGGTGACATCACTATTACAGGCAATTGCTCCGCCTCCATACCATTTTCCTCCTCATACATGTCGACACAACGTACCGACACACAGCACACACACAGGGAATGCTCTGATAGAGGACAGGACCCCACTAGCCCTTTGGGGAGACAGAGGGAGAGTTTGCCAGCACACACCAGAGCGCTATATATATACAGGGATAACCTTATATAAGTGTTTTTCCCTTATATAGCTGCTGTATTGATTAATCTGCCAAATTAGTGCCCCCCCTCTCTTGCTTTACCCTGTTTCTGTAGTGCAGGACTGCAGGGGAGAGTCAGGAAGACGTCCTTCCAGCGGAGCTGTGAGGGAAAATGGCGCTTGTGTGCTGAGGAGATAGGCTCCGCCCCCTTCTCGGCGGCCTTTCTCCCGCTTTTTTAAGGAAAAACTGGCAGGGGTTCAATGCATCCATATAGCCCAGGAGCTATATGTGATGTATTTTTCGCCATCTAAGGTGTTTTTATTGCGTCTCAGGGCGCCCCCCCCCCAGCGCCCTGCACCCTCAGTGACCGGAGTGTGAAGTGTGCTGAGAGCAATGGCGCACAGCTGCGGTGCTGTGCGCTACCTTATTGAAGACAGGACGTCTTCTGCCGCCGATTTCCCGGACCTCTTCTGTCTTCTGGCTCTGTAAGGGGGCCGGCGGCGCGGCTCTGGGACCCATCCATGGCTGGGCCTGTGATCGTCCCTCTGGAGCTAATGTCCAGTAGCCTAAGAAGCCCAATCCACTCTGCACGCAGGTGAGTTCGCTTCTTCTCCCCTTAGTCCCTCGGTGCAGTGAACCTGTTGCCAGCAGGACTCACTGAAAATAAAAAACCTATACTTAAACTTTTTCACTAAGCAGCTCAGGAGAGCCACCTAGTGTGCACCCTTCTCGTTCGGGCACAAAAATCTAACTGAGGCTTGGAGGAGGGTCATAGGGGGAGGAGCCAGTGCACACCAGGTAGTCCTAAAGCTTTTACTTTTGTGCCCAGTCTCCTGCGGAGCCGCTATTCCCCATGGTCCTTACGGAGTTCCCAGCATCCACTAGGACGTCAGAGAAACAATCTGTATTATATACCAATATTAATCTTTCATTTAGATAATAAAACATCTATTTTAATAATTGGCCTGGTTCTGATTTGTAAGCAGAAACTTTCTCAGACTGGTGGGAGCTTTTCTGCCGAGTACAGGAAGTCTGCGTCTGACGACACAGAGCCTGGACTGAACAAGCCCCCGGTCCCAGTCGCCACCTCCACTCCACCCCTAAATGTTGTAGCATGTCAATCATACTGCATCTGAGGACTGTGAACAATCACACAGGACTTGTTCTGCACATGCGCAAAACATTTCTCACATGCGCAGTTCCCTCACCGCTGGACTTGTACTTAAACCATCGGGTTTACGTATGAGTTGGAATCAGATCCAATGTCAGGGATACCAGAATACTCTGTTTCCTGACATGTGAATTATATACACAATTCATCAATAATTGTTCAATTTCACAGATTATAATATACCACTTACTGTATGTGGGTATTACTCTCTAATCCAGGTAGGTGTCATCACATAGTGATAAAGGCCACTACGAACCATTAAGTTAATTACAGAATGGTGCAACTTTGCATCAATTATCTAGCCGTGCAGTATTTATCTCACACAGGATTCATAAGGCTATGGCAGCAATATAACTCTGTAAACACGCCATGGATGCTTAGCAAAACAATTATTTACTAAATAGGAATTTAATATACAATACAAAAATACAATACAATAAAAGCTTAATAAAAGATGTTACAAAACAGACCAATGTTTCCTTGCAGTTGGCGAGGAAGAATGGTCCCCACCTACCACAACCAGGTGACCTTATCAGAGAGGTCCCTAACATTCCTAAGGTTTAAGTCCAGAGCACTATGGGGCAGACTTCCCCAGCTGAAACGGCACCGCACAGAAGGATGCCCTTGGTTACAGATGCACAGACCAGGGCTGCTATCTGACATCAGTCTTCTATGGCCGATGTTCAGCATTGACAATTCATAGTAAAGCTATTTACCATCTGTGTCAGACCATCGATGGCTACTAACCATGGATGGTCGATGGCCATCCCTAGCCTGCCCCTCATTGAGTAGTCAGTCTGGTAATCCCTTTGTCTTTACATGAAATCTTTAAAGTACCTATCTAGCTGAGATTTATGAAAGGGGAAACAACGGGTTAGTAGAGGAGAACCAGAGACTAGTGTCTTTGTGCCATACAGAAGTAAAACTGCCTTCCTAAGGGGTGGTATTCAGTATGCCGGCTGTTGGGATCCCGCCGCTCAGTATACCGATGCTGGAATACCGACACCCGGCATACCGACAACTATTCTCCCTCTTGGGGGTCCACGACCCCCCCTGGAGAAAGAATAAATAGCATGGCGCACGAAGCGCGCCACCGTGCCCGCAAGGGGCTCATTTGCGCTCGCCCAGCTGCCGGTATGCCGGCGGTCGGGATCCCGGCGCCGGTATGCTGGCCGCCGGCATACCATACTACACCCTTCCTAAGGCATTGTCTGTTTTGAAGTATTATTAATCCAGTTTCTTCTCTGAATTGTGAAGCCAGTTACTGGAGAAGAAATCCCTTCTAGATATTCCTGCCTTAAGTTTGATGCTTGCCTGCACACAGTGGGGTAAATTTACCAAGATGTAAGTTCTATTTAAGGGATGTTGCCCATACCAAACAAATGATTCTACTTCACCTTTATCTAGCACCTTCTAGAAGATAATACCTGGAATCTGACTGGTTGCTATGGGCAACATCCCATCTTAAATAGGACTCCCATCTTAGTAAATTTACCCCAAAGTGCCTGATTCAGAGTCACTCACACTGTTGATGTCGGACCTAGTTGAGCGGTTATTTTCTACAGTGCATGCATCTAATTTGCACTGTGCATGCAGAGTTGCAGTTGAGATTGAGATGCATAGTCTCAGAAATGTCTTGAAAATGTATTGGATCTTGTGCGGTGCTGGGATATGATAGGGCTGTGGCTATGCAGACGCATATCGATTTTCCTTCTTATGTGCGTACTATGTGAGTGTCGCAGGTGTGTCACTTAAGTGGTTGAGAACTCATTCGCATAATCGCTCACATTAGAGGCCATACTCTAATAAATAATCTACACCTAGAATGGGGCTGATGCAAGTTTCAATAGTGCAACTGACGGTTGCGTCTACAGACATATCAAGCGGCATTCGAGTATATAAAAGTTGGGTGCATCAGCATATTCAGACGCATGTTCGTACACCAGCATTTGTATATAGTCAAAGGAGCAATACCGGCAGAAGACATAGACGCAGACATTGCAGCATTCGACTTCCATATTAAGCTAACACTAAAGTATCTAGGAAGGGATTAAACATTATATATTCACATTCTCATATGTACATTATTGCACTGGATTGGGCCTGTTGCCTCACATAGTGTTCCTTCTAGGAATGAAAAAGGGCAGGGCGCCGGACTCCGGGGGCATATCTGCGCGTGCGTGGCATACCCGCGCGTGCGCCCGAAACAGGGGTGCGGCCATGTAAATTAGGGGGTGTGGCCATGGAAACAGCATTTTTAGTGGGCGATGCGGCCCACAGACGTTGCTATAGGGGGGCGTCTGTGGCCGGTGACGTCACTGTTGGGGGCGTGCCAGCACCGACGGATGTGCTGGGCTTCCCCCAGCTCTCTCCCATAGCGTGAATGGATGCCCTTTGCACACTGGGAGGGCAGGAAGCGGGCGGCTGTTCTAGCAGGGCGCTGCAAAAGGGGCAGGGCGGATTTTGCCTTTCAAAAATCGGGCAGGGCGCGGCGCCCTGCTAAAACTGCTTAGCGTGGACACTACTCACATATAACATGAGGCTTAAGTATCATGGATTTCAAGGCAAAGTAGATTTTTCTCTAGTGGTTGCCGCTGACTTCTTTGAGGTGCAGTGAAATAGATCCAATGGCTTTTACCAGACAGTGATCTCAACAAGGAGGCTTAAATTGTGCTGTTGAAAGCCAAGAAGTTACTAATCACTTGAGACAGCTGTCAAAAACAAAACATAGTACAAGTACAGCTCAAAACATAGGGCAAAAGGTTCAAGGTCAAACACTAACTAAATTCAAGACATGCAATACAGGTTCAAAGGCAGATCACTAGGGTTAGGGTTTCTGAGATAATAGAGAGCAGGATAGTCAGGTAATGTGGCAGGTCATCATCAAAAAATAGGATTTTAGTACCTACCGGTAAATCCTTTTCTCCTAGTCCGTAGAGGATGCTGGGGACTCCAAAAGGACCATGGGGTATAGACAGGATCCGTTGGAGCTTGGGCACACTGAAAAGACTTTAACTGGGTGTGAACTGGCTCCTCCCTCTATGCCCCTCCTCCAGACCTCAGTTATAGGAACTGTGCCCAGGAGAGACGGACATTTCGAGGAAAGGATTTTTGTTTAAACTAAGGGCTACAAATATACCAGCCTACACCACAAACATACCGTACAACTGGAGTAACAGTAAACCAGATAACAGCATGAAATAACAACAGTAACAAGCTGATTACAAAAAATACACAACCCGTGTATAAACTAATTTAACCAGTAAAAACACACTGCAAGTAACAGTCCGCACTGGGATGGGCGCCCAGCATTCTCTACGGACTAGGAGAAAAGGATTTACTGGTAGGTACTGCAATCCTATTTTCTGTTGCGTCCTAGAGGTCCTCCTCAGCTAGGGTATCAAACTTGTAAAACTTAACAAAAGAGTTTGAACCCGACCACGTAGCTGCTCGGCAAAGCTGAAGTGCCGAGACCCCTCGGGCAGCCGCCCAAGATGAGCCCACTTTCCTGGTAGAATGGGCCTTTACTGATTTCGGCACTGGTAACCCAGCCAAAGAATTAGCTTGCTGAATCGTACTACAAATCCAGCGTGCAATAGTCTGCTTCGACGCAGGATGACCAATCTTGTTGGAGGCATACAGGACAAACAGCGCCTCTGTTTTCCTGGCCACCGCCGTTCTGGCGACGTAGATCTTCAACGCTCTCACAACATCAAGAGACTTTGGAACTGCCACAGCATCTGTAGCCACAGGCTCCACAATAGGTTGGTTAACGTGAAATGAAGAAACCACCTTCGGCAGAAATTGTTGACGAGTCCTCAATTCCACCCTATCCGAATGGAAGATCAAGTACGGACTCTTGTGTTACAAGGCCGCCAACTCCGACACCCGCCTGGCAAACGCTAGAGCTAACAGCATGACCACCTTCCAAGTGAGAAATTTTAACTCAACCTTACGCAAAGGTTCAAACCAGGAAGACATAAGAAACTGTAAGACCACGTCAAGGTACCATGGTGCCACCGGGGGCACAAACGGAGGATGGATATGCATCACTCCCTTCACAAAAGTTTGAACCTCAGGGAGAACCGCCAATTCCTTCTGAAAGCAGATAGATAAAGTCGAAATCTGCACCTTGATGGAACCCAATTTCAGGCCGGCATCGACGCCTGCCTGTAAAAAATGGAGAAACCGACCCAAGTGAAATTCTTCCGCAGGAGCAGCTTTAGTCTCACACCACGAAACATACTTTCTCCAAATATGGTGATAATGTTTCGCCGTAACTTCCTTCCTCGCCTTAAGGAGAGTAGGAATGACCTCCCCGGGAATACCTTTCCGAGCTAAGATTTGGCGCTCAACTTCCATGCCGTCAAATGCAGCCGCGGTAAGTCTGGAAACACGCATGGTCCCTGCAATAACAGGTCCTCCCTTAGAGGAAGTGGCCAAGGATCTTCCACAAGTAATTCCTGAAGATCTAGATACCAGGCCCTTCTTGGCCAATCTGGAACTACAAGAAGTGCTCGCACTCTTTCCCGTCGCATGATTCCCAGCACCTTTGGAATGAGAGGAAGCGGAGGGAACACATACACCGACTGAAAGACCCATGGAGTCACCAGGGCGTCCACTGCACTGGCCTGGGGGTCCCTTGACCTGGAACAATACCTTGGAAGCTTCTTGTTGAGGCGAGACGCCATCATGTCGATCATCAGAGTTCCCCAACGCTTCGTCGGTTCTGCAAACACCTCCTGATGAAGAGCCCACTCTCCTGGATGGAGATCGTGTCTCCTGAGGAAGTCTGCTTCCCAGTTGTCCACTCCCGGAAGGAAGACTGCTGACAGGGCGCTCACGTGCTGTTCCGCCCAGCGAAGGATTCTTGTGGCCTCCGCCATAGCCGCCCTGCTCCTTGTTCCGTCTTGACGGTTTATATGCGCCACCGCAGTTATGTTGTCTGATTGTATCAGGACAGGCCGACCCTGAAGAAGGTTTTTTGCTTGAAGCAGGCAGTTGTAAATGGCTCTTAACTCGAGAACATTTATGTGGAGACAAGATTCCTGGAGCGACCATTTCCCCTGGAAATTTCTTCCCTGGGTGACTGCGCCCCAGCCTCGGAGACTCGCATCTGTTGTCAACAGGACCCAATCCAGGATACCGAATCGGCGGCCTCCTAGGAGGTGAGAACTTTGTAGCCACCACAGGAGAGAAATCCTGGCCCTGGGAGATAGATGTATCTGCCGGTGCATGTGCAGGTGAGACCCGGACCACTTGCTCAGCAGATCCCACTGAAAAGCCCGAGCATGAAACCTGCCAAACAGAATGGCTTCGTACGCCGCAACCATCTTCCCCAGAACCCAAGTACAGTGATGAACCGACACACTCTTTGGCCTCAGAAGTTCCCTGACCATCGTCGTCTGAAGTTCCAGAGCTTTTTCTTCCGGAAGAATCACCTTCCGTAAGCCCGTGTCCAGAATCATGTCCAGAAAGGGCAACCGAGTGGTCGGAATCAACTGCGACTTTGGCAAATTTAGCAGCCAACCGTGTTGTCGCAGAACGGACAGAGACAAATCCACATTTCTTAGTAACCGTTCCCTGGACCTCGCCTTTATCAGGAGATCGTCCAAGTACGGGATAATGGTAACCTCTTGCTTGCGAATGAGAACCATCATTTCTGCCATGACTTTGGTGAAAATCCTCGGGGCCGTGGAAAGCCCAAACGGCAACGTCTGAAATTGGTAATGAGAATACTGTACCGCAAACCTTAGGAAGGATTGGTGCGGAGGATATATCGGAACGTGTAAGTAGGCATCCTTTATGTCGACTGACGCCATAAAGTCCCCCCCTTCTAGGCTGGCAATCACAGCTTGAAGAGATTCCATCCTGAACTTGAAAACCTTCAAGTAAGGATTGAGGGACTTTAGGTTCAGAATCGGTCTGACCGAACCGTCCGGTTTCGGTACCACAAAAAGGCTCGAGTAGAAGCCCTCCCCCCGTTGGGACGGGGAATGGGAACAATGACTCTCTGTTGACACAACTTTTGTATTGCTGCCAGCACCACCTCCCTGTCCGGAAGAGACACTGGCAAGGCCAACATGAAAAACCGGTGAGGGGGTGTCTCCTGAATCTCCAGCTTGTATCCCTGAGCTACAATCTCTAGGATCCAAGGATCCAGGCCTGATTGAATCCAGACCTGACTGAAGATCTGCAGACGGCCCCCCACCGGTCCGGACTTCCCCTGGGAAGCCCCAGCGTCATGCGGTGGACTTGGTAGAGGCAGGGGAGGACTTCTGGTCCTGGGCGCCTGACACTGCAGGCGACTTCCTTCCCCTTCCTCTACCCTTTGAAGCGAGAAAGGACGAACCTTTTCCCCGCCTGTATTTATTCAGACGAAAGGACTGCATCTGCTGATGTGGTGCCTTTTTCTGTTGTGTGGGAACATAGGGAAGAAAAGACGACTTACCCGCAGTCGCGGTAGAAACCAGGTCAGCCAAGCCGCCCCCAAACAAGACATTACCTTTGAAGGGTAAAGCTTCCATAGCTCTCTTGGAATCAGCATCAGCATTCCATTGATGGATCCACAGCGCCCTCCTGGCCGAAATCGACATGGCATTGGCTCTTGATCCCAAGAGACCAACATCCCTCGCCACATCCTTCAGGTAATCTGCAGCGTCCTTGATATAAACAAGAGTCAAAAGAACAGTATCTTTATCAAGGGTATCCATATCAGCAGCTAAATTCTCAGCCCATTTAGCAATAGCACTACTCACCCATACCGACGCCACAGCAGGTCTGAGCAATGCACCCGTATTAGCGAAAATGGACTTCAGAGACGTCTCCAGCTTGCAATCCGCCGGATCCTTGAGAGCTGCCGTGTCAGGAGACGGAAGCGCCACCTTCTTAGACAAACGAGATAGAGCTTTGTCAACATTTCGAGACGCCTCCCATTTTCCCTGTCAACAGAGGGGAAAGGATACGCCATGTAAATCCTCTTGGGAATCTGCCACCTCTTGTCCGGCGACTCCCAAGCCTTTTCACAAAGAGTATTCATTTCATGAGAGGGGGAAAACTGCACCTCAGGTTTTTTCTCTTTGAACAAGCAAATCTTTGTTTCCTGCACCGCAGGTTCATCAGTAATGCGTAAAACATCCTTTATAGCCACAATCATGTACTGAATACTCTTTGTAAAGCAGCCTCAGTGAAATCGACCTCGGAATCAGAATCCGTGTCAGTATCAGTATCTACCACTTGAGTAAACGGCTGCTTTTTTAACCCCGATGGGGTCTGCTGCACCCGAGTCAAAGCATCCTCCATAGATTTTTTCCACACCTGTGTCTGTGACTCAGATTTATCTAACCTCTTTGACAAAGAAGCCACATTTGTATTAATTGTATTTAACAATGTCAGTAAATCAGGTGTCGGCTGCGCCGACAGAGCCAATTCCAGACCTGCATCTGACCCCCCAATAACCTCCTCCGGTGTAACATTCAGCCTCAGACATGTCGACACGGAGTATCGACCCACCAACACACACACACAATGTCTCAGCTAGGGGACAGGCCCACAAGGAAGCCCGCTCACACCCCAACGCCCATATATCCCACCCAAGCATATTTGTGAAAGCGCTGCTGAAAGGACAGTAATATGCACCACCAAACTGTGCCCCCCCCCGATCAGCTCCCCGTTACTTTTAGTGGAGCTTTGGAGGTCCCGGGCCAGCGTCTCCTGCAGGCGCGTGTTGAGGAGAAATGGCGCTTGTGAGCCGCGCGGCTAAGCTCCGCCCCTTCCCGGCGCACTTCAGCCCGCCAAATTTGAAAAATGAAAATGCCGGCGGAGGTCTGAAAAACGGTGCCGAGGCACCGAAAAGGCTTCTGCCGGCTTCCCAGACCTCAGTAACTGCTGCCCAGGGCGCCCCCCCCAGCGCCCTGCACCCTGTGAGTGCCGATGGAGAAGCATGGAGCGCAGCGCTACCGCTGCGCTGTACCTCGTTAATGAAGTCTTCTGCCTTCTGCATACTCACCCGGCTTCTGTCTTCTGTGAGGGGGGTGACGGCGCGGCTCCGGGAACAAGCAGCTAGGCGCACCAAGTAATCGGACCCTCTGGAGCTAATGGTGTCCAGTAGCCAAAGAAGCAGAGCCCTTAAACTAAGTAGAAGTAGGTCTGACTTCTCTCCCCTCAGTCCCTCGCTGCAGGGAGCCTGTAGCCAGCAGGACTCCCTGAAAATAAAAAACCTAACAAAAGTCTTTTCCCAGAGAAACTCAGGAGAGCTCCCCTAGTGAGTGTCCAGTCAGTCCTGGGCACAAAGTCTAACTGAGGTCTGGAGGAGGGGCATAGAGGGAGGAGCCAGTTCACACCCAGTTAAAGTCTTTTCAGTGTGCCCAAACTCCTGCGGATCCCGTCTATACCCCATGGTCCTTTTGGAGTCCCCAGCATCCTCTAGGACGTAAGAGAAATACAGTAGTGAACAGAAGCCGCCTGCAAATGCCCACTAACCTCAGATAAAATGCTGGGAAACTGGAGCTCAATTTAAAGCCTACATATATTTTTGAGGGACTACTTACAAAGTTCCAGCTGACTATGGGGACAGGGTGACTATTCCCTGAGATTTAAAACATTGTACTTTGGGCCTTATTCAGTATGCATCGCATCTGAGATGTGATCGCATATTCTCAAATATCAGGCCAATGCGCACGCGCAGGAGCCGCACTACACGTGCAGGGAGATGCAATTGCATCTCAGTAAAGTGAACGACTTTGTCTGATTGACAGGCAGAGGTGTACACAGGCAGCGAAGTGACATTGCGGGGGTGTGGTGTCTTCAACAGGGGCTGGCCCAGGTCGTTTTAAGGGTGGCCGTGTGACATCACGCACGGCTGCAGAGACAGGGAAAATTGCACAACTACAACCCTTTACACTAGCATGCGGGGGGACGCCCAGCAAAGGGCAAGTCCCCCCCACTAACATGCCAACGCTTCGCTCAGCAGCAAAGCGCTCGCATGATAAGGGTAGCCCTCTGCCAGCGCAGCCTAGCCTAGGACCACCCCCCTAAATGTTGAATCGACGCCCCCTCCCGCCCCACGAACGCCTCTGCCTGTCAATCAGGCAGAGGTGTTCGCATATATGCGATACCGTCGCATCACACTGTGTGGGCACGCGCAGGGCGGCTTCTGCGTATGCGCACACTGCAGAAGGGCTTCAGCATGCGAACAGGCCCTATGTTGCTACTTCTTCTTTCACCTTTTAAACTTACCTTCTTTTTTTCACCTTTTAAAAGCTAAAACCAATGTCTCCTTTATTCTGTTTACAGTCTTGTCTGGTGTCTCAACTGTGGAAACCTCTGGTCCCAACTTACACTAGGTGTCTCCAACATGCTTTCATATATTATATTAAGCTTCAGGGCCATTCTACAGTAACTTGCATGTTCCAGAGGTGTTCTTACACTTTTGTAACATCACACAAGATGTCGCACAGCCGCAATTTATTTTCTTATGGGAAAGTAATATAAAGAAAGCTCATTTGCTGTATTATCAAAGGTGGCAATAACTTTTATAACAATTTTTCTATCCTGTGTACAATATGTAATTACAATGCTAATGTTTAATTTATATGCAACTTTTTTTTATTTTCTTGGATAAAAAGAAACCTTAACCACTTGCCTGGCATGGCTGCATCAAATGCGACCACACCAGGCAGTGCTTTATCTGACCTGGTCCCACAGGATGCGACCAGTCAGATAAGAGTGTTAGCGGCAGGGAAGGGAAACTTCCCTCCGCTGCTGCTCTCAGAGGGTCCGGAAGGTCCCTGTGCCTCTCTGAACCCTCCTCTCAGTGTTGCCGTGCTGTCGATCATTGCTGATCGGTCAGCACGGCAGGACCCCCACCCAGTGACTGCAGACAATGCCAGCCACTGGGAAAGTGTAAAACAACCCCCCCAAGCAACCCCCAGACTCCGCCCTCCCCCCCTCCCTGTGTACCTGGCAGCTGTCTTGGTGATAAAAAAGTAACGTTGCAATGTTATCGATCTTCCCAACCGATGTTCCGATGTTTGAGAAATGTTATTTTATTTTTATTTATTTATTTTTTCGTTTTTTTAACTAAAATCATTTTGGATAAGGTTAAATTCATGTTCTTTACCTAAGTCACTAATTAAAATACCAGACAATTTCGGAGTGGTTTTTGATGGAAAAAAATAGTTAAGTGGTTAAAGGAAAACTTTTTGCTGATATTAAAGAGATGAAACAAAAAACATCAAAAGTACTAAAAGACATCAATGAAGACAAATTTAAAAAATGTTTTGAGCAATGGAAAAAACTTTGGACAAATGTACTGATTTAAGTGGAGAGTACTTTGAGGGTGACTAAAGTTTAAAAATGCACAAATAAATAATTAATAAATCACTACTTTCTGTTTCTTGTGGCCACTGGCCACCCCATCATATAAATGCAGACGGGCATCAATACATGCTCCTTCACACAGGGCATGCCAGGAGTTGTAGTTCCAGCTGCGGGACCGCATCCCTTGAGAGCTAAGCCCGCTGCGCATCTAATGAGTCAGACTTAATCACTATAGTGCCAGAGGCTGCAGGTCTCTTCGTTGCGGCAGGAAGTAGTGCAATGCACTGGATGCACTGACGTTAGTTAAGCCAGGGGTGTGCTCCCTGATGTATGCTCTGTTGGACTGTATGCATCTCAGCGTCCCTCAAATCTAGCACCAGAATGAAACATGTGACATAAGTGACATCACTGCGCACACACTACCAATGCATATATTAATAGAAACATACAGGACCAGACGGAGAGATAAAGTGGAGAGATAAAGTACCAGTCAATCAGCTCCTAACTGCCATGTTACAGGCTGTGTTTGACAAAATGACAGTTAGGAGATAGGATGTTGCTACTTTATCTCCCTCCATGGCTTAAGGCCCATATATAGCAACAATGAATTGGGGCAATTTGGTGTTTTGCAGATGATTGTGCCAATAAATCTGCAATGTATGGGGCTCGCAGATCGCAGATTCAGACCAAAAACCGATTAGGATTGTTAAATCAGGTTGTACAACATGTTGGATTTCATAGAACAATTAGGACTGTAGATTACTAGTGTATGGTAACAATCAGCAGATTTGCAGACCATTTTTACTAAACTGATGCGCCTTTCAAGAATGGCAGATCTGTATTTGCTGAAAATGATCTGCAAATCACTGAATCATATCTGTAATGTATGGGCCCAGATTGGTGGATTGGGGAATCTTTAAATTTGGGGGGAAAAATCTCAGAATCTGATATTTTCTTTTTTGTGATTGCTGATGTATGGGGGCCTTTTGTAAATAGACCCCTTAATCGTGATTTGACTCACAGCTAATTTGCAATTCAAATGGACCCATAAAAGCCATTCAGACGTAGCAAACGCTACATTTATCACAGCACATGTCATTCATTTTAATGTTATGTGAGGCATGAAATGTCTACAGTATTTAGAGTTCACTAGATCTGTAGCTAGATGATATTGCGATATTATTTCCAAAAAAACATACCCTAAACATTTCATGGCTATCTCAGAAGTTCTAAGGATCTTGAACAGATTACATCAACACATCATGCCTAAACTTGGTAGTTTAGTCTAATGTTTTAAAATACAGCTACAAATCATCACCACCAACCACAAGGAACCCCAAACACTGGGTCATGAGTTGTGTATTACGTTTATGGCATTTACTATAACTGCCATCACGTCTAAGTATAAAACACATTAGAATGAATGCGCAAATGACTATTAAGGTTTTAGTAGATGTCCAATATAAACAATCTCTTATTTTCAAGCGTTACAAAAATCTAGAATGATTTGTGAGGTGAAGTGTGTCCACTTTATACTTGGCGCAAACTTGCTCCAGTGACATACTGTAAGTGAGATATTGCAGAAACTCCCCAAAGATATGAAAATAATAAGAATTTACTTACCGATAATTCTATTTCTCGGAGTCCGTAGTGGATGCTGGGGTTCCTGAAAGGACCATGGGGAATAGCGGCTCCGCAGGAGACAGGGCACAAAAAAGTAAAGCTTTACTAGGTCAGGTGGTGTGCACTGGCTCCTCCCCCCATGACCCTCCTCCAGACTCCAGTTAGGTACTGTGCCCGGACGAGCATACACAATAAGGGAGGCATTTTGAATCCCGGGTAAGACTCATACCAGCCACACCAATCACACCGTACAACTTGTGATCTAAACCCAGTTAACAGTATGACAACAGAAAGGGCCTCTTAAAGATGGCTCCTTAACAATAACCCGAATTAGTTAACAATAACTATGTACAAGTATTGCAGATAATCCGCACTTGGGATGGGCGCCCAGCATCCACTACGGACTCCGAGAAATAGAATTATCGGTAAGTAAATTCTTATTTTCTCTATCGTCCTAAGTGGATGCTGGGGTTCCTGAAAGGACCATGGGGATTATACCAAAGCTCCCAAACGGGCGGGAGAGTGCGGATGACTCTGCAGCACCGAATGAGAGAACTCCAGGTCCTCCTTTGCCAGGGTATCAAATTTGTAAAATTTTACAAACGTGTTCTCCCCCGACCACGTAGCTGCTCGGCAGAGTTGTAATGCCGAGACCCCTCGGGCAGCCGCCCAAGATGAGCCCACCGTCCTTGTGGAGTGGGCTTTTACAGTTTTAGGCTGTGGCAGGCCTGCCACAGAATGTGCAAGTTGAATTGTGTTACAAATCCAACGAGCAATCGACTGCTTAGAAGCAGGTGCGCCCAACTTGTTGGGTGCATACAATATAAACAGCGAGTCAGATTTTCTGACTCCAGCCGTCCTTGAAATGTATATTTTTAAGGCTCTGACAACGTCCAACAACTTGGAGTCCTCCAAGTCGCTAGTGGCCGCAGGCACCACAATAGGTTGGTTCAGATGAAATGCTGATACCACTTTAGGGAGAAAATGCGGACGAGTCCGCAGTTCTGCCCTATCCGAATGGAAGATTAGATAAGGACTTTTATAAGATAAAGCCGCCAATTCAGATACTCTCCTGGCAGAGGCCAGGGCTAGTAACATAGTCACTTTCAATGTGAGATATTTCAAATCCACCTTTTTCAATGGTTCAAACCAATGGGATTTGAGGAAATCTAAAACTACATTTAGATCCCACGGTGCCACCGGAGGCACCACAGGAGGCTGTATATGCAGTACTCCCTTGACAAAAGTCTGGACCTCAGGGACAGAGGCCAATTCTTTTTGGAAGAATATTGACAGGGCCGAAATTTGAACCTTAATGGATCCCAATTTGAGACCCATAGATAATCCTGATTGCAGGAAATGTAGGAAACGACCCAGTTGGAATTCCTCCGTCGGAACACTCCGATCCTCGCACCACGCTACATATTTTCGCCAAATGCGGTGATAATGTTTCACGGTGACTTCCTTCCGTGCCTTAATCAAGGTAGGAATGACTTCTTCTGGAATGCCTTTCCCTTTTAGGATCTGGCGTTCAACCGCCATGCCGTCAAACGCAGCCGCGGTAAGTCTTGAAAAAGACAGGGACCCTGCTGTAGCAGGTCCCTTCTCAGAGGTAGAGGCCACGGTTCGTCCGTGAGCATCTCTTGAAGTTCCGGATACCAAGTCCTTCTCGGCCAATCCGGAACCACTAGTATTGTTCTTACTCTTCTTTGCCGTATGATCTTCAATACCTTTGGTATGAGCGGCAGAGGAGGAAACACATACACTGACTGGTACACCCAAAGAGTTACCAGTGCGTCCACAGCTATTGCCTGTGGATCTCTTGACCTGGCGCAATATTTGTCCAGTTTCTTGTTGAGGCGAGACGCCATCATGTCTACAATTGGTCTTTCCCAACGGTCTATTAACATGTTGAAGACTTCTGGATGTAGACCCCACTCTCCCGGATGAAGATCGTGTCTGCTGAGGAAGTCTGCTTCCCAGTTGTCCACGCCCGGGATGAACACTGCTGACAGTGCTATCACGTGATTCTCCGCCGAGCGAAGAATCTTGGCAGCTTCTGCCATTGCACTCCTGCTTCTTGTGCCGCCCTGCCTGTTTACATGGGCGACCGCCGTGATGTTGTCCGACTGAATCAACACCGGCTTTCCTTGCAGGAGAAGTTCCGCCTGGCTTAGAGCATTGTAGATTGCTCTTAGTTCCAGAATGTTTATGTGAAGAGACTTTTCCAGACTCGTCCATACTCCCTGGAAGTTTCTTCCTTGTGTGACTGCTCCCCAGCCTCTCAGGCTGGCGTCCGTGGTCACCAGGATCCAATCCTGAATGCCGAATCTGCGGCCTTCTAATAGGTGAGCCTTCTGCAACCACCACAGAAGTGACACCCTTGTCTTTGGTGACAGGGTTATTCGCAGGTGCATCTGCAGATGCGACCCTGACCATTTGTCCAACAGATCCCTTTGGAATATTCTTGCATGGAATCTGCCGAATGGAATTGCTTCGTAAGAAGCCACCATTTTTCCCAGGACTCTTGTGCATTGATGTACTGACACCTTTCCTGGTTTTAGGAGGTTCCTGACCAGATCGGATAACTCCTTGGCTTTTTCCTCTGGAAGGAAAACCTTTTTCTGAACCGTGTCCAGAATCATTCCTAGGAACAGCAGACGAGTTGTCGGGATTAAATGGGATTTTGGAATATTCAGAATCCACCCGTGTTGTCTTAGCACCTCTTGAGATAGTGCTAAAGCTGTCTCCAGCTGTTCTCTGGACCTTGCCCTTATTAGGAGATCGTCCAAGTATGGGATAACTAATACGCCTTTTCTTCGAAGAAGAATCATCATCTCGGCCATTACCTTGGTAAAGACCCGAGGCGCCGTGGACAATCCGAACGGCAGCGTCTGAAACTGATAGTGACAGTTTTGAACAATGAACCTGAGGTACCCCTGGTGTGCGGGGTAAATCGGAACGTGTAGATACGCATCCTTGATGTCCAAGGATACCATAAAGTCCCCTTCTTCCAGGTTCGCTATCACTGCTCTGAGTGACTCCATCTTGAACTTGAACTTTTTTATGTAGAGGTTCAAGGACTTCAGATTTAGAATAGGCCTTACCGAGCCATCCGGCTTCGGTACCACAAATAGAGTGGAATAATACCCCTTTCCTTGTTGTAATAGGGGTACTTTGACTATCACCTGCTGAGCGTACAGCTTGTGAATGGCTTCCAACACCCTCTCCCTTTCGGAAGAGACGGTTGGTAAGGCAGACTTCAGGAAACGATGAGGAGGATCCGTCTCTAATTCCAACCTGTACCCCTGAGATATTATCTGCAGGATCCAGGGGTCTACCTGCGAGTGAGCCCACTGCGCGCTGTAATTTTTGAGACGGCCCCCCACTGTCCCCGAGTCCGCTTGAGAGGCCCCAGCGTCATGCTGAGGTTTTTGCAGGAGCCGGGGAGGGCTTCTGTTCCTGGGAAGGAGCTGCCTGTTGGTGTCTCTTCCCTCTTCCTCTGCCTCGTGGCAGGTACGACAAGCCCTTTGCTCTCTTATTTTTGTAGGAGCGAAAAGGCTGCGGTTGAAAGGTCGGTGCCTTTCTCTGTTGGGGAGTGACTTGAGGTAAAAAAGTGGATTTCCCGGCAGTAGCCGTGGCCACCAAGTCTGATAGACCAACTCCAAATAACTCCTCCCCTTTATACGGCAAAACCTCCATGTGACGTTTTGAATCCGCATCGCCTGTCCACTGTCGTGTCCATAAGGCTCTTCTGGCTGAAATGGACATAGCACTCACCCGAGATGCCAGTGTGCAAATATCCCTCTGTGCATCACGCATATAGATAAATGCATCCTTTATTTGTTCTAACGACAGTAAAACATTGTCCCTATCTAGGGTATCAATATTTTCAATCAGGGATTCTGACCAAACTACTCCAGCACTGCACATCCAGGCAGTTGCTATAGCTGGTCGTAGTATAACACCTGCATGTGTGTATATATTCTTTTGAATAACTTCCATCTTTCTATCTGATGGATCCTTAAGTGCGGCCGTCTCAGGAGAGGGTAACGCCACTTGTTTGGATAAGCGTGTGAGCGCCTTGTCCACCTTAGGGGGTGTTTCCCAGCGCGCCCTAACCTCTGGCGGGAAAGGGTATAATGCCAATAACTTTTTTGAAATTATCAACTTTTTATCAGGAGCAACCCACGCTTCATCACACACGTCATTTAATTCTTCTGATTCAGGAAAAACTGTTTGTAGTTTTTTCACACCATACATAATACCCTGTTTTACGGTATCTGTAGTATCAGCTAAATGTAACGTCTCCTTCATTGCCAAAATCATATAACGTGTGGCCCTACTGGAAAATACGTTTGAATTTCTACCGTCGTCACTGGAATCAGTGCCCGTGTCTGGGTCTGTGTCGACCGACTGAGGCAAAGGGCGTTTTACAGCCCCTGACGGTGTTTGAGGCGCCTGGACAGGCATTAATTGATTGTCCGGCCGCCTCATGTCCTCAACTGACTGTTTAAGGGAAGATAAACCATCACGTAATTCCACAAATAAAGGCATCCATTCTGGTGTCGACCCCCTGGGGGGTGACATCTGCATATTTGGCAATTGCTCCGCCTCCACACCAATATCGTCCTCATACATGTCGACACCACGTACCGACACACACCGCAAACTCACAGGGAATGCTCTAATGAAGACAGGACCCACTAGCCCTTTTGGGGAGACAGAGGGAGAGTCTGCCAGCACACACCACAAAGCGCTATATATACAAGGGATATCCTTATATTAAGTGCTCCCTTATAGCTGCTTTAATATATATATATATAGCCATTAATGTGCCCCCCCTCTCTGTTTTACCCTGTTTCTGTAGTGCAGTGCAGGGGAGAGACCTGGGAGCCGTTCTGACCAGCGGAGCTGTGACAGAAAATGGCGCCGTGTGCTGAGGAGATAGGCCCCGCCCCTTTTTCGGCGGGTTCTTCTCCCGCTATTTTTCCAGTCAGGCAGGGGTTAAATATCTCCATATAGCCCCTATGGGCTATATGTGAGGTATTTTTAGCCTTGTATAAGGTTTATATTTGCCTCTCAGAGCGCCCCCCCCCAGCGCTCTGCACCCTCAGTGACTGCCCAGTGAAGTGTGCTGAGAGGAAAATGGCGCACAGCTGCAGTGCTGTGCGCTACCTTATGAAGACTGAGGAGTCTTCAGCCGCCGGTTTCCGGACCTCTTCACGCTTCAGCATCTGCAAGGGGGTCGGCGGCGCGGCTCCGGGACCGGACTCCACGGCTGGGCCTGTGTTCGATCCCTCTGGAGCTAATGGTGTCCAGTAGCCAAGCAGCAAATCCACTCTGCATGCAGGTGAGTTTACTACTTTCCCCCTAAGTCCCACGTTGCAGTGATCCTGTTGCCAGCAGGACTCACTGTAAAGAAAAAAACCTAAACTAAACTTTCTCTAAGCAGCTCTTTAGGAGAGCCACCTAGATTGCACCCTTCTCGTTCGGGCACAAAATCTAACTGGAGTCTGGAGGAGGGTCATGGGGGGAGGAGCCAGTGCACACCACCTGACCTAGTAAAGCTTTACTTTTTTGTGCCCTGTCTCCTGCGGAGCCGCTATTCCCCATGGTCCTTTCAGGAACCCCAGCATCCACTTAGGACGATAGAGAAAATACATTATGACCGTTCTGTGTTCTATCATATGAAGAGTCACCTTTTATTTTCAAGTATGTCCTGTAAATATTATATAGAGGTGTGACCTAATGTAGCTAAAAGGCATTAAACTTTACAATTGCAAACATTTTTATGGAGGCAAAAGAGAGAATGATGAGAATTACAGTAAGATACAGTAACTGAAACACCGTAAAGAAAAAGGAATGTGATATATGCACACAGGAGGTCATCTACTTGAAGTACATTTCGATCATCGGCATACTAGGATGCAGATTAGATGATTTACAAAGGAAACAGCGACTCTTGACAAAGGCCAATAATCAAATAAAATCCCCAAACCAATTCACATGATTTTAACTTAACTATTATTAGAGGTAATCAGTATGAATTACCAGCGGGAAAGATGTCGGCTGTCCATATCCCAAAAGCGGCATCCTGCCCGCCAGAATGCCGGCAGCGGGGCTAGCCAAAGACTCCTCTTGCGGGTGCGAGTGGGAATAGTCCTGTTTCCCGGGATTCAAGCTGGAGGTATTGTCAACATTCCGGCGTCGTTATCCAGACCGCCGGGATCCCGACAGCTGACAAATTGAACAGATCCCTCTTTGAGTTATCAGTGCCATGGTATAGTTCCTTTTCCCGAATAAATGGATAGTTTGGCAGATGTGATGAATACTTCTGATACTATATTTTTCTATATACTTTTGGTTGTGCATGCTGCATTAGCCCAAAGAATCAGGTGAAAAGTCTTTGGAATTGATGCCTAGTTAAGATCATGTGTGAGGTGCAATTCTACTTCATGAAAAGCAAGGTGAACAGAAAGCATACACCCAAAGGACTTGTACACAACAATGCTTTCCATTTGCTTATAGACCAGGCATTCCCAACCTCGGTCCACAAGGCACACTAACAGTCCAGGTTTTAGTGATATCCATGCTTGAGCACAGGTGACTTAGTCCCTCAGTTATATTGATTATTGATTTAACCATCTGTGCTGAAGCCTGGATATCACTAAAACCTGCACTGTTAGTGTGCCTTGAGGACCGAGGACAGAGGTTGGGAATGCCTAGCTTATGCTATGATCACTGTTATCTGCATTGGTGGACATAGAATAACTGACAGGCATTGCAAATATGATTACTTAAACTCAATGAAGAATGTACCTCCGAGAGCCCTAATGTAGACATGCTTCAGCACTTCAATTAAGGGCCTAATTCAGACCTGATCGCACCTCTGCGAAATTGCGAAGGTTTGCGATCGGATAGACGCCGCCCAGCCAGAGTGAAAAGCCGCGACGTGCAAGTCTACGTACGCTGAGCGAAAAGCTTTGCAAACCCCGATCAGCTGCAAATCCGTTCGCTACTCACTCACCATCAAATCATTTTTCCAGTGTGTGCAGTCTGTGTGAATCCCAGGACTTACTCCTACAGTGTGAAGAGAACAGGCTGATCGGGACCAGCGCTGAAGTCACACACCCTCCCTGAAAATGCTTGGGCACGCCTGCGTTTTTCCTGACACTCACAGAAAATGGGCAGTTACGTTTGCTTCCTGTCAATCAATCTGCATACACCTAGCGATCAAAAATGACGCAAGAGTTTTTAGCAGTTTGGCCTCGTGCCTGCGCATTATGATCCGCATGCATGCGCAGTCATTCGATAATCAGCTGCTTTGCGATTTCGCATAACAGCGATCAGGTCTGAATTAGACCCTAAGTTCATATAATATATGATTGTCTCTTGTACCTGTGATTACATAGATTGGTAGCTGCATTTTACCAGCATTTTATTTGCACTTCTCAAAAGCTAAAATTGATATAAAAATTTGTTATATTAAACAGTAAAGGGCTAAAACTAGAGATGAGCGGGTTCGGTTCTCAAAGAACCGAACCCCCCTGAACTTCACTACCCATGCCCGGATCCGAGTCAGGCTCGGGTTTTCCCGCCTGACTCGGAAACCAGAACGAGGCAAAAAGTCATCATCCAGCTGTCGGATTCTCGCGGGGTTTGGATTCCATATAAGGAGCCGCGCATTGCCGCCATTTTCACTCCAGCACTGGAGAGTGTAGAGAGAGGACGTGTCTCCATCCTCAGTGTCCTGCATCAGTTCAGTGTTAATGTCTTGTGCTGCATCAGTCCAGTCACAATGGTTGTGTCCTCTGCTGCCATATGTCCAGTGCTGCTGTATAAGTCCAGTCCAGTGGTGCTGTGTTGTGCTGCATCAGCTCAGTGGTGGTGTATTGTGCTGCATCAGTCCAGTCACAGTGGTGGTGTCCTCTGCTGCCATATGTCCAGTGCTGCTGTATAAGTCCAGTCCAGTGGTGCTGTGTTGTGCTGCATCAATTCAGTGGTGGTGTATTGTGCTTCATCAGTCCAGTCACAGTGGTGGTGTCCTCTGCTGCCATATGTCCAGTGCTGCTTATAAATCCAGTCCATTGCAGTGGTGCTGTGTTGTCCTGCATCAGTACAGTGGTAGTGTCTTGTGCTGCATCAGTCCAGTCACAGTGGTGGTGTCCTCTGCTGCCATATGTCCAGTGCTGCTGTATAAGTCTAGTCCAGTGGTGTTGTGTTGTGCTGCATCAGCTCAGTGGTGGTGTATTGTGCTGCATCAGTCCAGTCACAGTGGTGGTGTCCTCTGCTGCCATATGTCCAGTGCTGCTGTATAAGTCCAGTCCAGTGGTGCTGTGTTGTGCTGCAGCAGTACAGTGTTAGTGTCTTGTGCTGCATCAGTCCAGTCACAGTGGTTGTGACTTCTGCTGCCATATGTCCAGTGCTGCTGTATAAGTCTAGTCCAGTGGTGTTGTGTTGTGCTGCATCAGCTCAGTGGTGGTGTCCTGTGCTGCATCAGTCCAGTCACAATGGTGGTGTCCTCTGCTGCCATATGTCCAGTGCTGCTGTATAAGTCTAGTCCAGTGGTGTTGTGTTGTGCTGCATCAGTACAGTGGTGGTGTATTGTGCTGCATCAGTCCAGTTACAGTGGTGGTGTCCTCTGCTGCCATATGTCCAGGGCTGCTGTATAAGTCCAGTCCATTGCAGGGGTGCTGTGATGTCCTGCATTAGTCCAGTGGTGGTGTCCCTGTGCTGCTGTATATGTCCAGTGGTACTGCCGTATATGTCCAGTGATACTGCCGTATATGTCCATTGATACTGCCGTATAAATCCAGTGATCCTGCCGTATAATTCCAGTGATCCTGCAGTATAATTCCAGTGGTATGGCGTATAAATCCAGTCCAGTGATACTGCCGTATATGTCCAGTGCTACTGCCGTATAAATCCAGTGATCCTGCTGTATAACTCCAGTGATCCTGACGTATAATTCCAGCGGTACTGGCGTACAAATCCAATGATCCTGCCGTATAATTCCAGTGATCCTGACGTATAGTTCCAGTGCTACTGGCGTATAAATCCAGTGATCCTGCCATATAATTCCAGTGGTACTGGCGTATAAGTCCAGTCCAGTGAAACTGCTGTATGTGTCCAGTGGTACTGCCATATAAGTCCAGTGATACTGCCGCATAATTCCAGTGATCATGACGTATAATTCCAGTGGAACTGGCGTATAAATCCAGTCCAGTGATACTGCCGTATATGTCCAGTGGCACTGCCATATAAGTCCAGTGGTACTGCTGTATATTTCCAGTGATCCTGCCGTATAATTCCAGTGGTACTGGCGTATAAATCCAGTGATCCTGCCATATAATTCCAGTGGTACTGCCGTATAATTCCAGTGATCCTGGCGTATAATTCTAGTGGTACTGGCATATAAATCCAGTGATCCTGCCTTATAATTCCAGTGGTACTGGCATATAAATCCAGTGATCCTGCCATATAATTCCAGTGGTACTTCCGTATAATTCCAGTGATCCTGGCGTATAATTCTAGTGGTACTGGCATATAAATCCAGTGATCCTGCCATATAATTCCAGTGATCCTGCCGTATAATTCCAGTGGTACTGCCATATAATTCCAGTGATACTGCCGTATATATATATACCCTGTTGCGAAGCGGATTACTGATTACAACTATGCTGGTGTTAGACGTGCATCCGGTATCCACCATTAGTGCAGTGGGACTGCAGTGCCAACCCTAGATGGGTCAGGTGTTTGTGCCGCACACTTGTGTCACTATGCTTAGTCATACAGCTATCTCATTGCCCTCTTTTACTTCTTGGCATGATGTGCTGTTTGGGTACTATTTTTTTTTTAAGTGCCATCCTGTCTGACACTGCAATGCCACTCCTAGATGGACCAATTGTTTGTGCCGCTTAGCTTAGTCATACAGCCACCTCATTACACCTCTTTTTCTTCTTTGCATCATGTGCTGTTTGGGGCCTAGTTTTTTTAAAGTGCCATCCTATCTAACACTGCAGTGCCTCTCCTAGATGGGCCAATTGTTTGTGTCGCTTAGCTTAGTCATACAGCTACCTCATTGCACCTCTTTTACATCTTTGCATGACGTGCTGTTTGGGGCCTTTTTTTATGTATGCCATCCTGTCTGACACTGCAGTGCCACTCCTAGATGGGCCAGGTGTTTGTGCCGCACACTTGTGTCGCTTAGCTTAGTCATACAGCAACCTCGGTGCACCTCTTTTTCTTCTTTGCATCATGTGCTGTTTGGGGACTAGTTTTTTTAAGTGCCATCCTGTCTGCAACTGCAGTGCCCCTCCTAGATGGGCCAGGTGTTTGTGCCGCACACTTGTGTCGCTTAACTTAGTCATACAGCCACCTCGGTACAACCTTTTTGCCTAAAAACAATATTGTGAGGTGGGAGGTGTTCAGAATAGACTGGAAATGAGTGGAAATGAATGTTATTGAGGTTAATAATACAGTAGGATCAAAATTACCCCAAATTCTGTGATTTTAGCCATTTTTGTTTTTTTCAAAAATCATCCAAAACCAAAACGCGAAAGGGTGGTTTTGGCAAAACCAATCCAAAACCAAAACACGAGCGGGGAATTAGAACCAGAGCCAAAACCAAAACACGAAAAGTGCCCGTCGCACATCTCTAGCTAAAACCCCGTGCACACGGGGAGAAATGTGTGCTGAGCAATCTAGTACAGACCGCTCAGCACACATCTCTCCCCCACTCAGCTCAGTGCGATGTGTTGGGTGCTGGGTGAAATGAGCACCCCCTCGCTCAGCACACATCATGCTGAGCTGAGTGGGGCGAGGGGGTGCTCATTTCACCCAGCAGTGAAATAAGTGATATCACTAGATTTGGCATGCAGCAACGGAAAGAACAAAGAAAGCATTCGCAAGAAGAGGCTGTCCGGGGGTGTCAACTCACCATTTTCTGGGAGTGTCCTGGAAAACGCAGGTGGGCCCGGACGTTTCCAGGGAGGGATCCTAATGTCAGCTACAGCAAGGATCTTCGCAGCGTCTGAGTAAGTCCTGGCCTGTGCAGAAACTGTACAAACTTTTGTTTGTGCAGCTCACTGCACAGGCCATCACACCCCTGCAAAGCCCTTACCCCCTCCTCTGTAGGCGGAGATTACCTGGTCGTAGCAGTGCAAAAATAGCCTGCGTGCGACCAGGTCTGAATTAGGCCCTTTGTCAGCAAATTATGTGGAGAAGCATCATGGGCCATATATAATGTATAGTCAGTGTGCAGTAGAAGGGTTCCGTTAGTCAGAACGTCAACAGTGTACTGTTGACTACAGAATGCCGACACAGTAGTAATATTAGTTCTAGCATTTTATCTATGTCGGTATTGTAATGTCAAACATGATATTAAAGTTCATGACTCTGAAATTGTTATAGGAGCTTAGGAAGCATGTTGGAGGGGCCCGGCGGGGGGGGGGGGGGGGGGGAGAACCGGTTCCTGTGGCCCCTCCCCAGCAGCAGCAACTTTGGGTGGGGAAACGGAGGAGTGACTCCACACGCTGCTGTGTGCTGCGCTAGGGAGAGAGACAGTCACTGCTCTCTCTCCCTTATATGCGGGTGGTGATCGATTGCATCCAGCCTCGCCGCCTGCCCACTGCCTGTCCTTATGCCAGCGCAGAGCCGGTCCTAACCAATGCCCTTGCCCTAGGCAAGATTTTGGCTGGTGCCCCCTAGTTCCGCCTCTGACCCTGCACTCTTTCCCAGCACCATCACCCCTCACCGATAGCAGTCCTAATTTTGGTGCTCCTACCTCCTATATTTTAAATAGGAACAGTGCACACAATCGGCGCACAGCCGAAAAAGGGGCGCGTTCTTGCTAGGAAGAGGCATGGCCACACAATAGTACCCCCAATTCAAATTACGCCACACAGTACTGCAACTTTATTCACATTTGATCATACCATAGTGTCCCTTATTCATGTTACATCACACAGTAGTACCACTTTACCTTATGTACGTTACTCCTCACAGTAGTGCCCCTTATTCACATTACATCACACAGTATTACTCGTTATTCACATTACACCACAACATATTGCTCTTTATTCACATTAGACCACACAGTAGTGCCCTTTCTATATGTTACCTTATACACATAATGCAACACATTAGCATTGCATTTATACACATAATCTCACACAGTAATGCCCCTTACACATATGACACACACTATTAATGTCCACAGTCACACACAGAATATAGGCATGCTGCATATCATTTTAATCAGCAGAAGCTGCTTGTGCCGCTAGGCATGCCAAATGCCCTAGGAATTTGCATAGTTAGCCTATGCCTAGGGCCGGCTCTGTGCCAGCGCCCCCTCTGTCCAGCAAGTGTGCCTGACTCGCGGCTGCACATTAAATATTTTTAATATTTAGTAGGAAGGGGGGCTGGCCACACCTCCCTGCATTGGCCACGCTCCCCACTCCCATTATCTGGGCCCGGCACAGCTGTCGGCGCCCCTGAACACTAGCTACCACCATCTACTGTGGATTTTAATCATTTACAACTGCCTAGCTCTAAATGCACTGATGGACAAAATTACGCTATTAATGTGCTTAGTTTTTTTAATAAAGTGAGAGAGCTCATTGCTGAATGCTTGCCCCATAATATAGAATAGCAATGTTGTGTTAACTGTGTGTCCATTCTGATCATGTCTAGCACTCAGTCATTGCTTAAACCAAGTCAACTATTACTGAGCACACAAAAAGATAGTGAACAAACACATATAGGGGCCCATTTATCAATAATCGCTTTAGCATGTGATCTGGGTGCGTTATTAGCAATATTATATCAGACACGGGTGGATTTAGGGGTGAGGGCGCGCCTAGGAACAACAGTAATGGCTGACCCCCGCCTGCCTATTTTTATTATTTTTATTGATTGGTTATTAGCCCTCATTTGAAAATAGGCAATTTAATAAAATAAAAGAAAGCTAATAGCTACTATGATTTTTTTTTTTTATTATGTACACATATTTACTAAGTACGACAGCTTACAAGGGCAGTATGGGCATGTTCTACCCGTTTACCAGCCATTCAAGATGGCATATGGTACAGTACAGTGGAAATATTTTACAGTTACTGGTACTTTTTGGGCTGACAGCAGCAACACAAGCATCCAAATGCTGCCCCCAAACAGGTGCCGCCCCTAGGCACATGCCTACTGGGAAATTCGCCACTGATATCAGCGGCATGTAATAATCTTCACCTGCAGGGACAAGGGCTCCAAAAGGAGGCTGTCTCTGTGATGTGTTTGAACCTCGAGCGCAACTTCTGCACATGCGCTGTCCGCTGACCACGACTGCACACTGCCCATTGTGGGTGCTTTCTGGGAATATGCTGCAAATATTGATAAATGGGCCCCATAGCATATTTGCAGTTACCGATGATGCAGAGATGAGCGACAGTGGGTGTGTTGGGGGGGGGGGGGGGGGGCATCCGGCAGCGTGGTCCAACAACAGTGGGGACAATGCTGCCGGATGCCCTCACTGGCGATGTCGGCCGCCGGCCATGCTTGCACATCGGCGGGCAATGGCACTGACGACAAGGAAGCATCCATCATCAGCAGCAACATAATGCATAAACACTAGACTATATAGTGAATGATGTGTTGGAACCAGGCACTATGTCGCCTAGTGTGTACATGGGGATGTTGCAGTTGTCCTATTTATCAAGTTTCACAACCTAAAAGTTTCAAGGGCTTAACAGCGGCAGTGAGTCATGTTCATATGCTGTTAGCCTGCTACCACCTGTGGCAAGTGGGTCCGGAGGGTGAAAAGGGGTGTGCCCGGCAGTCAGTGGTGAAAGTGTAGATATTATACTTTGCCAGGATAGCTGTTTATTGGAGCAGCTGTTCTGGGACAGGAGCAAAGATGTTTGGCATAGCTAATTGTAGCAAGTTAGATTGATAATTTGCCCTGTAGCTTTGTGTTTATTGAAAAATAGGCCCCTTATAGATTTTCTGATGGTAATTATATAAGCATGCGCTTATGTCACATACAGATGTGTCCTCCTACATCTTTGCTCTGTGTGCTATAGGTCACATTACACATAACGTGTGAGTGCCATTTGACTCTGTAGCGCAGAGCGTCTTTTTATGTGATTTTTGGGGGCAAAAATGCATCTTAGGACGTACGAGCAGCTTCTGCTGATTACAATTATATGCGACATACAGTTCTGTGTGTAACTGCGACTTTTCCTGGAAAACACTGTAACGTTGCATCTTAGATGCAGATACAGACGCAATTACACACAGAATATAGGCATGCCGCAAATCTTTTTAATCAGCAGAAGCTGCTTGTACATTTTATTGCATTATGTTGCATCAAAGACGTATTTTCGCGTAAAAAAATGCAAAAAAGACGATCAGCGCTACCGAGTCCAGCCACATCATGGCGCAACTTGAAGGGCTGTTTAGTGTGACTGCAGCAAGTATGTAAGAGAACACATCTGTATGCAGCCTTCATCATGGACATAGCTGGAGAGCACATAAAATCATATTTAAGAGAAAAAAACGGTGTAATGTTATTTATGAAAGTTAAAACACTGGTTGAGCTTACAATGCAGATAAGACCAAACACCAGGCTTATTGCTTTCCTTTATGACATAGCCTTAGTCTTATCTGCCTTCTGGACAGCCTATAAAGCGTTTTTCTAGGTTATAGTGAAACTTCCACATTGCATACGCTTACTACACATTACTATGCTTGCACAGCTGGGAAGGAGAGTGCACATGATTTCCATTGTAGTATTATTTCATACATACCTCCCAACATGACCCTCTCCAGGAGGGACACAATGCTCTGCTTCTGGACTTTTCTCCTAATTCATGATTGCCGGCACCTGTTTTGAACTGGTTAATGGATAAGAAAGGTATTTCAGCAGAGATGCCGGCAATCATACATTAAGAGGGATGTCCAGGAGCAGAGCATTCTGTCCCTCCTGGAGAGGGTCATGTTGGGAGGTATGTTTCACATACAAATCGGAGTGTAGGAGTGTGACATGTTTTGGATTGTTAACCTTGTCAAGGGTAGCTTAAACGGGTATGGGACTCAAGGTCAACAGCAATTACAGTACCAGTCAAAAGTTTGGACACACCTTCTTATTCAATGGTTTTTATTTATTGTAATTATTTTCTACATTGTAGATTAATACTGAAGACATCTAAACTATGAAAGAACACATATAGAATTATGTTGTAAACAAAAAAGTGTTAAACAAATCAAAATATGTTTTTTATATTTTATATTCCTCAAAGTAGCCTCCTTTTGATGACAGCTGTGCACACTCTTGGCATTCTCTCAATCAGCTTCATGAGGTAGTCTCCTGGAATGGTTTTGAATTAACAGGTGTGCCTTGTCAAGAGTCAATCTGTGGAATTACTTGCCTTCTTAATGTGTTTGAGACCATCAGTTGTGTTGTGTAGATGTAGGGTTAGTACACAGTGGACACCCCTATTTGACTACTGTTGTAATCCATATTATGGCACGAACCACTCAACTCAGCAAAGAGAAACGACAGTCCATCATTACTTTAGGACATGAAGGTCAGTTGACACGGAAAATTTCAAGAACTTTGAATGTATCCTCAAGTGCAGTTGCAAAAACCATCAAACGCTATGATGAAACTGGCTCTCATGAGGACCGCCCCAGGAAAGGAAGCCCATGAGTAACCTCTGCTGCAGAGGATTAGTTCATTAGAGTTACCAGCCTCAGAAACAGCTACTTAACAGCATCTCAGATTAGATCCCACATAAATTCTGCACAGAGTTCAAGTAGCAGACAAATCTCAACATCAACTGTTCAGTGGAGACTGCGTGAATCAGGCCTTCATGGTCGAATTGCAGCGAAGAAGCCACTACTGAGAATGAACAACAAGAAGAAGAGAATTGTTTGGGCCAAGAAACACAAGGAATGGACATTAGACCAGTGGAAATCTGTATTTTGGTCCGATGAGTCCAAATTTGAGATTTTTGGTTCCAACCGCAGTGTCTTTGGGGGTAATTCCGAGTTGATCGCAGCAGAAAACTTTTTAGAAGTTGGGCAAAACCATGTGCACTGCAGGTGTGGCAGATATAACATTTGCAGAGAGAGTTAAATGTGGATGGGTTATTTTGTTTCTGTGCAGGGTAAATACTGGCTGCTTTATTTTTACACTGCAATTTAGATTTCAGTTTGAACACGCCCCGCCCAAATCTAACTCTCTCTACACGTTATATCTGCCCACCCTGCAGTGCACATGGTTTTGCCCAACTGCTAACAAGTTTTCTGCTGCGATCAACTCGGAATTAGGCCCTTTGTGAGACACAGAGAAGGTGAGCGGATGGTTTCTGCATGCGTGGTTCCCACTGTGAAGCATGGAGGAGGAGGTGTGATGGTGTGGGTGTGCTTTGCTGGTGACACTGTTGGTGATTTATTCAAAATTCAAGGCACACTTAACCAGCATGGCTACCACAGCATTCTTCAGCGCCATACCATCCCATCTGGTTTGCACTTACTGGGACCATCATTTGTTTTTCAACAAGACAATGACCCCAAACACACCTCCAGGCTATGTAAGGGCTACTTGACCAAGAAGGAAAGTGATGGGAGTACTGCGTCAGATGACCTGGCCGCCACAATCACCCACCCTAAACCCAATTGAGATGGTTTGGGATGAGTTGGACCGCAGAGTGAAGGAAAAGCAGCCAACAAGTGCTCAGCACCTCTGGGAGCCTTCTTCAAGACTGTTAGAAAACCATTCCAGGAGACTACCTCATGAAGCTGATTGAGAGAATGCCAAGAGTGCGCAAAGCTGTCATCAAAGCAAAAGGGGGCTACTTTAAGAAATCTAAAATATAAAACATATTTTGATCTGTTTAACACTTTTTTGTTTACAACATAATTCCATGTGTTCTTTCATAGTTTTGATGTCTTCAGTTTTAATCTACAATGTAGAAAATAATTAAAATAAATAAAAACCATTGAATAAGAAGGTGTGTCCAAACTTTTGACTGGTACTGCAGGCCGACACCCACTACCGCTGCGCTCAACACAGGTTACCGTTCCAAATCGTAGTCCACGTGGATCGTAAAGTATGAAAAAGTCCCAAAAATAAAAAAAAGTGTAACACTCATGTCAACCTTTTTTCCATGTCAACTTTGTTCATGCCGACCTAATGTCAGTGTCGACCTATTTTTAATGTCAACCTATCCACTGTTAACCAATGGGTGTCGACCTAATGGGTGTCAACCTAATTAGCGTCGACCTACAGTCTGGAAACCAGCTTAAACATGGCACTGCTCTAAGCAGCTTAAACATGGCACTGCTCTAAGCACTGCTCTAGGCTGGCAAAGTGATAATCTGAAAATTAATAATACAAAATTAAGGAGCAGCCTCCTTAAAGGTACCGGGATCCAGTCTCTAGGTCGACAGTAACTAGGTCGACCACTATTGGTCGACAGTAACTAGGTCGACAAGGTTTCTAGGTCGACAGGGTCTCTAGGTCAACATGTTCTAGGTTGACAGGTCAAAAGGTTGACATGAGGTTTTCATGATTTTTTTCTTTTTTTGAACCTTTTCATACTTAACGATCCACGTGGACTACGAATGGAATGGTAATCTGTGCCAAGTGAAGCGAGGCACCTTGCCCGAAGCATGGCGAGCTAAGCGAGCCATGCGAGGGGACACGGTGCACTAATTGGGGTTCCCGGTCACTATACGAAGAAAACAACACCAAAAAAACACAAAAAAAACTCATGTCGACCTTTTGACCTGTCGACCTAGACCATGTCGACCTAAAGACCCTGTCAACCTAGAGACCCTGTCGACCTAGTTACTGTCGACCAATAGTGGTCGACCTAGACACTGTCGACCTAGTTACTATCTACCTTCCATACCACACCCAAAGGTACCACAATCAGGTTCTAGGAGGTAAAATTTATAAATCAATGCTTCCAACAACTATGAGAAAAAATATCTATTAACACATATAATATATTTGCATACAGAAGGAAATATGTTTAGTTCATTTTGGAAAATCTAATAACACCAAATATCCAATAAAGAACAATTATGTTTAAATACTTTAAATAGACCAAGCGTGACACTGTCTGAGCAAGAATCATCTTTAGAAGAGATGAGAAGCATAGGTAAATCATAGTACAGTTCTCTAAATCATGAAAGCTTTGGTATATTGTGCAAAAATAAAAAAAATCACATAGAAAAGAAGGGTAATCATATCAGAGCATAAACAGAAGATGGGATTTTGATTACCATACACTTCATTTAATTTTAAGCAACATAAAACATTTAGGGGGGTACTTATTAAAGCATTAGAGAGGGAAAGTAGAGAGCTAAAATGAACTACCCAATCAGTGTCAATGTTACAGGCTGTGTTTGCAAAAATGACAAGAGCTGATTGGTTAGTGCTTTATTTCTCACCATTTATTTTTTCTCCATGCTTCGATAAATACTCCCCTTAATAATGATGGTGAAGACTACCTATAGGGGTCATTTAAACCACATGTATAGCCCTAATAATTACTAATGCTTCCCATCAACACAAACTACATGTACATATTTATTTGTACTGTATATACAGATTGACTACTACTGGGGAAACATTGTGTCAGAAGAGTAGTTGCAGAAGCAGTATGCACCAGTAATGCTGCTTATTGTCCTAGTCCAGTGGTTCCCAAACTTTCTGGAATCACGGCACCCTAGAGTATCAGAATGTTTTTCACTGCATCCCTAGGCCAAAAGTTTCTTATTGAGAAATGTGAAAATAAAATATTAAATTAAGTAAATGATGTTTATAGGGTAAAATTATTTGGTGAGGGACAAGCTTTGCTACTGTGTCCACATATTGTATGACTGACAGCCACAAGCACTAGTTTCGCCTATTGCATTGACAATAAAAACAGTAGTTTGAATTGGTCCTGGACCTCCAACCTGAGGCGCCCCTGCAAGTGTCCTGCGGCACCCCAGGGTGCCATGAAGTACAGTCTGAGAACCACTGGTCCTAATCCCTGCTCTATGGGTCGCATGTCACTAGAAAGGGAATCGTATAGCTGCATCTCACATCGTTTCACACTGCATTGTAAAAATGTACCATGCAAACAGCAGTGACAGACTAAAAATTCAGAAGGTACCTGATAGGTGGAGCGATGGCATTTAATGCATCGGTGTTATTATGAAACTCATTTGGCGATGTGTGTAATTAATCCACAGCTATTTTTTTCCTCTCAAAATTGCCCTATCCATACAGCAAGCAGTTGCAATTGTGTTTAATTCCTTTGCAAAATGCAAACTGCAAAACGATTAAGAAATGACTGTATTATTATCCAGAGCAGGGGAAACGCACTCCTGGCAATCCATCATAACAGTGTGGGTTCATTTAGAATATATGTATCTTATAAATGCCTTTTACTTGATGACAATAATAAATAAATCATATCACTATTATTGAAACTTTTTTTTTTTTAAATTCTTCATTTCATTCCAGCAGTTTGGACACTGGAAAACCTAATGTGCTATTTGTGGCCGCTTTCAGTGACCATGATGGGTTACCCTGGCTCTCATGCGACGATGTGCGCTACTGCTACAATAACCCACATTGCTAAACGCATGCTACAGCCCGTGTGACCGGGGACAGTTACCGGGGGTGGTCAGGCAATGGCATCCAGGTGAGCGGCAGGCTGGGGACAGCAGCAGGTACTCCCACATAGAAGCATCATTCCTGCCAGCCCGAGCCCCGGCAGGAGCAGTAATGTCAGGATGGCAGCAGGAGACTGGCAGAAGTGGCAGCAGCAGGAGTAACGCGCGTTCTTCTCACCCGGGCAGCGCTGGCACAATGTATGGGCGCAGACAATGAGAGGAGTGAGTGCAGCAGTGCCCGGTCTCTATGGATCACTGTCCTATGCTATTTATAGAGGGAAGCCGCGCAGTTCCCTCTTTGGTGACAAACGAATATTTTGACCAGATATGGTCCTGGCTCAGAATGATATGGGGGACGCAGTGCTGGCAGCAGAGTAGTAGTGTCTGTGGTACAGAAAGCGTTTCCTTACCCAGTGACAGTGATGGCGTGCAGGGGAGAGGGCCGGCAAAGTTGTTCTTGCAGAGGTGTCTCTGTGTGTGAGCAGCTGCGGCTGCTCTCAGTCTCCGGGCAAGACAGTGCGGGGAGAGAACAACTCGGCAACTACTGAACTCGCCGCCTGACTCTTGCTGCTGCTGCTGCTGCTGCCACTCACAGGACGTCACACGCCGCCGCCGCTGGGCTCCGTGCTGCTGGCGGATTACTGCTGTGCATGCACCCTGCCGCCGCTAGGGGCGCTCTCCCAGGTGATGCTGCGAGTCATCTCACCCTTATGGTGTACTGTAAACAATCCCTTTAGCTATTAAAATGTTTCATGAAATTTCACATGGGCACATTATGTGTATCTGGCACTGTGAGGGTATATTATGTGTATCTGGCACTGTGAGGATTTATTATGTGTATCTGGCACTACTAGGGGCATATGTGTATCTGGCACTACTAGGAGCCAGGGACGTGCAGTTATGGGAGGCAGTGCCTCCCCTGCCATTAATGATTAAAATAATATAAAGAAGATACTTGTGACACATATTCTGTGTCATAAGTAATCTCTTTATATTAAGCTAAGTATTTTAAATCTTTTAATCACTTTGGGAGGCACTGATAGCAGTGCCTCCCGTTAACAACTGGAATGAGAGAGAAAGGGGGGCAGGGCCAAGCCCATTAAAAAACTGCGGGGTAAGCGGCACATATGCCAGTGCCTCGTTGACAGGGGAAACCCGCCCCTGTCAGCGAGGCAGATGTGATTGGACAGCGGATCCAGTACTGGATCCGCTGGTCCAATCCCCCATAGGCATTGAGGTCAAGCTGCGGCGGGAACCGGCGCTACAGTGGAGCTGCCTGCCACTACAGGAGCGCGGCGGGGGGGCAGCGGCAGCGGCGGGACCCGATGTTGGAGCTGCCTACAGCAGCGGCGCTCCGGAGACAACGGGAGCACCAGAGCTGGGGACAGCGCGGCGGCGCCGGGCAGCGCTGGTACCTCTACTTCCTTGCCCTCAGCATCTCCGGCAGCATCTGCTTCCACCGGGACTGGGGGCCCAGGACCACCCAGGTGAGGGGGTGCGGGGGGTGAGTTGTGTTGGGTGGGAAGTGTCTGGCCAGCTCACCCCCAGATCACTTGGACTGCAGCTCACCCCCAGATGATCTGGGGGTGAGCTGCAGTCCAATTGATCTGGGGGTGAGTTGCAGTCCTAGTGATCTGGGGGTGAGCTGCAGTCCAAGTGATCTGGGCAAGATCACTTGGACTGCAGCTCACCCCAGATCACTTGGACTGCAGGGACAGGGAAAAATAAAATAAATGTAAAAATGTATATATATATATCACAGCCGCCCGCCACCCACTGCTGACCAGCGCTCACTGCCGCACGCTGCACCGCCACTGAAAGCTGACCACCGCAGACCACAACTGGCGGTGGTCAGAGGGACATCAATGCCACAGCGACGAAGGACAGCTTAGTACCGCCGCATCCCCCGCAGACCATGGGCTCATCCTCCACCGACAACCACAGTCCCTTCTGCACCTCCGCTGCACATATCAAGTAATGTTCCCCTGCTTCCCTATGTCCCTGCTATCACTCTCTCAGTCCCTGCTGTCCCTCTCTCAGTCGCTGCTGTCACTCTCTCTCCCTGTCCCTGAATTGTGGGTCATACCGTGTGCTATAATGTAAATTTCGGCTCATAACGTGTGGTAAAATCTGAATTTTGGGTCATAGCGTGTGCTGTAATGTGAATTTCGGCTCATACCGTGTGCTGTAATGTGAATTGTGGCTCATACCGTGTGCTGTAATGTGAATTTCGGCTCATACCATGTGCTGTAATGTGAATTTCGGCTCATACCATGTGCTGTAATGTGAATTTCGGCTCATATCGTGTGCTTTAATGTGAATTTCGGCTCATACCGTGTGGTAAAATATGAATTTCGGGTCATACGGTGTGCTGTAATGTGAATTTCGGCTCATACTGTGTGGTAAAATATGAATTTCGGGTCATACGGTGAGCTGTAATGTGAATTTTGGCTCATACCGTGTGCTGTAATGTGAATTTCGGTTCATACCATGTGCTGTAATGTGAATTTCGGGTCATACGGTGTGCTGTAATTGAATTTCGGCTCATACTGTGTTTTATATGGGGCGCCAGTACTAGATAGTATAAGGGGTCCTACTACACTGAAGGACACGCCCCCATTTGAGTGGCCACACCCCCTTTTCTGGAGGTGCGAGCATAATTGCAACCTTCACTTTTCCATATCCCCACTTCAACATTTCCACTTCGACCACTGTATGTATATACACTGCTCAAAAAAATAAAGGGAACACTAAAATAACACATCTTAGATCTGAATGAATGAAATATTCTTATTAAATACTTTGTTCTTTACATAGTTGAATGTGCTGACAACAAAATCACACAAAAATTATCAATGGAAATCAAATATATTAACCCATGGAGGTCTGGATTTGGAGTCAAACTCAAAATTAAAGTGGAAAAACACACTACAGGCTGATCCAACTTTGATGTAATGTCCTTAAAAGAAGTCAAAATGAGGCTCAGTAGTGTGTGTGGCCTCCACGTGCCTGTATGACCTCCCTACAACGCTTGGGCATGCTCCTGATGAGGTGGCGGATGGTCTCCTGAGGGATCTCCTCCCAGACCTGGACTAAAGCATCCGCCAACTCCTGGACAGTCTGTGGTGCAACGTGGCGTTGGTGGATGGAGCGAGACATGATGTCCCAGATGTGCTCAATTGGATTCAGGTCTGGGGAACGGGCGGGCCAGTCCATAGCATCAATGCCTTCATCTTGCAGGAACTGCTGACACACTCCAGCCACATGAGGTCTAGCATTGTCTTGCATTAGGAGGAACCCAGGGCCAACCGCACCAGCATATGGTCTCACAAGGGGTCTGAGGATCTCATCTCGGTACCTAATGGCAGTCAGGCTACCTCTGGCGAGCACATGGAGGGCTGTGCGGCCCCCCAAAGAAATGCCACCCCACACCATTACTGACCCACTGCCAAACCGGTCATGCTGGAGGATGTTGCAGGCAGCAGAACGTTCTCCTTGGCGTCTCCAGACTCTGTCACGTCTGTCACATGTGCTCAGTGAGAACCTGCTTTCATCTGTGAAGAGCACAGGGCGCCAGTGGCGAATTTGCCAATCTTGGTGTTCTCTGGCATATGCCAAACGTCCTGCACGGTGTTGGGCTGTAAGCACAACCCCCACCTGTGGACGTCGGGCCCTCATGGAATCTGTTTCTGATCGTTTGAGTAGACACATGCACATTTGTGGCTTGCTGGAGGTCATTTTGCAGGGCTCTGGCAGTGCTCCCCCTGTTCCTCCTTACACAAAGGCGGAGGTAGCGGTCCTGCTGCTGGGTTGTTGCCTTCCTATGGCTTACTCCACGTCTCCTGATGTACTGGCCTGTCTCCTGGTAGCGCCTCCATGCTCTGGACACTATGCTGACAGACACAGCAAACCTACTTGCCACAGCTCGCATTGATGTGCCATCCTGGATGAGCTGCACTACCTGAGCCACTTGTGTGGGTTGTAGACTCCGTCTCATGCTACCACTAGAGTGAAAGCACCGCCAGCTTTCAAAGTGACCAAAAGATCAGCGAGAAAGCATAGGAGCTTAGAAGTGGTCTGTGGTCACCACCTGCAGAACAACTCCTTTATTGGGGGTGTCTTGCTAATTGCTTACAATTTCCACCTGTTGTCTATTCCATTTGCACAACAGCATGTGAAATTGATTGTCAATCAGTGTTGCTTCCTAAGTGGACAGTTTGATTTCACAGAAGTGTGATTGACTTGGAGTTACATTGTGTTGTGTAAGTGTTCCCTTTATTTTTTGGGCAGTGTGTGTATGTATATATATATATATATATATATATATATATATATAACATACAGTATCTCCACTATGTGGAAGTGATAGCACTCTCCAGACTAGGGTATCAAAATAATTCAAAAAGTTCACATTTATTTCAAAGTCAATCTCACAGTTTCCAGGACGTGTCCAACGTTTCGGTCCACACCAGGACCTTTTTCAAGGTTTAAGGCAGCACAATCAACAGGTTCAGCATTGCAGCACAAGTCAAAGAGATGGTAGGAAACTGGAGCACCAGATGACAGCCTCACAGGCCCCTGTTATATACCACAAAAAGGCGCTAGTTTCGCCTCCAGCGGCGACAGAGACGGGGTGGAATGCATCGGTGAACCGCAGGCGTCACTTCCAGTCAGTACCGGAAGTGAGCCGCGTGTCGATGCTGAGCAGTATACGGGCATAGATTAAACATCCAGTGGCACACATATCTTATAAGACACAGTGTAAGAGCATAATGCTCTTATTAACTTTAAACACAGCGGTTTCCATCGCGTTAGTGCGATGGTGAACCGCAATCGTAGACCGCTGACGTCACTTCCGGTATTGACCGGAAGTGAGCCGCGTCACGGACCGAGCGAAGTGGCTACAGGGAGCTTATTGTTAGATAATGTATGCGCCTGCCTGGGTGTTGATAAAGTTACATATAACATATAACATAATCCAATGGCGGATGTTGAAAATTGAGATGGGGGTGGAACGCATGCATGAATAGCAAACGTCACTTCCGGTAAATAACGGAGGTGAGTCACGTAACCATGGAAACCTGCCTGTGATTGCCCATTACTAGTAGATATATCACAAAAAATAAGAATTTACTTACCGATAATTCTATTTCTCGTAGTCCGTAGTGGATGCTGGGGACTCCGTCAGGACCATGGGGATTAGCGGCTCCGCAGGAGACAGGGCACAAAAGTAAAAGCTTTAGGATCAGGTGGTGTGCACTGGCTCCTCCCCCTATGACCCTCCTCCAAGCCTCAGTTAGGATACTGTGCCCGGACGAGCGTACACAATAAGGAAGGATTTTGAATCCCGGGTAAGACTCATACCAGCCACACCAATCACACTGTACAACCTGTGATCTGAACCCAGTTAACAGCATGATAACAGCGGAGCATCTGAAAAGATAGCTCACAACAATAATAACCCGATTTTTGTAACAATAACTATGTACAAGTATTGCAGACAATCCGCACTTGGGATGGGCGCCCAGCATCCACTACGGACTACGAGAAATAGAATTATCGGTAAGTAAATTCTTATTTTCTCTGACGTCCTAAGTGGATGCTGGGGACTCCGTCAGGACCATGGGGATTATACCAAAGCTCCCAAACGGGCGGGAGAGTGCGGATGACTCTGCAGCACCGAATGAGAGAACTCCAGGTCCTCCTCAGTCAGGGTGTGCCCCTGACCAAGTATCAGCTCGGCAAAGTTGTAAAGCCGAGACCCCTCGGGCAGCCGCCCAAGATGAGCCCACCTTCCTTGTGGAATGGGCATTTACATATTTTGGCTGTGGCAGGCCTGCCACAGAATGTGCAAGCTGAATTGTACTACACATCCAACTAGCAATCGTCTGCTTAGAAGCAAGAGCACCCAGTTTGTTAGGTGCATACAGGATAACAGCAAGTCAGTTTTCCTGACTCCAGCCGTCCTGGAAACTATATTTTCAGGGCCCTGACAACATCTAGCAACTTGGAGTCCTCCAAGTCCCTAGTAGCCGCAGGTACCACAATAAGCTGGTTCGGGTGAAACACTGACACCACCTTAGGGAGAAACTGGGGATGAGTCCGCAGCTCTGCCCTGTCCGAATGGACAATCAGATATTGGCTTTTTTGAGACAAACGCCGCCAATTCTGACACTCGCCTGGCCGAGGCCAGGGCCAACAGCATGGTCACTTTCCCTGTGAGATATTTCAAATCCACAGATTTGAGCGGTTTAAACCAATGTGATTTTAGGAATCCCAGAACTACGTTGAGATCCCACAGTGCCACTGGAGGCACAAAAGGGGGTTGTATATGCAGTACTCCCTTGACAAACTTCTGGACTTCAGGAACTGAAGCCAATTTCTTTCTGGAAGAAAATCGACAGGGCCGAAATTTGAACCTTAATGGACCCCAATTTGAGGCCCATAGACACTCCTGTTTGCAGGAAATGCAGGAAACGACCGAGTTGAAATTTCTTCATGGGGCCTTCCTGGCCTCACACCACGCAACATATTTTCGCCACATGTGGTGAAAAAGTTGTGCGGTCACCTCCTTCCTGGCTTTGACCAGGGTAGGAATGACCTCTTCCGGAATGCCTTTTTCCCTTAGGAGCCGGCGTTTAACCGCCATGCCGTCAAACGCAGCCGCGGTAAGTCTTGGAACAGACATGGTACTTGCTGAAACAAGTCCCTTCTTAGCGGCAGAGGCCATGAGTCCTCTGTGAGCATCTCTTGAAGTTCCGGGTACCAAGTCCTTCTTGGCCAATCCGGAGCCACGAGTATAGTTCTTACTCCTCTACGTCTTATAATTCTCAATACCTTGGGTATGAGAAGCAGAGGAGGGAAGACATACACCGACTGGTACACCCACGGTGTTACCAGAACGTCCACAGCTATTGCCTGAGGGTCTCTTGACCTGGCGCAATACTTGTCCAGTTTTTTGTTCAGGCGGGACGCCATCATGTCCACCTTTGGTTTCCAACGGTTCACAATCATGTGGAAGACTTCCCGATGAAGTCCCCACTCTCCCGGGTGGAGGTTGTGCCTGCTGAGGAAGTCTGCTTCCCAGTTGTCCACTCCCGGAATGAACACTGCTGACAGTGCTATCACATGATTTTCCGCCCAGCGAAAAATCCTTGCAGTTTCTGCCATTGCCCTCCTGCTTCTTGTGCCGCCCTGTCTGTTTACGTGGGCGACTGCCGTGATGTTGTCCCACTGGATCAATACCGGCTGACCTTGAAGCAGAGGTCTTGCTAAGCTTAGAGCATTGTAAATTGCCCTTAGCTCCAGTATATTTATGTGGAGAAAAATCTCCAGACTTGATCACACTCCCTGGAAATTTTTTCCCTGTGTGACTGCTCCCCAGCCTCTCAGGCTGGCCTTCGTGGTCACCAGCATCCAATCCTGAATGCCGAATCTGCGGCCCTCTAGAAGATGAGCACTCTGTAACCACCACAGGAGAGACACCCTTGTCCTTGGAGATAGGGTTATCCGCTGATGCATCTGAAAATGCGATCCGGACCATTTGTCCAGCAGATCCCACTGAAAAGTTCTTGCGTGGAATCTGCCGAATGGAATCGCTTCGTAATAAGCCACCATTTTTCCCAGGACTCTTGTGCAATGATGCACTGACACTTTTACTGGTTTTAGGAGGTTCCTGACTAGCTCGGATAACTCCCTGGCTTTCTCCTCCGGGAGAAACACCTTTTTCTGGACTGTGTCCAGAACCATCCCTAGGAACAGCAGACGTGTTGTCGGAAACGGCTGCGATTTTGGATATTTAGAATCCACCCGTGCTGTCGTAGAACTACTTGAGATAGTGCTACTCCGACTTCCAACTGTTCTCTGGACCTTGCCCTTATCAGGAGATCGTCCAAGTAAGGGATAATTAAGACGCCTTTTCTTTGAAGAAGAATCATCATTTCGGCCATTACTTTGGTAAAGACCCGGGGTGCCGTGGACAATCCAAACGGCAGCGTCTGAAACTGATAGTGACAGTTCCGTACCACGAACCTGAGGTACCCTTGGTGAGAAGGGCAATTTGGGACATGGAGGTAAGCATCCTTGATGTCCAGGGACACCATATAGTCCCCTTCTTCCTGGTTCGCTATCACTGCTCTGAGTGACTCCATCTTGATTTGAACCTTTGTATGTAAGTGTTCAAAGATTTCCCATTTAGAATAGGTCTCACTGAGCCGTCTGGCTTCAGTACCACAATATAGTGTGGAATAATACCCCTTTCCTTGTTGTAGGAGGGGTACTTTGATTATCACCTGCTGGGAATACAGCTTGTGAATTGTTTTCAATACTGCCTCCCTGTCGGAGGAAGACGTTGGTAAAGCAGACATCAGGAGCCTGCGAGGGGGAGACGTCTCGAATCTCCAGTCTGTACCCCTGGGATACTACTTGTAGGATCCAGGGGTCCACTCGCGAGTGAGCCCACTACGCGCTGAAACTCTTGAGACGACCCCCCACCGCACTTGAGTCCGCTTATACGGCCCCAGCGTCATGCTGAGGACTTGGCAGAAGCTGTGGAGGGCTTCTGTTCCTGGGAATGGGCTGCCTGCTGCAGTCTTCTTCCCTTTCCTCTATCCCTGGGCAGATATGACTGGCCTTTTGCCCGCTTGCCCTTATGGGGACGAAAGGACTGAGGCTGAAAAGACGGTGTCTTTTTCTGCTGAGATGTGATTTGGGGTAAAAAAGGTGGATTTTCCAGCTGTTGCCGAGGCCACCAGGTCCGATGGACCGACCCCAAATAACTCCTCCCCTTTATACGGCAATACTTCCATGTGCCGTTTGGAATCTGCATCACCTGACCACTGTCGTGTCCATAAACATCTTCTGGCAGATATGGACATCGCACTTACTCTTGATGCCAGAGTGCAAATATCCCTCTGTGCATCTCGCATATATAGAAATGCATCCTTTAAATGCTCTATAGTCAATAAAATACTGTCCCTGTCAAGGGTATCAATATTTTCAGTCAGGGAATCCGACCAAGCCACCCCAGCGCTGCACATCCAGGCTGAGGCGATCGCTGGTCGCAGTATAACACCAGTATGTGTGTATATACCTTTTTAGGATATTTTCCAGCCTCTCAGCTGGCTCCTTGAGGGCGGCCCTATCTGGAGACGGTACCGCCACTTGTTTTGATAAGCGTGTGAGCGCCTTATCCACCCTAAAGGGTGTTTCCCAACGCGCCCTAACTTCTGGCGGGAAAGGGTATACCGCCAATAATTTTCTATCGGGGGAAACCCACGCATCATCACACACTTCATTTAATTTATCTGATTCAGGAAAAACTACAGGTAGTTTTTTCACACCCCACATAATACCCTTCTTGTGGTACTTGTAGTATCAGAAATATGTAACACCTCCTTCATTGCCCTTAACATGTAACGTGTGGCCCTAAAGGAAAATACGTTTGTTTCTTCACCGTCGACACTGGAGTCAGTGTCAGTGTCTGTGTCTGTGTCGACCGACTGAGGTAAATGAGCGTTTTACAGCCCCTGACGGTGTTTGAGACGCCTGGACAGGTACTAATTTGTTTGCCGGCCGTCTCATGTCGTCAACCGACCTTGCAGCGTGTTGACATTATCACGTAATTCCTTAAATAAGCCATCCATTCCGGTGTCGACTCCCTAGAGAGTGACATCACCATTTCAGGCAATTGCTCCGCCTACTCACCAACATCGTCCTCATACATGTCGACACACACGTACCGACACACAGCACACACACAGGGAATGCTCTGATAGAGGACAGGACCCCACTAGCCCTTTGGGGAGACAGAGGGAGAGTTTGCCAGCACACACCAAAAACGCTATAATTATACAGGGACAACCTTTATATAAGTGTTTTTCCCTTATAGCATTTTAATATATATATACATATCGCCAAATAAGTGCCCCCCCTCTCTGTTTTAACCCTGTTTCTGTAGTGCAGTGCAGGGGAGAGCCTGGGAGCCTTCGCACCAGCATTTCTGTGAGGGAAAATGGCGCTGTGTGCTGAGGAGAATAGGCCCCGCCCCCTTTTCGGCGGGCTTCTTCTCCCGTTTTTCTGAGACCTGGCAGGGGTTAAATACATCCATATAGCCCCCAGGGGCTATATGTGATGTATTTTTAGCCAGAATAAGGTACTATCATTGCTGCCCAGGGCGCCCCCCCCCAGCGCCCTGCACCCTCAGTGACCGCTGCTATGAAGTGTGCTGACAACAATGGCGCACAGCTGCAGTGCTGTGCGCTACCTTATGAAGACTGAAGAGTCTTCTGCCGCCGTTTCTGGACCTTCACTTTTCGGCATCTGCAAGGGGGGTCGGCGGCGCGGCTCCGGGACGAACCCCAGGGTGAGACCTGTGTTCCGACTCCCTCTGGAGCTAATGGTGTCCAGTAGGCTAAGAAGCCAATCCATCCTGCACGCAGGTGAGTTCACTTCTCTCCCCTAAGTCCCTCGTAGCAGTGAGCCTGTTGCCAGCAGGACTCACTGAAAATAAAAAACCTAACAAACTTTTACTCTAAGCAGCTCTTTAGGAGAGCCACCTAGATTGCACCCTTCTCGGCCGGGCACAAAAATCTAACTGAGGCTTGGAGGAGGGTCATAGGGGGAGGAGCCAGTGCACACCACCTGATCCTAAAGCTTTTACTTTTGTGCCCTGTCTCCTGCGGAGCCGCTAATCCCCATGGTCCTGACGGAGTCCCCAGCATCCACTTAGGACGTCAGAGAAAAATATATATCACAAAAAATTTAATATATATAACGGTATATACAGAGACCTGTGAGATCACTAGAAAGAAAACACACGTGTGTAAATAAACAATAGAACAATACTGTGCAAAGTAAAGTGATAACTATACACACTGGTTGAGACTATATGTATCTAAAGAGGTAGGGGGTACATGGATTAGGTTAATCAACAGAATACATATAAAGGTTCAGAGTTATTTCAAGAAGATGGACAACGGGTTGTTTTCATTCATGCCCCTGGGGGCAATAGTGTCCAGTCTATAGATCCATGAGCTTTCCCTTTTTCTAAGCAAAAGGGTTTGATCACCCCCCCGAGGTGGTGGGGGGATCCAGTCAATTAGCTTCGATCTGAGGTCCGATACTTGGTGTCGAGATATCATAAAATGCCGGGCTACTGGTAGTGTAGCAGTCCCTGATGAGATTGCTTGGTGAATTGACGTTCTGTGGTTGGCCATCCTATCACGGAATCGTCTGGAGGTCATCCCGACATAGTAAAGTCCACATGGGCAGGTTAGAATATAGATGAGATGGTCCATCATACAGTGCAGTCTATATTTGATCGCTATCGGTCGTCCAGAGTGGGGATGAGGAAAGGTGGATCCTATAAGCATACCCCTGCAGGTAGTGCACCCTGTGCATCTGAAACACCCAGGGCGTCATTCATGGAGCCATGTTGATGTCGTGGAGGTGTTGTGTTCAGCCAGGGGTCTCATCAGTAGTTGTTTAAGGTTTGCCGCTCTGCAGAAGGCCATCATAGGGGGAGCACTTTTTTTCAATCTAAGATGGTCGTCTGTTGTGAGGATGGGCCAATGCTTGCAAATCGATCTGCTAACATTGTTGGATTGGTTGCTGTATGTGGTAGTAAATACCATCCGATTCGTGGTTGGTGTTCCCTGTGTGTTGGTTGTAGGTGCCGCAAACTTGTTCCTGGCTTTCATTAGACACGCTGCAATTGTCGCCTTCTTGTAGCCTCGTTGTAGAAATCGCGTAGTCATCTCAGACAATTGGCTCTCCATAGTCTCATTTTCAGAATTGTTCCGCATCACCCTGAGGAATTGTGAGACTGGGAGGTTATTCTTTAAGGCCGGTGGGTGTTGACTGCTTGAGAGTAGCAGAGTGTTTCTGTCAGTGGGTTTTCTGTATAGACTCGTACTGATGCGGCCTCCCTCCAGAGTGACCGGGATGTCCAAAAAGTTGATGCTTCGTGAATCACTATGATAGGTGAATTTGACCGGGTTTTCGAGTCCATTCAAAGAACTAATCATCTGATTAAACGTTTCCATAGGGCCTTTCCACAATAGGAAAATATCATCTATAAATCGTTTGTAGAATAGTATCTGTGTCCCATATACGGGCAGGATGTGGGATTGCTCATATTCAGTCATAAATATGTTGGCATAGGCCGGTGCGAGGTTCGATCCCATGGCTGTCCCCTCTCGTTGCAGATAATACTTTCCTCGGTACAAAAAATGGTTATGTTTAAGGACTAGACTTGCTAGTTCCAAAAGGAATTCTATTGGTGGTCCGATGGGTGGTTGTTGTTGTAAGGCCCTTTCCAATGCTTGAAGGCCTTGTTCGTGAGGAATGATGGTATATCAGGAACACACATCCATTGTCGCCAGCATGGTGTTGTCCAAATTTTGAGGTACAGTGGACAATTTGTGGAGGAAATCTGAAGTATCTCGCACATAGCTACTGCTAAGTTGTACTATGGGTTGCAAGAAGGTGTCAATATAGATGGCAAGTGGTTGTAGAAGCGAATTTCTGGCCGAAATGATTGGCCTGCCAGGTGGATGTGAGAGGGTCTTGTGAATCTTAGGGATGGTGTAAATAATGGGGCATACCGGATAGTCAACAGTCAGAAATTCATATGTGTTTTTGTCGATATGCTGTGATTGGAACCCAATACGCAGTAGGTCATCCACCCTGGTTTTTATGTTTGGAATGGGGTTACTCTGGAGACAGGTATAGGTCATGTCAACAGTCAGCTGTCTCACTTTTTCTGTGTTGTAGTCATCCCAATCCTTCACTACCACCGCACCACCCTTGTCAGCTGGCCTAATGACAATGCTGGTGTCTTTTTTTAGCGCAGCGAGGGCCTTACGTTCTGCGCTGGACAAGTTATCAAAGCGTTTATGAGGCGTAGGTGTATGTGCATCATGTTCCACGAGCCGGGTGAAGGTCCTAATGCTAGGGTTAGAGGAGGTCGGATCGCATGTAGAGGGCCTATGGAAACGTGTGTTTTCTGCCTCCAGATCTGTGGGGAAGTGTTCCCGTAGTCTGAGCTTGCGGCCAAATTTATATATATCAACTGTGGTGTCAAACTGGCTATGAGGAGTCGTGGGGACAAATGAGAGGCCTCTGGAAAGAAGTTTTAATGTGGCCTCATCCAGGGTCTTGCTAGATCAGTTGAAAACTAGTTCAGGGTCTTGTCTCTGCATTTGCGCCAAGTGTCTCCCCTTCCTTGGGTGCGGTCTCCGCTATTTGTGGCTGGAGGTCGGCTGGCGGTGGTGGTATGATCTAAAAAAGGTCTTTGTGGTGGGCGGCTATCAGAGGATTCTGTCTCAGAAGCCGATCCAGAGCAACCAGTTTCGTTGAAGTTAAGCTGTCTACGCCCTGGTCTACGTGTTCTATAGGGCCTTTGTGGTCTATTGGATCTAGAATCGCCAATCAGCCACCTATACACTGTGCGATTTTGATAATCAGACGTGACAGTGGAAAGTTTGCTGCGTTTGAATGCGGTAATCTCTTTTTTGTAGGCGTCTACCTGTGTCTGTAATTTATCGATCAAGTTGTTAGTCTTGTCGTTCCTAATGGTGACCAAATGTGTATCGTTAAAGGTATGAATTTGTGATTTGACTTTCTTCAATTCAGTACCGACCTCCTCTATAACCAAAAGCATAAGGTCCAAGGAGCATTTTGTTTGGATTCTGTTCAGTATGTGTCTGGTGTCAGCTGATCCATCTGTGTGTTCTGTTCCTTTGGCTCTGTGTACATGCAGCTCAGCAGGTGCACAGGGTTTGTAATTAGTTAACACTCCCAGCCTGGCCTTGTTCATTGGTTAGTGTGGCTGTTAAAGGCCAGCTAGCCGAGTTCTCCGACGCCGGTGATATTATACTACTTTCCTGCCTGAACTATCTGCTTTGCCTGGTGTCTTAGTCCTAGCTCCAGTTCATGCCGAGAAGCCCGGTCTGTCAGTTCATGTTATCCAGCAACTCCTGTTCTTGTTCCAGGACTACCTAGCTAAGTATTATGGACTTTTACTGTGCCCTGTGGATTCTCTAGCATTCATTACTTGTGTTACATATTACTATGGACTTCCTTTATGCCTGCATGCTGTTCAGCTTTATTGTGCAAATTCTGCAATATGAGTTCCGTGGATTATATTACTCTGGTTCCTTGTTCAACTATCTCATTACTCTGCTGCAAGTGTCAGTCTGAAAAACCATTTACTCTCTGCTCATATTGTACCCTGGATTGTTACTGTGATTCCTCTGCAATACCTTAGTATACCACTGCTATAATAAAGTACTTAGTATTCCTACACTTCTGTGGACATTCTTTACCTGCAACAGTGATTGTGATACATTCTAGTCCTGTATTCAAGTCCTGGCTCATAGCTGTGTTATATTACTCATCTGCTGTCCATAATCAGTGTAAAGTGTGGTGCTGCACATTCCAGTATTAAAGGGAGAGTCCATAGTCTGCTAAACTTTAATTCCGCTACAACTCGCTCAAGTTATTACAGTATTCCACAGTCAAGTCTGGTTAACCATTTCTATGTCACTCTGCCTACACCTCCAGTAGTGATCCTCTCCTTGTAATTCACTTGCCAAACTTTAGAGGCAGGTGAATTGTAGCATATTTATTCAGGACCCCACACCACCGGCTACAGAAAGTGGGGTTGTTTCTACCTAGTGTCAGGATGTTGTTAACCCTGAAACCCCTGGGTGTCTGTTTCTTCCTGTGATACTCAGACAAAAACTGTCCGTGTAAGGTGAGGTCTATTTCCCTTCTCCTTAGTCTAAGGAGTTGATGGTATAAGTCAGTTGGAGTCTCTGCCGGAAGTGTGTCAAAGTCTAGTTGGTCAAATAAGACTTTCTCTGCATCATCGTCCATAAGGGAAATCACACCATGTTCAGCTTGTGCGAGTAGATTGTCATCGAGGAAACCCACCTAGCCCTGCGCCATACCAGTGAGTTGGTGCAACAATAGCACACCTGTCTGTGCAGATAATGTTACTTACCGTACCTGGTATTCCACGAGGTCCCCCTAGCGTGTACTGACCAGGCCCAGCACTGATTAGCTTCCAAGTTCGGATGGTGTCGGGCTTGACCAGTGCCGTATGACAGTAAATACAACCAAATAGACAGATAATCAGACCGTACCTTAGACAAACATACCTTAACACATAATCAAACACGTGTGCATCCCAAAGTGATGAATCCAGTGCCAACAGTACCTACTACAAATAAATGGTATAATACAAGGTGGGTGCAGGAGAAAGAAGCAATGCGGCTAACCGGATTGGGTCTATACATGGGTGGGTATCCCTGCACTCTCACACAACACAGCCAGCAGCTGGGGTGCCAATCAAGGTCCAACCTAATGCAAGATGGGACCCATAGTACAACATACAGTATCTCCACTATGTGGAAGTAATAGCACTCTCCAGACTAGGGTATCAAAATAAATCAAAAATCACATTTATTTCAAAGTCAATCTCACAGTTTCCAGGAAGTGTCCAACGTTTCGGTCCACACCAGGACCTTTTTCAAGGTTTAAGGCAGCACAATCAACAGGTTCAGCATTGCAGCACAAGTCAAAGTGATGGTAGGAAACTGGAGCACCAGATGACAGCCTCACAGGCCCCTGTTATATACCACAAAAAGGCGCTAGTTTCGCCTCCAGCGGCGCCGGAGACGGGGTGGAGCGCAACGGTGAACCGCAGGCGTCACTTCCGGTCAGTACCGGAAGTGAGCCGCGTTTCGATGCTGAGCAGTATACGGGCATAGATTAAACATCCAGTGGCACACATATCTTATAAGACACAGTGTAAGAGCATAATGCTCTTATTAACTTTAAACACAGCGGTTTCCATCGCGCTAGTGCGATGGTGAACCGCAATCGTGGACCGCTGACGTCACTTCCAGTATTGACCGGAAGTGATCCGCGTCACGGACCGAGCGAAGTGGCTACAGGGAGCTTATTGTTAGATAATGTATGCACCTGCCTGGGTGTTGATAAAGTTACATATAACATATAACATAATCTAATGGCGGATGTTGAAAATTGAGATGGGGGTGGAACGCATGCATGAATAGCAAACGTCACTTCCGGTAAATAACGGAGGTGAGTCACGTAACCATGGAAACCTGCCTGTGATTGCCCATTACTAGTAGATATATCACAAAAAAATATATATCACAAAAAATTAAATATATAACGGTATATACAGAGACCTGTGAGATCACTAGAAAGAAAACACACGTGTGTAAATAAATAATAGAACAATACTGTGCAAAGTATAGTGATAACTATACACACTGTTTGAGACTATATGTATCTAAAGAGGTAGGGGGTACATGGATTAGGTTCATCAACAGAATACATATAAAGGTTCAGAGTTATTTCAAGAAGATGGACAACGGGTTGTTTTCATTCATGCCCCTGGGGGCAATAGTGCCCAGTCTATAGATCGATGAGCTTTCCCTTTTTCTAAGCAAAAGGGTTCGAACCCCCCCCCCCTCCCCCGAGGTGGTGGGGGGATCCAGTCAATTAGCTTCGTTCTGAGGTCCGATACTTGGTGTCGAGATGTCATAAAATGCCGGGCTACTGGTAGTGTAGCAGTCCCTGATGAGATTGCTTGGTGAATTGACGTTCTGTGGTTGGCCATCCTATCACGGAATCGTCTGGAGGTCATCCCGACATAGTAAAGTACACATGGGCAGGTTAGAATATAGATGAGATGGTCCATCATACAGTGCAGTCTATATTTGATCGCTATCGGTCGTCCAGAGTGGGGATGAGGAAAGGTGGATCCTATAAGCATACCCCTGCAGGTAGTGCACCCTGTGCATCTGAAACACCCAGGGCGTCATTCATGGAGCCATGTTGATGTCGTGGAGGTGTTGTGTTCAGCCAGGGGTCTCATCAGTAGTTGTTTAAGGTTTGCCGCTCTGCGGAAGGCCATCATAGGGGGAGCACTTTTTTTCAATCTAAGATGGTCGTCTGTTGTGAGGATGGGCCAATGCTTGCAAATCGATCTGCTAACATTGTTGGATTGGTTGCTGTATGTGGTAGTAAATACCATCCGATTCGTGGTTGGTGTTCCCTGTGTGTTGGTTGTAGGTGCCGCAAACTTGTTCCTGGCTTTCATTAGACACCCTGCAATTGTCGCCTTCTTGTAGCCTCGTTGTAGAAATCGCGTAGTCATCTCAGACAATTGGCTCTCCATAGTCTCATTTTCAGAATTGTTCCGCATCACCCTGAGGAATTGTGAGACTGGGAGGTTATTCTTTAAGGCCGGTGGGTGTTGACTGCTTGAGAGTAGCAGAGTGTTTCTGTCAGTGGGTTTTCTGTATAGACTCGTACTGATGCGGCCTCCCTCCAGAGTGACCGGGATGTCCAAAAAGTTGATGCTTCGTGAATCACTATGATAGGTGAATTTGACCGGGTTTTCGAGTCCATTCAAAGAGCTAATCATCTGATTAAACGTTTCCATAGGGCCTTTCCACAATAGGAAAATATCATCTATAAATCGTTTGTAGAATAGTATCTGTGTCCCATATACGGGCAGGATGTGTGATTGCTCATATTCAGTCATAAATATGTTGGCATAGGCCGGTGCGAGGTTCGATCCCATGGCTGTCCCCTCTCGTTGCAGATAATACTTTCCTCGGTACAAAAAATGGTTATGTTTAAGGACTAGACTTGCTAGTTCCAAAAGGAATTCTATTGGTGGTCCGATGGGTGGTTGTTGTTGTAAGGCCCTTTCCAATGCTTGAAGGCCTTGTTCGTGAGGAATGATGGTATATAAGGAACACACATCCATTGTCGCCAGCATGGTGTTGTCCAAATTTTGAGGTACAGTGGACAATTTGTGGAGGAAATCTGAAGTATCTCACACATAGCTACTGCTAAGTTGTACTATGGGTTGCAAGAAGGTGTCAATATAGATGGCAAGTGGTTGTAGAAGCGAATTTCTGGCCGAAATGATTGGCCTGCCAGGTGGATGTGAGAGGGTCTTGTGAATCTTAGGGATGGTGTAAATAATGGGGCATACCGGATAGTCAACAGTCAGAAATTCATATGTGTTTTTGTCGATATGCTGTGATTGGAACCCAATACGCAGTAGGTCATCCACCCTGGTTTTTATGTTTGGAATGGGGTTACTCTGGAGACAGGTATAGGTCATGTCATCAGTCAGCTGTCTCACTATTTCTGTGTTGTAGTCATCCCAATCCTGCACTACCACCGCACCACCCTTGTCAGCTGGCCTAATGACAATGCTGGTGTCTTTTTTTAGCGCAGTGAGGGCCCTACGTTCTGCAGGGATATGCTTATAGGATCCACCTTTCCTCATCCCCACTCTGGACGACCAATAGCAATCAAATATAGACTGCACTGTATGATGGACCATCTCATCTATATTCTAACCTGCCCATGTGGACTTTACTATGTCGGGATGACCTCCAGACGATTCCGTGATAGGATGGCCAACCACAGAATGTCAATCCACCAAGCAATCTCATCAGGGACTGCTACACTACCAGTAGCCTGGCATTTTATGACATCTCGACACCAAGTATCGGACCTCAGATCGAAGCTAATTGACTGGATCCCCCCACCACCTCGGGGGGGGGGGGGGGGGGGGTGATCGAACCCTTTTGCTTAGAAAAAGGGAAAGCTCATGGATCTATAGACTAGACACTATTGCCCCCAGGGGCATGAATGAAAACAACCCGTTGTCCATCTTCTTGAAATAACTCTGAACCTTTATATGTATTCTATTGATGAACCTAATCCATGTACCCCCTACCTCTTTAGATACATATAGTTTCAACCAGTGTGTATAGTTATCACTGTACTTTGCACAGTATTGTTCTATTGTTTATTTACACACGTGTGTTTTCTTTCTAGTGATCTCACAGGTCTCTGTATATACCGTTATATATTTAATTTTTTGTGATATATAATTTTGTGATATATCTACTAGTAATGGGCAATCACAGGCGGGTTTCCATGGTTACGTGACTCACCTCCGTTATTTACAGGAAGTGACGTTTGCTATTCATGCATGCGTTCCACCCCCATCTCAATTTTCAACATCCGCCATTGGATTATGTTATATGTTATATGTAACTTTATCAACACCCAGGCAGGCGCATACATTATCTAACAATAAGTTCCCTGTAGCCACTTCGCTCGGTCCGTGACGCGGCTCACTTCCGGTCAATACCGGAAGGGACGTCAGCGGTCCACGATTGCGGTTCACCATCGCACTAGCGTGATGGAAACCGCTGTGTTTAAAGTTAATAAGAGCATTATGCTCTTACACTGTGTCTTATAAGATATGTGTGCCACTGGATGTTTAATCTATGCCCGTATACTGCTCAGCATCGACACGCGGCTCCCTGCCGGTACTGACCGGAAGTGACGCCTGCAGTTCAACGATGCGTTCCACCCCGTCTCCGGCGCCGCTGGAGGCGAAACTATCGCCTTTTTGTGGTATATAACAGGGGCCTGTGAGGCTGTCATCTGGTGCTCCAGTTTCCTACCATCACTTTGACTTGTGCTGCAATGCTGAACCTGTTGATTGTGCTGCCTTAAACCTTGAAAAAGGTCCTGGTGTGGACCGAAACTTTGGATACTTCCTGGAAACTGTGAGATTGACTTTGAAAGAAATGTGAACTTTTTGATTTATTTTGATACCCTAGTCTGGAGAGTGCTATCACTTCCACATAGTGGAGATACTGTATGTTGTACTATGGGTCCCATCTTGCATTAGGTTGGACCTTGATTGGCACCCCAGCTGCTGGCTGTGTTGTGTGAGAGTGCAGGGATACCCACCCATATATATATATATATATATATATATAAAAGCTCAGTGCCTCCCCAGCCAATGACCTCACCTCACTGCTAGGAGCATATGTGTATCTGGCACTACTAGGGGCATATGTGTATCTGGCTCTGCATTTTTTGGGGCATATGTGTATATGTCTCTCTAATGGATTCTATATGTGTACAGTATCTGACACTATACTGGCGACATTATGTGTAAGGAACACTACTGTGGGCGTTGTGTGTAAGGCTGCTAATTGTGTGTATAGAGGGGGTGTGAAAATATATATATATAGCTTGATATATAGCTTGATATAAAGTTGTGAGGCCACATCCACTTTCACAGGAGGGGGCGTGAGTGGTGCGCACAGTGGGGGGGCTTAAAAATTTCTCGGTCAGAGTGCGTGTGTCTAGCGCTGGATTGCAGCAGAAACTGTAGATATGTGATGTGGTCCCCTAGTTTGAATCATAACAGCAGCCCCATAGGTATTTATGGGGGCTGCTAATGAGTATTACCATGCTCAGGTATGTCGCCCTGGTAGGTAATGCCATCTTCAATGGGCAATTTCCTGCAACATTTACCTGAAGAGGGTGGATCACTATCCTGCTGTGGCCCCTCACGCATGCATGTTCTGCTGACAGCGCAATTGCGCCACCATTACCTGAACAAGAAAGTTTTGTGATCACATTAGCAATCAATTTACTTTACATCTCAAAGAATGGAATTATAGGTGGGTTCTGTCAACATTCAGAACATGGATATAAAATGGTAGCTGCTCAATCAGTGTATACCTCTCAGGTGCATGAAATGGAGGGTTTATTCTAAACAAGAAAAATAAACAAACAAAAAGATTCCCACCAACACACTAAAAGTATCATCAATAAGACTTCAACACTACATTATAATAGATAATTCAGAGATCTTAGTTGCATATGTTTGCAAATATAAACCACCATGCCGCATAAAGGCTTCTCTAATATCAGTGGTCCCTAACACTATGTGATAATAGCACCCACTCTGGGTCATATAATTACTTATTGTCATACTACATGATAATATATCTAAATTGAGAGCCAACTCACCTGTAGTGACCCCTAGATCGTCCAAATGGCACTGCAAGAATCAGCATGCCCTACAAATGTTAGTCTCATCTAAAACTCTCAGAACAGCAATACAAAATAGTAGCTGCTCAATCACTTTAGTAATACTTCCCAGGTGCACAAAAAGTAGAGGTTATTCCAAACAAGAAAAATAAATATAAAAGTTTTTCCCAATTATAAGCAATAAGACTTCACATGATAAAAGAGAATTCAGAGATCTTAGTTACATATATTTGCAAATATATGCTTAAGCCACCAGGCCTCATCAAGGCTTCTCTGACACTGGGGGTCCCAACTGCTACATGATAACAGCACCCTTTCTGGGTCTGGACTGGAACCAGACTGGATAGCAAGTTGGAACCGGACTGGACGAGACAGCAAGCTTGAATCGAACTCGAACCGAAGGAAACAGCAAACTTGAACCAGATTGGAACCGAATGAGACAGCAACCTTGAACTGGAGGAAACAGCAGGCTTGTGGCTGACTGGAACCGAATGACACAGCAACCTTGAACTGGGGGAAACCGCAGGCTTGTACCTGACTGGAACCTAATGAGCCTGAACACAGGCTGTGGCTCTGCAGGATGGATACTAGCAATAGCAATAACACTGTAGAGTGGAGGGGACAGACTATCAGGCATCAGGGTTGATGCAGCTTGCACATTTCCTAGAAACAACTTCAGGAAGGGCATTGGAGACATTCGTCTGACTAGTGACAGGTGTTCTTGCAGGGATAGGAGAGAGAAGTTATTGTTTGATCTTCTAGAGGTGGTAGCTGTTTTTTTTTTTTTTTGCTGTAATTTTTTTACTCAATTCTTTACCAGCATTGCATGATTATTTCCTTTTCTTTTCATTTGCCTTTCCTGCTGGCTGAGCAGTCTCCTCTGTCTCACTGTTGGGAATTTTAGGGTATCTGTCAGTGGCGTGCGGTGAGGTCAGTGGCTGGTGAGGCACTACAGCCATAATGTCTGCCAAATCCTGCCGATGACCCCTACCGCCGCCGGGCCAATGCCCGATACTGCCTCTGAGCCGATGACCGCTGCCACCACCAATGGCTTACAAACTCGCCCACCATCAACTGACCCAGCCCTCCACCACTAATTTGCATCTCAGTCCGATGCCGCCAATGCCTGCTGCCTGCCTGCTCATCATACTTGTGATATATTGTACATTTTTATAGAAAATAATAATAATTAGTGTTTGGGATTGGGAAGGGATGGCAGGAGGACATGAATGCAATTTTGTTGTCCAGGGCATCCATTAACTTAATGGAGAAGGGTCCGAATGGGTTAAAAAAAAAATGTGTGAGGTCCCCCCTCCTAAGTATAACCAGCCTCGGGCTCTTTGAGCCGGTCCTGGTTGTTTAAATACTGGGAAAAAATTGGACAGGGGTTCCCCGTATTTAGACAACCGGCACTGGGCTCTTAATCTGGTCCTGGTTCCAAAAATATGGGGGACAAAAGATGTAGGGGTCCCCCGTATTTTTAAAACCAGCACCGGGCTCCACTAGCCAGGGACATAATGCCACAGCCGGGGGACACATTTATGTAGGTCCCTGCGGCCGCGGAATTACCCCCCCCCAACTAGTCACCCCTGGCCAGGGTTCCCTGGAGGAGTCAGGACCCCTTAAATCAAGGGGTCACCCCCCCTCCAGGCACCCAAGGGCCAGGGGTGAAGCCCAAGGCTGTCCCCAGCACTCCTGGGCGGTGGGTGCCGGGCTGATAGCCATGTGTGTAAAAAAAAGAATGTTGTTTTTTGTTGTGGAACTACAAGGCTCAGCAAGCCTCCTCTGCTTGCTGGTACTTGGAGAACCTCAAGTACCAGCATGCGGGGAAATAACGGGCCCGCTGGTATCTGTAGTTCTACAACAACAAAAAATACCCAAATAAAAACACAACTCACACACCATGACAGTAAAAATTTATTAAAACACACTTACACACTCACACATACTTACCTACATCCCACGCTGATCACGTCCTCTTGTCCAGTAGAATCCAATAGGGGTCCCTGTAAAAAAAAGAGACAGATTACTTACCTAGATCCCACGCCGGTCACGTCCACTTGTCCAGTAGAATCCAATAGGGTAGGGGTACCTGTAAAAATGAAAATGATACTTACAAACTTCAATCCACAGGAGGAGAGAGGGAGAGAGAGGGAGAGGGAGGGGGAGGGGGAAGGGGAGGGAGAGAGAGAGAGAGAGAGAGAGAGGGGGGAGAGAGAGACTAACCTGCTACTGCTGCTGCTGGGGAGAGCCGCACACACTGCAGGGCCATGCCGGGAGGACGGAGCCGACGGAGGAGGGGGAGAGCTGCACACCGCCGCTCCTGTCAGCGGGAGGATGGAGCCGGCGGAGGAGGGGGAGAGTCGCACAACGCCGCTCCTGTTGGCAGCGTAGGAGGACGAGGGGGGGGGGCGCACACTGCAGGCGCCACTCACCGCCGGGACCCGCCACCTCCAGCGCCGCGTGTCGTGATTGGACAACCGGATCCAGCACTGGATCCGCTGTCCAATCACAGGTGCCTCGCTGACATGGGGGTGGTGTCCCTGTCAGCGAGGCACTTGTAGAAGTGCCGCTTTCCCTATCAGTTTTGAATGGGCTTTTACAGCCCAGTGCTTGGTCCCGCCCCCTGCTCTGTCCCGTTTCCATTATGTATGGGACGCACTGCTATCAGTGCCTCCCATACACATTTAACCCAGAAAAATGATTAGAATTAAATAAAGAAGATACTTATGACACAGAATATGTGTCATAAGTATCTTTATATTATTTTAATAATTAATCACACTCCCCTGACTGCACGTCCCTGGTATCTATGTGTCCCCGGAGGCAAAAGTTTGGCTGGTGAGCAATAAGATGATGTTAGCTGAACAGTATGGAGTTCGTTCAGTTTTATTAAATGGTCTCGCCAGTTGGGCTCCTGAGAACTCTCCTTGTCTTCTTTTTTTGGTGCTGTCACATTTTCCATGTAGCGTGGTTTAGGTTGCTGTGCTGGTGGATTAGTGGTGCCTCTGGTAATTACACCTCCAGTACCACTGTAGATTTTCATTCTCTGCTCCCAGATTATCACTGGTAATGTTTTATAGGGCAGCTGTACTGGATTTTGCTGTAGAAAGTCCTTTGTGATGGCTGTTTAACACTTTCTTTGCAGCTGTGTTCTCTTTGGTCATCAGGTTTTTGGCTGAAGTTTCTGTCCCCCAATCGGTACTACTGTAGAATGTCCCTCAGCATTGAAGTGATGGTAATATTACCTGTTGCCTCTGCATACCATAGTGCTGTGCGATGCCGTCTATCTTTGTGAAGTAAATCACAGTCCAGTGCATCAAGGAAGAGCCTGACAAGGTGTTCTCTTCTGTACATGACTGCGTACATCAAGGCATTTCTACCCTTCCTGTCACACACGCCTAACTTTTCTCCTTTTTGGAGCAGAAGTCTAGCTGCCCCCAAATCCCAGTTCTCCCCATCATGAAGACAGCAATTTATCAGAGCCGTTCGGTCTTCCTCATCCCTAACATTAATGTCACAGCTAGACTGCACAAGATGTTTGTGCAAAGTCTCCTTTTAATAACGCCTTATTTATATCAAATAGAGGGAACATGTTTGGATATCTAGCAATAAGCAATAAGAATAATTGAGAGTAGATGCAGCTATGACTGCTCTCTCTTCTTCTCATCAAAATGAGGCTGTCCTTGGTGGTATCCGGACTCTGGGTCGACACCACTTAGATCGACACCCATTAAGTCAACATCCATTGGTCGAATGTGACTAGGTCGACACTACAAACAGGTCGACATGAGCATTATGTCGACATGGACGAGGTTGACATGCAAAACGATCGACTTGAGTTTTTCAAATTTTATTTCTTTTTTAAAAACTTTTTCATACTTTACGATCCACGTGGACTACGATTGGGAAGGGTAACCTGCCATGCGAGACACATGGTGCTCTAATTGGGGTTCCCGGTCACTTTACGAAGATAACGACACCCAAAAAACATGAAAAACTCATGTTGACCTTTTTCATGTCGACCTTGTTCATGTCAGCCCAATAGCCGTGTTCACCTTTTTCTAGAGTTGACCTAGCCACTGTCGACCAATAGGTGTCGACCTAGACAATATTGACCCTGAGTCCCATGCTAGTCCTTAGTATACAGTGACAGTTATGCTGTTACTGTACCCATTGTGATGTCACAGGTCCATTGTGATGTCACGGGTCTGCATCACCGGGATCCAGTGATGCAGACCAAAAAAGGCCTGGAACATTCTAAGTGATTTTCTAGCAGAGCAGCTATACAGTACTGTATATATATATATATATATATATATATATATATATATATATATATATAGATATATATATAGATATATATATAAATGTATATACAGTACATATATCTATTAGAGATGAGCGGGTTCGGTTCCCTGAGAACTGAACCCTACCGGACTTCACTACCCGAGCTCGGCTTAGGTTTTCCCGCCTGACTGGGAAACCAGAATGAGGCAAGACATCATCATCCCGCTGTCGGATTCTCGCGGGGTTTGGATTACATATAAGTAGCCGCGCGTCGCCGCCACTTTCACTACGGCATTGGAGAGTGTAGCGAGAGGACGTGTCTCCATCCTCAGTGTCCTGCATCAGTACAGTGGTAGTGTCTTGTGCTGCATCAGTCCAGTCACAGTGGTGGTGTCCTCTGCTGCCATATGTCCAGTGCTGCTGTATAAGTCCAGTCCAGTGGTGCTGTGTTGTGCTGCATCAGTTCAGTGGTGGTGTATTGTGCTGCATCAGTCCAGTTACAGTGGTGGTGTCCTCTGCTGCCATATGTCCAGTGCTGCTGTATAAGTCCAGTCCAGTGGTGCTGTGTTGTGCTGCATCAGTTCAGTGGTGGTGTATTGTGCTGCATCAGTCCAGTGACAGTGGTGGTGTCCTCTGCTGCCATATGTCCAGTGCTGCTATATATGTCCAGTCCATTGCAGTGGTGCTGTGTTGTCCTGCATCAGTACAGTGGTAGTGTCTTGTGCTGCATCAGTCCAGTCACAGTGGTGGTATCCTCTGCTGCGATATGTCCAGTGCTGCTGTATAAGTCCAGTTCAATGCAGTGGTGCTGTGTTGTCCTGCAGCAGTCCAGTGGTGGTTTCCCTGTGCTGCTGTATATGTCCAGTGGTACTGCCGTATGTCTAGTACTACTGCCGTATATGTCCAATGATACTGCCGTATATATCCAGCGATACTGCCACATATGTCCAGTGGTACTGCCATATAATTCCAGTTATACTGCCGTATATGTCCAGTGGTACTGCCGTATAAATCCAGTGGTACTGTTGTATAAATCCAGTCCAGTGATACTGCCGTATATGTCCAGAGGTACTGCCGTATAAATCCAGTAGTACTGGCGTATAAATCCAGTCCAGCGACACTGCCGTATATGTCCAGTGGTACTGCTGTATAAATCCAGTGATACTGCCGTATAAATCCAGTCCAGTGATACTGCCATATATGTCCAGTGGTACTGCCATATAATTCCAGTGATACTGCCGTATATGTCAAGTGGTACTGCCGTATAAATCCAGTGGTACTGGCGTATAAATCCAGTCCAGTGATACTGCTGTATATGTCCAGTGATACTGCCGTATATATCCAGTGATACTGCCGTATAATTCCAGTGGTACTGGCGTATAATTCCAGTGATACTGCCGTATAAATCCAGTCCAGTGGTACTGCCGTATAAATCCAGTGGTACTGCGTATAATTCCAGTGACACTGCCATATAATTCCAGTGATACTGCCGTATAATTCCAGTGGTACTGCTGTATAAATCCAGTGATACTGCCGTATATATATCCAGCAATACTGCAGTATACAGATGTAGCCACCTTTATCTTGACTGTTTCTCCGCCGAGACGGGCGTTTAGTCACGCTAATGCGATAGCTGAGTTTAATCACAGGCAGGCGCGTTGAGGCGATCTAGATACTCATCATGCATTACACATCTCCACCACTGTGTGGCTAATGCTCCACTAATCCAGTACTTTCGATCGTACAGTATAGCGGCGGATTGATCTACAGCTCTGGCAATACTGTAGGCGTAACGGGAGGCGGTGGAAAAAGTATGGAGTACTGTACAGTACTGTATGTGTATTGAGACGCAACTACAGTAATTGTGTAAAAGGAAGAATGTACAGTACAATGTATAAACACCGTGCTTTTAAAATATATGAGCGTCTGAGTTCGCTAATGCATAATGGGAATGGAGGACTAGCAGAAGGCGGAGGAAAACACCGTGCTTTACAAATGCGAGCGTCCGAGTCCTCTAAGGCATAAACCAACAGCAATGGGGCGGGGGCCGGGCGCTGTTTGCAGTACTTTCACACATGAAATTGGAAATCTCTCATGAGGCGTCGTGGGCTAGGGGTGAAGGCTCCCACCTCCCTCGCTGGGGGTCCAGGGTTCGAGACCTGATGTGCTTTCTTTCTTTTTTTTTTTTTTTTCTGTAATAATGCACTGTATTATTTTATTTACATTGTAAGACAGTCAATGGAAGGATGCACACAGGTTTCACATAAATCAAAGTACATCTGCAGGAGCGATTCTTTACGCTAAATGCAACCTACAGTACAGTACTGTAAGTGAGCAAAACAGTACTACAGTGGGCGTTTGTGTATTGCACATGACCTGCATTCCCTCCCTGTCTACTGCATGATCTGTGCAGGCTCCCATGGGGGAAGGGCAACAGGCTAGCAGGAGGCGGAGGAAAACACCGTGCTTTACAAATGCGAGCGTCCGAGTCCTCTAAGGCATAAACCAACAGCAATGGGGCGGGGGCCGGGCGCTGTTTGCAGTACTTTCACACATGAAATTGGAAATCTCTCATGAGGCGTCGTGGGCTAGGGGTGAAGGCTCCCACCTCCCTCGCTGGGGGTCCAGGGTTCGAGACCTGATGTGCTTTCTTTCTTTTTTTTTTTTTTTTTCTGTAATAATGCACTGTATTATTTTATTTACATTGTAAGACAGTCAATGGAAGGATGCACACAGGTTTCACATAAATCAAAGTACATCTGCAGGAGCGATTCTTTACGCTAAATGCACCTAAACAGCGTGAATGAAATGAGTGTATTCTGACGCTACCAACTGAGCAAAACAGTACTGTAGATCTTCAGCGTTTGTGTATTGCACAGGACCTGAATTTCCTCCCTGTGCAGGCCCCCAGGGGGGAAGGGCGATGGGGGTAGGGGGGAGACGATGGAAAATACTGTGCCTTTGAAATGCAATTACATGAGCGTCCGAGTACACTACGGCATACTGTAAACCAACACCAATGGGAAGGAAGTGCCAACCTTATTTTTAATGTGTTCCCGTGACATTCACTTTAACATTTTTTTTTTCTCTCCAATACAGTACATCCAATGGAAGGATGCACACAGGTTTCACATAAATCAAAGTACATCTGCAGGAGCGATTCTTTACGCTAAATGCAACCTACAGTACAGTACTGTAAGTGAGCAAAACAGTACTACAGTGGGCGTTTGTGTATTGCACATGACCTGCATTCCCTCCCTGTCTACTGCATGATCTGTGCAGGCTCCCATGGGGGAAGGGCAACAGGCTAGCAGGAGGCGGAGGAAAACACCGTGCTTTACAAATGCGAGCGTCCGAGTCCTCTAAGGCATAAACCAACAGCAATGGGGCGGGGGCCGGGCGCTGTTTGCAGTACTTTCACACATGAAATTGGAAATCTCTCATGAGGCGTCGTGGGCTAGGGGTGAAGGCTCCCACCTCCCTCGCTGGGGGTCCAGGGTTCGAGACCTGATGTGCTTTCTTTCTTTTTTTTTTCTGTAATAATGCACTGTATTATTTTATTTACATTGCAAGACAGTCAATGGAAGGATGCACACAGGTTTCACATAAATCAAAGTACATCTGCAGGAGCGATTCTTTACGCTAAATGCACCTAAACAGCGTGAATGAAATGAGTGTATTCTGACGCTACCAACTGAGCAAAACAGTACTGTAGATCTTCAGCGTTTGTGTATTGCACAGGACCTGAATTTCCTCCCTGTGCAGGCCCCCAGGGGGGAAGGGCGATGGGGGTAGGGGGGAGACGATGGAAAATACTGTGCCTTTGAAATGCAATTACATGAGCGTCCGAGTACACTACGGCATACTGTAAACCAACACCAATGGGAAGGAAGTGCCAACCTTATTTTTAATGTGTTCCCGTGACATTCACTTTAACATTTTTTTTTTCTCTCCAATACAGTACATCCAATGGAAGGATGCACACAGGTTTCACATAAATCAAAGTACATCTGCAGGAGCGATTCTTTACGCTAAATGCAACCTACAGTACAGTACTGTAAGTGAGCAAAACAGTACTACAGTGGGCGTTTGTGTATTGCACATGACCTGCATTCCCTCCCTGTCTACTGCATGATCTGTGCAGGCTCCCATGGGGGAAGGGCAACAGGCTAGCAGGAGGCGGAGGAAAACACCGTGCTTTACAAATGCGAGCGTCCGAGTCCTCTAAGGCATAAACCAACAGCAATGGGGCGGGGGCCGGGCGCTGTTTGCAGTACTTTCACACATGAAATTGGAAATCTCTCATGAGGCGTCGTGGGCTAGGGGTGAAGGCTCCCACCTCCCTCGCTGGGGGTCCAGGGTTCGAGACCTGATGTGCTTTCTTTCTTTTTTTTTTTTTTTCTGTAATAATGCACTGTATTATTTTATTTACATTGTAAGACAGTCAATGGAAGGATGCACACAGGTTTCACATAAATCAAAGTACATCTGCAGGAGCGATTCTTTACGCTAAATGCACCTAAACAGCGGGAATGAAATGAGTGTATTCTGACGCTACCAACTGAGCAAACCAGTACTGTAGATCTTCAGCGTTTGTGTATTGCACAGGACCTGAATTTCCTCCCTGTGCAGGCCCCCAGGGGGGAAGGGCGATGGGGGTAGGGGGGAGACGATGGAAAATACTGTGCCTTTGAAATGCAATTACATGAGCGTCCGAGTACACTACGGCATACTGTAAACCAACACCAATGGGAAGGAAGTGCCAACCTTATTTTTAATGTGTTCCCGTGACATTCACTTTAACATTTTTTTTTTCTCTCCAATACAGTACATCCAATGGAAGGATGCACACAGGTTTCACATAAATCAAAGTACATCTGCAGGAGCGATTCTTTACGCTAAATGCACCTAAACAGCGGGAATGAAATGAGTGTATTCTGACGGACTGTGCATCTTCGGTATTTGTGTATTGCATAAGACCTGTGAAGGCTCCCAGGAGGGAAGGGCGTAGGGCAAGACAGTGGAAAATACTGTGGTCAAAGAAAGGGCATATTTAAAACTAAGGGAAACTGTCACAAAGTACAGTAACTACAGTACTGTACGTTGAATGCCTGGAACGCACGACGTCTGAGACGCACGACGTCTGAGGCGCACGACGTCTGAGACGCTCATTGAGCATAAGGACGGTCATGGCTGCTGTACGGGACCGTCCCTATGCTCTGGGTGAGCTGCGTCTCCTCGTTCGCTGGCGGGACATAACTCTCGCCAGCAACGAGGAGAAAGTCACAGCGTACCGGAGGGCAAGTAGGGCTATCCTCCGGACTTACAACCGGAGGAGGACAGTGAGGTCTCTCCAGAGGAGATGGAGTGACCTCGTGAGGAGGACCCCAAGACGCCTGCAGGCCATAAGGGATTGTAAGTACAGTACATTACTGTAGATTACTGTACTTTAAGTTACTGTAGTTACAGGTACAGTACATTATAGCAGGGGCTGCTGTAGCAGCAGGTATCCGGTCTATACAGCACTGTACAGTATTTGTGGTAAACAAATGGTTAAACAAGGACCAAACATTAACCCGGGTCAAAAGGTCAATTTGTTTTTTTGCGTCGACCTAGATGGTGCGGCTTTTGAAATTGGTTGACACCAGTTACTGTAGGTTGACATGGTCGTTAAGTTGACATGGAAAAAGATCGACATGCGTTTTACAAAAACAATTGTTATTTTTTTAAACTTGTGTATATACAGTAGTTCTTTACAATCCACGTGGTCTACGATTGTGCAGTGTACAGTATCATGCAGTGTACAGTATATGCAATGTATCACAGTGTATCGTGCTGCGTAATTGCAGCGTGTCATGCAGTGTACATTCAGTATATGGTATTGTGCAGTGAGTGTAATGCATAGTGAATCACATCGTGCAGCAGAGCCGGCCTTAGGCATAGGCAAACTACAGTAGGCAAATGCCTAGGGCATTTGCTATGCTTAGGGGCACCAGCAGCTTCTGCTGATTAAAATGATATCCGGCATGCCTATATTTTGCGTGACTGCGGCTGTATCTGTATCTGGCTAGGGCCAGCACTGTCGTGCAGTGTACTGTATACACATGTGGTAATTGCAGTTTTTTGTGCAGTGTACATTGTATCATATTTTGCAGGGAAATGTGCAGTGTAATGTGCAGTTTGTCATATCACGCAGTGCATACACTATGCAGTGTCGTGCAGTGCATTGTGTGGTTTAATTGCAGTGTGTCGTGCAGTGTGCAGAAATTTGTGTTTCAGATAGTACAGTGTTCTAAGGGATGTTACTTTGGCAGAAATTATTCTAAGGGATGTTACAGTGGCCTAATGTGTTCTGACGTGCATTACTCTTGCATAATGTGTTATAAGGTTCATGACTGTGGCAGATCTCTACTTTGTGACGTAATGTGGATATACTACTGCACTACTGTGACGTACAGTACAGTAACGTGAATAAGGTGCTCTACTGTGTGACACAACGTGAATCAAGGACAGTACTGTGACGTGAATACGGTGCTCTACTGTATGACACAACGTGAATCAAGGACAGTACTGTGACGTGAATAAACTGCACTACTGTGACATGACGTGAATAAGATGAATTCAGGTGAGTACTGCATCATCTGTCATGAAATCAATTTGTAATGTAATGAACAGTACTGAGATGGTTAAGGGTGGGAGGGCTGCATGCTGATGTGTGTCATAATGTTTATAAGGGCAATGCTTATGTGTGTTACAATGTCTATAAAGGTAGTGTTCTGTCTAATACCCTGGACCTACTGTACTGTAGCGATACTGTAAGTGTACTGTATGTCACATTTAGAAATGTGCCCCTTAAGTTTTGAAGACAGTACAGTACACTATGCCCTCCTGAGTGATTAGGTGCAGGGTACTAGAATGAACAATTCCATTTATTGTGATGTCATAAAGATGCTGTCAATGTTGAATTTCATTGGCTGTACAGTATGCTGCCATTATACTGTATATATATTTTTACAGGGCTGGTAGCACGACGTCACAGGAGGCGGGACAGGCGCCGCCAAGCTGGTAAGTATTGTCAAATACAGTAGTGTACAGTACATAGTGATTTCTATAGTCCCAACCCCCTGTCCTGACCATCACAGATAACTCGCTGCAATCCGTTAATGTTAAGAATGTCTGTTTACAAAACTAAATGTAAATATTAAACACAAAGTATAAATAACATTGTAGATAGCTGAATACCCGTGCTTCGCTACGGGATGAGGATGGTAAATTCCAGTGATAGTTGTTTGTTAATTTACGTTTGTTGGCGATCTAGTATATAGTACTGTATACTTTAAGCATACTGTATCTTGCTTCTCTGATGCAGATTGTTTATTGGCCGGACCCCTTTTTGGTCCTGGATACTGTACAGTACATGTTTCAAATTGACAGCTTCACTTACAGTACTGTTATTTTTTTTCCCACAGTACCACCACCACCACCACCACCACCACCACCACCACCACCTGCTGCGCTGCCAGGTATTGTGTAACGAGAATTCTGGTGCTACTGTCATCGTTGTTACACTACTGTACATGTGTCCTGGATACTGTACAGTACATGTTTCCAATTGACAGCTTCACTTACAGTACTGTTATTTTTTTCCCCACAGTACCAACACCACCACCACCACCACCTGCTGCGCTGCCAGGTATTGTGTAACGAGAATTCTGGTGTGACTGTCACTGTTACACTACTGTACATGTGTCCTGGATACTGTACAGTACATGTTTCCAATTGACAGCTTCACTTACAGTACTGTTATTTTTTTTCCCACAGTACCACCACCACCACCACCACCACCACCACCACCACCACCACCACCACCTGCTGCGCTGCCAGGTATTGTGTAACGAGAATTCTGGTGCTACTGTCATCGTTGTTACACTACTGTACATGTGTCCTGGATACTGTACAGTACATGTTTCCAATTGACAGCTTCACTTACAGTACTGTTATTTTTTTTCCCACAGTACCACCACCACCACCACCACCACCACCACCTGCTGCGCTGCCAGGTATTGTGTAACGAGAATTCTGGTGTGACTGTCATCGTTACACTACTGTACATGTGTCCTGGATACTGTACAGTACATGTTTCCAATTCACAGCTTCACTTACAGTACTGTTATTTTTTTTCCCACAGTACCACCACCACTACCACCACCACCACCACCACCACCACCACCACCACCACCACCTGCTGCGCTGCCAGGTATTGTGTAACGAGAATTCTGGTGCTACTGTCATCGTTGTTACACTACTGTACATGTGTCCTGGATACTGTACAGTACATGTTTCCAATTGACAGCTTCACTTACAGTACTGTTATTTTTTTTCCCACAGTACCAACACCACCACCACCACCACCTGCTGCGCTGCCAGGTATTGTGTAACGAGAATTCTGGTGCTACTGTCATCATTGTTACACTACTGTACATGTGTCCTGGATACTGTACAGTACATGTTTCCAATTGACAGCTTCACTTACAGTACTGTTATTTTTTTTCCCACAGTACCAACACCACCACCACCACCACCACCACCTGCTGCGCTGCCAGGTATTGTGTAACGAGAATTCTAGTGTGACTGTCATCGTTACACTACTGTACATGTGTCCTGGATACTGTACAGTACATGTTTCCAATTGACAGCTTCACTTACAGTACTGTTATTTTTTTTCCCACAGTACCAACACCACCACCACCACCACCACTACCACCACCACCTGCTGCGCTGCCAGGTATTGTGTAACGAGAATTCTGGTGCTACTGTCATCGTTACACTACTGTACATGTGTCCTGGATACTGTACAGTACATGTTTCCAATTGACAGCTTCACTTACAGTACTGTTATTTTTTTTCCCACAGTACCACCACCACCACCACCACCACCACCACCACCTGCTGCGCTGCCAGGTATTGTGTAACGAGAATTCTGGTGTGACTGTCATCGTTACACTACTGTACATGTGTCCTGGATACTGTACAGTACATGTTTCCAATTGACAGCTTCACTTACAGTACTGTTATTTTTTTTCCCACAGTACCACCACCACCACCACCACCACCACCTGCTGCGCTGCCAGGTATTGTGTAACGAGAATTCTGGTGCTACTGTCATCGTTGTTACACTACTGTACATGTGTCCTGGATACTGTACAGTACATGTTTCCAATTGACAGCTTCACTTACAGTACTGTTATTTTTTTTCCCACAGTACCAACACCACCACCACCACCTGCTGCGCTGCCAGGTATTGTGTAACGAGAATTCTGGTGTGACTGTCATCGTTACACTACTGTACATGTGTCCTGGATACTGTACAGTACATGTTTCCAATTGACAGCTTCACTTACAGTACTGTTATTTTTTTTCCCACAGTACCAACACCACCACCACCTGCCCACCAGCACCAGACTGGCACGGAGGAGGCGCCGCCGACACCATCCGAGAGCTCCGGAAGTGGTAATAATTACTTTTTGTTACAGACACACTAGTTTCCTACAGTATTACTGTAATTTTTGTATTTTACAATACTTGTCATCTTTTACACACAGACCGCCTCGTAATTGATACGGAGGCGGAGGAGGATCTCATTTACGTTGAGTCGGGGGAGGAAGAGGAGCCAGATTATAGTAAGTACAGTAGGATTTTCTCAAGCCCATTCTTAAAAGTATTGACCAAGTCCACTTTTATTACTTTTCAGGCAGGGAATTCCAAACATGTACTGTACAGTATTTCCCTCACTGTGAAGACCCCTTTTCGCCTCTGTACGAAATCGCCTCTACTTCAACAAGAGTTACTGTGCACGTGTCCTCTGTGTCCATCTTATCAAAAACAGTTCCTGTGTATTGTCCCCTTACTGTATACAGTATATTTGTAAAGGTTAATCATGTCCCCTCTTAATCTCCTCTTTTCCAATGTAAACATGCCTAGCCTGCCTTTCCTTGTATTCCATCTTCTCAATCCACTTCATCACTTTGGTCGCCCGCCTCTAAACCTTTTGTAGTTCCACGATATCCATTTTGTATTATGGTGCCCAAAATTGTGCATCCTACCCACCCTCCACTAGCCTAACCCTCCAATCATACTCTGAATCCACACTCTGCATTCTGAATGTCGGGATCCAGACAGCAGGTCTTTTAAATACAGTACTGTATGTCCCCTACCACTGGACAGTCATTCTGCTCCTACTGTATTATGAATATATCTCTGCCTCCTGTAGCACTGTACTACTGTGCAATTTTGTAGTAACTGTACTCTACTGTATTTTGTTTATAATATTTTTTTATTTTCAACTCAGTAATTATTGACAGTGAGGAGGAAGAGAATAAACCCTCTCCCCAACTTGGTAAGTAAACTGCAGTATTGTACTGTACTGTACATTGTGTTAAACCAATGGGTTGGGTTTGCGTGACCAGCAGTCAGGATTCTAGCGGTCAGGTGACCGACAGTGGCATCCTGATTGCAGCAATCCCAACAGGGTGAGGTACGGTATCCTAACCCTCCTCCACTACCCCCTGATTCTGGCTCGACATTCTCGTCTCTGTGTGCGAAATCTACTCTTCTCCTCCAATTCCTGACTGAATTTTTGCTTTACTGTATTCAACACAGAATACAAAAGTATATTTCATGGAATTTTTGCTTTCACAGGCCCTATACTGTCACAGGCGGTGGCGGAGGAGGAGGACCAGGACTCTATGTCCATCACCACACTGCACCCATTAAGTAAGTCCAGTCCGGTACATCTTGCCTCTGTAGAGCCAGTTTGAGCAAGGAGAGATTGATTGCTTCTTTTTTTGGTGGGGGCCCAAACCAACCAGTCATTTCAGCCACAGTCGTGTGGCAGACCCTGTTTATATAACATAAGGGTGGTTGGGAGGGCCCAATCACAATTCCATCTTGCACCTCTTTTTTTATTTATTTATCTTTGCATCATGTGATGTTTGGGGAAAATTGTTATAAGTGCCATCCTGTCTGCCACTGCACTGCCACTCCTAAATGGGCCAGGTGTTTGTGCCGGCCACTTGGGTCGCTTAGCTTAGTCATCCAGTGACCTCGGTGAAAATTTTAGGACTACAAATAATATTGTGAGGTGTTCAGAATAGACTGGAAATGAGTGGAAATTATGGTCATTGAGGTTAATAACACTATACAGTAGGATCAAAAATACCCCCAAATTCTACGATTTAAGCTGTTTTTGAGAGGTTTTTGAAAAAAAGCACCAGGATCCAAAACAAGTCCGAATCCAAAAGCAAAACACAAAACCCGAAAAATTTCCGGTGCACATCTCTAGTTTTAATAAAGTCCAGGAGGGAAACATTCTCCTAATGAAGACACTGCAAGCAATAGGACACGAGGATGTGCACGGAGACTGGAGGGGGGCGAGGTTCAGGGGGAATTTTAAGAAAAATTACTTCACAGAAAGTGCAGTGGACAAGTGGAATAGCCTCCCATCAGAGGTGATAGAGCCTAAAACAGTAGAGCTACAGTATTTAAACATGCATGGAAGAGACATACATAAGGATATCCTTACAAAGAAATAAGGATCAAATAAGGTTTGATGTAAAAAAAAGGTTAAAAAAAAGAGGCAGATTAGATGGGCAAAGTGGTTCTTACAGTATTTGTCATCAAATTCTATGTTTCTGTATGCAGACCCTCCAACATGACCCGCCGCACTGCTCTGTTTCTAGACTTCCCTCTTAATTTATGATTTCCATCACCTGTGTTGAACTAGTTATATGATAAGAATGCTGTTTCTTCACAGGTGATGGCAATAATAAATTAAGAGGGAAGTCCAGAACCAGAGCATTTTGTACCTAGTGGGGCGGGTCATGTTGGAGGGTATGTGTATTTCCTGGAATGAACCTTTTTTTTTTCACATTAATGTTTTTTTTCACAGGCCCTACACTGGAACAGGCCACTGAGGAGGAGGAGGAGGATGATGATGATGATGCTGCTGCATTTAGTGGTAAGAATTATTACTGACATTGATCTGATGCCATCAGAGTAGCACTTTTCATCAGATTTTTCTGGCAAATGCGTAGAAATCGGATGAAAATTGTTTTTGTTTGAACTGGTGATATTGCCCATACAGTAGCAACCGATCACATCCCACATTAACATTTACAGTATCTAGTTACACTTACAGACGATAATACAGTACAGTAGGTAATATTTGATTGGTTGCTACTGTATGGACAACATCCTGTTCTAAAAAAAACACCCATCTTACTCAATTTCTCTCTCTCTCTCTCTCTCTCTCTCTCTCTCTCACCCCTTGTCACTGTCTCTCCATTCATCTCTCTAGATACTGTCAGTGATGAATTTCCCATTAGGCACGAGAGGCACGTACTGTACCTAGTGGCGGCATCTGTTTGGGGGCCTCAGTTGGATGCTTACAGTATGCTAATACTGTCATCCCAAAAATTACCACTACAGTAACTGCTAAATATTTTAAGTGTACTGTACAATATGCACATACAGTACTGTACAGTATACATAATTCAAAAGAAAAAAGAGTTGCTACCTTATTCTAGTCATAATCACCGGCATACGGGTCACTCACAAATTTTCTGATGGTCTCGGTGGGGTCCCTTGGAATCACCATGCCTGTCACAAGCATACCTTTTTTTACCCACCTGACACTGGGCCTGGACACTAGTGTACTATTACTATACTTTTTACTGTATACTGTATCTTATAATATTCTTCTCTTTTACCCACAGACGACGAGCCAGAATACATTTTTGGTAAATATACTGTACAGTAGCAATAGTTGGTACTGTAATTACAGTATTTTTTTTCTCCAACATTATTTTAAGTCAAACTGATATGACTAACTGTATTTTATCTTTTTACAGTCCGTCGCCAACCAGTGGAGGAGACACCTGGTAATAAAATATAAATACATAATGCACTGTACTGTATTCTAACTTACTGTAACATGTATAACACTGAGCTGATCATCTTCACACCCTCTGACATAACCTTACAGTACATGTAATGTCCACCCACAAACAAACACATGACATTTACGGTGCCGAAAACTTGAACTAAATTGTGGGGTGCTAGTGTGAATCAGGTTCGGGTGATCAGAGCGGCAGACCTGCTTTACCTCTCAGACACAATGACAACACAAACATAATATAGTATCCAACTCCATTTTATTATCCTAACAAAATTTACAAGAGGCAGGTAAACAGGGAACTGGCGCACAATTGAAGCAGGCTGGTTATGGCTTCTAAATAACAGTCTCAGGTAACCAGCGTTAGCAATACAGGTAGCAGGTAAGCAAGTAACTGGTGCACAATTGAAGCAGGCTGGTTATGGCTTCTAAATAATAGTCTCAGGTAACCAGCGTCAGAAATACAGGTAGCAGGTAAGCAGGAACTTGTGCACGATTAAAGCAGGCTGGTTATGGCTATTAAACGACAGTCTCAGGTAACCAGCGTTAGCAATACAGGTAGCAGGTAAGCAGGTAACTTGTGCACAATTAAAGCAGGCTGGTTATGGCTACTAAACAACAGTCTCAGGTAACCAGCGTCAGCAATACAGGTAGCAGGTAAGCAGGAACTTGTGCACGATTAAAGCAGGCTGGTTATGGCTATTAAACGACAGTCTCAGGTAACCAGCGTTATCAATACAAGTAGCAGGTAAGCAGGTAACTTGTGCACAATTAAAGCAGGCTGGTTATGGCTACTAAACAACAGTCTCAGGTAACCAGCGTCAGCAATACAGGTAGCAGGTAAGCAGGTAACTTGTGCACAATTACAGCAGGCTGGTTATGGCTACTAAACAACAGTCTCAGGTAACCAGCGTCAGCAATACAGGTAGCAGGCAAGCAGGTAACTTGTGCACAATTAAAGCAGGCTGGTTATGGCTACTAAACAACAGTCTCAGGTAACCAGCGTCAGCAATACAGGTAGCATGTAAGCAGGAACTTGTGCACGATTAAAGCAGGCTGGTTATGGCTATTAAACGACAGTCTCAGGTAACCAGCGTTAGCAATACAAGTAGCAGGTAAGCAGGTAACTTGTGCACAATTAAAGCAGGCTGGTTATGGCTTCTAAATAATAGTCTCAGGTAACCAGCGTTGGCAATGCAGGTGGCAGGTAAACAGGTAACTTGTGCACAATTAAAGCAGGCTGGTTATGGCTACTAAACAACAGTCTCAGGTAACCAGCGTCAGCAATACAGGTAGCAGGTAAGCAGGAACTTGTGCACGATTAAAGCAGGCTGGTTATGGCTATTAAACGACAGTCTCAGGTAACCAGCGTTAGCAATACAAGTAGCAGGTAAGCAGGTAACTTGTGCACAATTAAAGCAGGCTGGTTATGGCTTCTAAATAATAGTCTCAGGTAACCAGCGTTGGCAATACAGGTGGCAGGTAAGCAGGTAACTGTTGCACAATTGAAGCAGGCTGGTTATGGCTTCTAAATAATAGTCTCAGGTAACCAGCGTCAGCAATACAGGTAGCAGGTAAGCAGGAACTTGTGCACGATTAAAGCAGGCTGGTTATGGCTATTAAACGACAGTCTCAGGTAACCAGCGTTAGCAATACAAGTAGCAGGTAAGCAGGTAACTTGTGCACAATTAAAGCAGGCTGGTTATGGCTTCTAAATAATAGTCTCAGGTAACCAGCGTTGGCAATACAGGTAGCAGGGAAGTAGAATCTGGTGCACAATTGAAGCAGGCTGGTTATGGCTTCTAAATAACAGTCTCAGGTAACCAGCGTTGGCAATACAGGTGGCAGGTAAGCAGGTAACTGTTGCACAATTGAAGCAGGCTGGTTATGGCTTCTAAATAATAGTCTCAGGTAACCAGCGTCAGCAATTCATTAACATTAGCTTTCACACTGCTGGGCGGAGCTTGCATAAAAAGAACTATCAGTACCAGCATTCCTTAATAGCGGACAAATGCATTAACATTAGCTTTCACACTGCTGGGCGGAGCTTGCATAAAAAAGAACTATCAGGACCAGCATTCCTTAATAGCAGATAAATGCATTAACATTAGCTTTCACACTGCTGGGCGGAGCTTGCATAAAAAGAACTATCAGTACCAGCATTCCTTAATAGCGGACAAATGCATTAACATTAGCTTTCACACTGCTGGGCGGAGCTTGCATAAAAAGAACTATCAGTACCAGCATTCCTTAATAGCAGATAAATGCATTAACATTAGCTTTCACACTGCTGGGCGGAGCTTTCATAAAAAGAACTATCAGTACCAGCATTCCTTAATAGCGGATAAATGCATTAACATTAGCTTTCACACTGCTGGGCGGAGCTTGCATAAAAAGAACTATCAGTACCAGCATTCCTTAATAGCAGATAAATGCATTAACATTAACTTTCACACGGCTGGGCGGAGCTTGCATAAAAAAGAACTATCAGTACCAGCATTCCTTAATAGCAGATAAATGCATTAACATTAGCTTTCACACTGCTGGGCGGAGCTTGCATAAAAAAGAACTATCAGTACCAGCATTCCTTAATAGCGGACAAATGCATTAACATTAGCTTTCACACTGCTGGGCGGAGCTTGCATAAAAAGAACTATCAGTCCCAGCATTCCTTAGTAGCAGACGAATGCATTAACATTAGCTTTCACACTGCTTGGCGGAACTTGCAATAAAAGAACTATCAGTACCAGCATTCCTTAATAGCAGATAAATGCATTAACATTAGCTTTCACACTGCTGGGCGGAGCTTGCATAAAAAGAACTATCAGTACCAGCATTCCTTAATAGCAGATAAATGCATTAACATTAGCTTTCACACTGCTGGGCGGAGCTTGCATAAAAAGAACTATCAGTACCAGCATTCCTTAATAGCAGATAAATGCATTAACATTAGCTTTCATACTGCTGGGCGGAGCTTGCATAAAAAAGAACTATCAGTACCAGCATTCCTTAATAGCAGATAAATGCATTAACATTAGCTTTCACACTGCTGGGCGGAGCTTGCATAAAAAAAAGAACTATCAGTACCAGCATTCCTTAATAGCAGATAAATGCATTAACATTAGCTTTCACACTGCTGGGCGGAGCTTGCATAAAAAGAACTATCAGTACCAGCATTCCTTAATAGCAGATAAATGCATTAACATTAGCTTTTACACTGCTGGGCGGAGCTTGCATAAAAAAACTATCAGTATCAGCAATCCTTAATAGCGGATAAATGCTTTAACCTTAGCTTTTACACTGCTGGGCGGAGCTTGCATAAAAAGAACTATCAGTACCAGCATTCCTTAATAGCAGATAAATGCATTAACATTAGCTTTCACACTGCTGGGCGGAGCTTGCAATAAAAGAACTATCACCGCAGCACTTACCAAGGGGTGTCTACACTCCTACCCCCTACCAAACAATCCCAGATGTGGGTACCAATATATAAGGGCAGTCTACCCCCTTTTACAACATTCCCAAAACAAATATGCGGGGCACATACAAATGAGGGGAGCGCAACCCCTAATTATCTAAACTTGCGGGGGTACTGTGATGAGGGGAGCCCACCCCTTTTATTATTAATTGTCTCACCGGGGCACTCATGAAGGGCAACCTACCCACTTAGTAAATAATATGTTCCCCAAATGCAGAGTTCATGCAGCGGAAGGGGTTAAATACCGGACACAGGGGATCTTAGGGGTGTCTACACCCTTTACTAATACTATGTCCCCTCTTTGCAGAGTTCAAGCAGCGGAAGGGCTCAACAGGGGCAGAGTTTCTGGCAGCGGAAGGGTTGTTTGCAAGTTCTCACCCATCGCTGCGGCGCTTCTGCCACCTCCGATCCTCCGCATCTTCAGCATGGCTGTCTGGAGTCTCCCTCCTCAGTCTCCGGTCCGGTCTTCTCCTCTTCAGCTGCCGCCGCGCCGTCTCCGGGTCTTCACTCCTCTTGTGCAGCAGACTCCGGTCCGCGCCGTCATCTCTACGCTGGGGTCTTCTCGGGTCCTCGCCGTACTCCAGCCGCCAGGGGTCCTCGCTGGGGTCTTCTTCCCGGGGTCGTCCTTCGCGGTGCCTGCGCGCTTCTCATCTGCCGCTCCTTGGAATCCAGGGGACGGATGTCATCACTGCTCTGCTGGACGGGCTGCGGTTCCTCCGGCCCAGCGCTCCAGTCTCTCAGCAGCGGCGGCTCTTCTCCGCACTCCATCCCCGCTGGCACTGACGCGGCCAGCTCTTCTCCTCAGGCAGGGTCTCCGGCATTCTTCTGGCACTGGTGCTCTGGTCGCTGGTTCTCCCCTCGGCTTCTTCTCTGCGCAGACGGTCCTCACACACTGGCAGGCGGCTCCTGGGGCTACATGGCGACACCTTCCCCAGGTAATCTTCCCATTCCTCCAGGGCTCCTCTGGCAGCGATCCTCCCAGCGCTGCATACTCCAGTCTTCAGGCTCTGGACACTACATGGCTCCACTTCCCCAGGTACATATTCCCATTCCTCCAGGTCTCTTTCTCCTGTGCTGTGAGGCTTCTTTTAAGGGTCCTGGTGCTCCTCCACCTCCCCTCTCCTCTATGATGACTGGCTCCCGGGGCCCCAGCAACAGACTACCCCCTGGTCACTCTGCCCTACAACCCAGGGGACCCAATCAGCTGGGGACATGTTTCCCAGACTTTTTATGTTGCTGGGTAAGAAGTGACAGGACCAGAGAATTGGCGGCAAAATCCCTGTCCCAAGCTGACAGGGTCACATAAAGTTCAGCCCACAATCTACTCTGGGACTTGTAGTTCCACAATGTAAACAAAAAAAAATCACAAGGGGATCTCCATGGTGCAATAGCTTCAGGGTATTACATTCTTCCCCCCTAAAATTATACGTGTCCTCACGTATACACCTTAACACTATACATCGGTTAACATAAGCCTTGAACTGGGTACAGCTCTGTTGGCAAACAAGTCATTGTGTCTGGAGCACAGGCCCGCCTGCGATTCTCTGATCCTGTTCGTGACGCCAAAATTTATGTAATGTCCACCCACAAACAAACACATGACATTTACGGTGCCGAAAACTTGAACTAAATTGTGGGGTGCTAGTGTGAATCAGGTTCGGGTGATCAGAGCGGCAGACCTGCTTTACCTCTCAGACACAATGACAACACAAACATAATATAGTATCCAACTCCATTTTATTATCCTAACAAAATTTACAAGAGGCAGGTAAACAGGGAACTGGCGCACAATTGAAGCAGGCTGGTTATGGCTTCTAAATAACAGTCTCAGGTAACCAGCGTTAGCAATACAGGTAGCAGGTAAGCAAGTAACTGGTGCACAATTGAAGCAGGCTGGTTATGGCTTCTAAATAATAGTCTCAGGTAACCAGCGTCAGAAATACAGGTAGCAGGTAAGCAGGAACTTGTGCACGATTAAAGCAGGCTGGTTATGGCTATTAAACGACAGTCTCAGGTAACCAGCGTTAGCAATACAGGTAGCAGGTAAGCAGGTAACTTGTGCACAATTAAAGCAGGCTGGTTATGGCTACTAAACAACAGTCTCAGGTAACCAGCGTCAGCAATACAGGTAGCAGGTAAGCAGGAACTTGTGCACGATTAAAGCAGGCTGGTTATGGCTATTAAACGACAGTCTCAGGTAACCAGCGTTATCAATACAAGTAGCAGGTAAGCAGGTAACTTGTGCACAATTAAAGCAGGCTGGTTATGGCTACTAAACAACAGTCTCAGGTAACCAGCGTCAGCAATACAGGTAGCAGGTAAGCAGGTAACTTGTGCACAATTACAGCAGGCTGGTTATGGCTACTAAACAACAGTCTCAGGTAACCAGCGTCAGCAATACAGGTAGCAGGCAAGCAGGTAACTTGTGCACAATTAAAGCAGGCTGGTTATGGCTACTAAACAACAGTCTCAGGTAACCAGCGTCAGCAATACAGGTAGCATGTAAGCAGGAACTTGTGCACGATTAAAGCAGGCTGGTTATGGCTATTAAACGACAGTCTCAGGTAACCAGCGTTAGCAATACAAGTAGCAGGTAAGCAGGTAACTTGTGCACAATTAAAGCAGGCTGGTTATGGCTTCTAAATAATAGTCTCAGGTAACCAGCGTTGGCAATGCAGGTGGCAGGTAAACAGGTAACTTGTGCACAATTAAAGCAGGCTGGTTATGGCTACTAAACAACAGTCTCAGGTAACCAGCGTCAGCAATACAGGTAGCAGGTAAGCAGGAACTTGTGCACGATTAAAGCAGGCTGGTTATGGCTATTAAACGACAGTCTCAGGTAACCAGCGTTAGCAATACAAGTAGCAGGTAAGAAGGTAACTTGTGCACAATTAAAGCAGGCTGGTTATGGCTTCTAAATAATAGTCTCAGGTAACCAGCGTTGGCAATACAGGTGGCAGGTAAGCAGGTAACTGTTGCACAATTGAAGCAGGCTGGTTATGGCTTCTAAATAATAGTCTCAGGTAACCAGCGTCAGCAATACAGGTAGCAGGTAAGCAGGAACTTGTGCACGATTAAAGCAGGCTGGTTATGGCTATTAAACGACAGTCTCAGGTAACCAGCGTTAGCAATACAAGTAGCAGGTAAGCAGGTAACTTGTGCACAATTAAAGCAGGCTGGTTATGGCTTCTAAATAATAGTCTCAGGTAACCAGCGTTGGCAATACAGGTAGCAGGGAAGTAGAATCTGGTGCACAATTGAAGCAGGCTGGTTATGGCTTCTAAATAACAGTCTCAGGTAACCAGCGTTGGCAATACAGGTGGCAGGTAAGCAGGTAACTGTTGCACAATTGAAGCAGGCTGGTTATGGCTTCTAAATAATAGTCTCAGGTAACCAGCGTCAGCAATTCATTAACATTAGCTTTCACACTGCTGGGCGGAGCTTGCATAAAAAGAACTATCAGTACCAGCATTCCTTAATAGCGGACAAATGCATTAACATTAGCTTTCACACTGCTGGGCGGAGCTTGCATAAAAAAGAACTATCAGGACCAGCATTCCTTAATAGCAGATAAATGCATTAACATTAGCTTTCACACTGCTGGGCGGAGCTTGCATAAAAAGAACTATCAGTACCAGCATTCCTTAATAGCGGACAAATGCATTAACATTAGCTTTCACACTGCTGGGCGGAGCTTGCATAAAAAGAACTATCAGTACCAGCATTCCTTAATAGCAGATAAATGCATTAACATTAGCTTTCACACTGCTGGGCGGAGCTTGCATAAAAAGAACTATCAGTACCAGCATTCCTTAATAGCGGATAAATGCATTAACATTAGCTTTCACACTGCTGGGCGGAGCTTGCATAAAAAGAACTATCAGTACCAGCATTCCTTAATAGCAGATAAATGCATTAACATTAACTTTCACACGGCTGGGCGGAGCTTGCATAAAAAAGAACTATCAGTACCAGCATTCCTTAATAGCAGATAAATGCATTAACATTAGCTTTCACACTGCTGGGCGGAGCTTGCATAAAAAAGAACTATCAGTACCAGCATTCCTTAATAGCGGACAAATGCATTAACATTAGCTTTCACACTGCTGGGCGGAGCTTGCATAAAAAGAACTATCAGTCCCAGCATTCCTTAGTAGCAGACGAATGCATTAACATTAGCTTTCACACTGCTTGGCGGAACTTGCAATAAAAGAACTATCAGTACCAGCATTCCTTAATAGCAGATAAATGCATTAACATTAGCTTTCACACTGCTGGGCGGAGCTTGCATAAAAAGAACTATCAGTACCAGCATTCCTTAATAGCAGATAAATGCATTAACATTAGCTTTCACACTGCTGGGCGGAGCTTGCATAAAAAGAACTATCAGTACCAGCATTCCTTAATAGCAGATAAATGCATTAACATTAGCTTTCATACTGCTGGGCGGAGCTTGCATAAAAAAGAACTATCAGTACCAGCATTCCTTAATAGCAGATAAATGCATTAACATTAGCTTTCACACTGCTGGGCGGAGCTTGCATAAAAAAAAGAACTATCAGTACCAGCATTCCTTAATAGCAGATAAATGCATTAACATTAGCTTTCACACTGCTGGGCGGAGCTTGCATAAAAAGAACTATCAGTACCAGCATTCCTTAATAGCAGATAAATGCATTAACATTAGCTTTTACACTGCTGGGCGGAGCTTGCATAAAAAAACTATCAGTATCAGCAATCCTTAATAGCGGATAAATGCTTTAACCTTAGCTTTTACACTGCTGGGCGGAGCTTGCATAAAAAGAACTATCAGTACCAGCATTCCTTAATAGCAGATAAATGCATTAACATTAGCTTTCACACTGCTGGGCGGAGCTTGCAATAAAAGAACTATCACCGCAGCACTTACCAAGGGGTGTCTACACTCCTACCCCCTACCAAACAATCCCAGATGTGGGTACCAATATATAAGGGCAGTCTACCCCCTTTTACAACATTCCCAAAACAAATATGCGGGGCACATACAAATGAGGGGAGCGCAACCCCTAATTATCTAAACTTGCGGGGGTACTGTGATGAGGGGAGCCCACCCCTTTTATTATTAATTGTCTCACCGGGGCACTCATGAAGGGCAACCTACCCACTTAGTAAATAATATGTTCCCCAAATGCAGAGTTCATGCAGCGGAAGGGGTTAAATACCGGACACAGGGGATCTTAGGGGTGTCTACACCCTTTACTAATACTATGTCCCCTCTTTGCAGAGTTCAAGCAGCGGAAGGGCTCAACAGGGGCAGAGTTTCTGGCAGCGGAAGGGTTGTTTGCAAGTTCTCACCCATCGCTGCGGCGCTTCTGCCACCTCCGATCCTCCGCATCTTCAGCGTGGCTGTCTGGAGTCTCCCTCCTCAGTCTCCGGTCCGGTCTTCTCCTCTTCAGCTGCCGCCGCGCCGTCTCCGGGTCTTCACTCCTCTTGTGCAGCAGACTCCGGTCCGCGCCGTCATCTCTACGCTGGGGTCTTCTCGGGTCCTCGCCGTACTCCAGCCGCCAGGGGTCCTCGCTGGGGTCTTCTTCCCGGGGTCGTCCTTCGCGGTGCCTGCGCGCTTCTCATCTGCCGCTCCTTGGAATCCAGGGGACGGATGTCATCACTGCTCTGCTGGACGGGCTGCGGTTCCTCCGGCCCAGCGCTCCAGTCTCTCAGCAGCGGCGGCTCTTCTCCGCACTCCATCCCCGCTGGCACTGACGCGGCCAGCTCTTCTCCTCAGGCAGGGTCTCCGGCATTCTTCTGGCACTGGTGCTCTGGTCACTGGTTCTCCCCTCGGCTTCTTCTCTGCGCAGACGGTCCTCACACACTGGCAGGCGGCTCCTGGGGCTACATGGCGACACCTTCCCCAGGTAATCTTCCCATTCCTCCAGGGCTCCTCTGGCAGCGATCCTCCCAGCGCTGCATACTCCAGTCTTCAGGCTCTGGACACTACATGGCTCCACTTCCCCAGGTACATATTCCCATTCCTCCAGGTCTCTTTCTCCTGTGCTGTGAGGCTTCTTTTAAGGGTCCTGGTGCTCCTCCACCTCCCCTCTCCTCTATGATGACTGGCTCCCGGGGCCCCAGCAACAGACTACCCCCTGGTCACTCTGCCCTACAACCCAGGGGACCCAATCAGCTGGGGACATGTTTCCCAGACTTTTTATGTTGCTGGGTAAGAAGTGACAGGACCAGAGAATTGGCGGCAAAATCCCTGTCCCAAGCTGACAGGGTCACATAAAGTTCAGCCCACAATCTACTCTGGGACTTGTAGTTCCACAATGTAAACAAAAAAAAATCACAAGGGGATCTCCATGGTGCAATAGCTTCAGGGTATTACATACATACTGTACTTTCTCTCTTTTTTCACCCTCTTCACTCCACAAATGCATGCTGCCTTTCCTGACTACTGATATAATAGTGTGCAGAGCGTAGCGAGGCACCGTGCCCACCGCGTGGCGAGCGAAGCAAGCATAATGAGAATAAGAGACACTATTGCATGATATGTTGTGAATAAAGTTGCAGTACTGTGTGGCGTCATTTCAGATTGGGGAATTACTGTGTGGCCATGCCCCTTCCCAGCAAGAACATGCACCGTTTTGGGATGCACACCGAATGTGCACACTGTTGCTATTTTAAACATACAGTAGGTTGGAGGAGCACCAAAATGAGGACTGCTATGGTTGAGGGGTGATGGTGCTGGGAAAGGGGTACAGGGTCAGAGGCGGAAATAGCGTCTGTGCAAGGGGGCAGCATCCAAAAACTTGACTAGGGAATCATATTATTTATGGCTGGCTCTGAGTACAGTCCACTATTATTGATAGTACTCCCTACAACACCACCTACAGTACTGTAACCCTCTTTTTTCTGAAGCTGTCATGAAATGTCATGACTGCTAATACATACAGTAAATGTCTACAGTATTTGTACTGTGGTGTTTTATTCCTTTGACAATTTGTTTATGACCTATTGAAGCTAAACTCTTGTACAGTACTTTATATTTTGAATACCAGCAATACAGTATAATACTGTACCTACAGTATACATTAATAATTGTATAGTATTTGAATGTGACTAAATGTTTTTTTTCCTCCAATATAGTGCCAATGATTTATGGGGGCCCTAGACAGGGGCAAGATAGGTGGGCTGGCCCAGAAGCGGGCAGGCAGCAGCCCACTTATACAAGAGGTAAACTAAAGCAATGTTTAAATTACCTCGACAGCATACAGTAGTGTTTGATTTACTGTACTGACAATACAGTACTGTACATTGTAAATAACAAGATTGTCTAATATAGAGTAAAGTACTGTATTGCCATTACTACACTGTAAAGTATTCAGTATTTGTTTTGTAATACTGTCCTTTTTTTCCCACAGAACAGTTGCAGCGTGCCATTCTGCTCCTGCGGGTGGTGGTCCACCTCTTAGTGGACCACTTTTTTAATTTCTTATTAAGAGCATTTTAATTTTTTTTTTTTTTTAATAAATATGTTTGTTATTGTACTCCATTGTATAGTATCTTTTTCTACTGTATAAGATAGGCATACTGTACACCATACAATTATCTGGCAGATAATCTGCAAGATCTGGCTGTTTGTAATGAAATTCTCTCCTAATTTAGCTGTGGTGTACCTCCTGAGTGTGCTGGGGTGCTTTCTGGCCAGTTTGGGGTGATTTGGAGCAAGTTTGGTCGGCCATCTGGCCGACATGTGCTGTCGACTGTTTGGCAAACATGTGTTTTCCCTCCAGCATGTGTGTGTCAGGCATTTTGTGTGTGTCAGGCATTTTGTGTGTGTCAGGCATTTTGTGTGTGTCAGCCATTTTATGTGTGTCAGCCATTGCTGTGTGGTTCCACAAATGTTAGCGTGTCAAAGTGCTGACCACTGACACCACTATTTCACTTTGGACCGCATGCCTTTTGTGGAACCACACAGCCCAGCATGACTTATTGGTGGGCTGTGTGGTTCCACAAATGTTAGCGTGTCAAAGTGCTGACCACTGATACCACTATTTCACTTTGGACCGCATGCCTTTTGTGGAACCACACAGCCCAGCATGACTTATTGCTGGGCTGTGTGGTTCCACAAATGTTAGCGTGTCAAAGTGCTGACCACTGACACCACTATTTCACTTTGGACCGCATGCCTTTTGTGGAACCACACAGCCCAGCATGACTTATTGCTGGGCTGTGTGGTTCCACAAATGTTAGCGTGTCAAAGTGCTGACCACTGACACCACTATTTCACTTTGGACCGCATGCCTTTTGTGGAACCACACAGCCCAGCATGACTTATTGCTGGGCTGTGTGGTTCCACAAATTTTCTTGGAAAACAAATGAACATGAGTGTCTTTACTTTAATACTTTTTTTTTTTTCCCCCCACAGATATCTATATACACAAGAAAAGAATGTAACGAAGAACAAACTACTTTTTTGTTTTAATTAACTTTCAAACTTTATTTAAAAAAAAACACCTTTTTTTTCTTCAATAAACTTTTAAAAATAGAAGTTTCCTGTGGTTTTTATTAAAATATGAAATGCAAGATGCCTAACCAAGTTGTTTTACATACAGTATACCACTCTTAATTGAATTCCCATCATACAGTAGTACTAATTTATACAGTACAGGAAGTTGGGAATACAAACATTGGAAACCACGTCATGTTTATTTTAAGAAACACTTTATTTACGGACAAAATCATTTGGAACATGTAACATCACACATACTGTATTGTAATAAGAAAGCCAACATCACACATACTGTACGGTACTTTAATCAAAAGGTAACAGCACAAATACAGTAACAATATCAACTTTAACATTTTTATAATTTATTTTTTTGTGGTGGTGGTGCGGGGTAATGGTTTTTGTACTTTATTTTTAGGTTTTGCTTTTTTGAATTATTTTTCGTTTTTGTCTTTTGCTTTTTAACACTGTCGCATACGGACACCAGAATAGAGGACTGACAACAGCAGCCCCTGGATGGAAACGCAGCCCAGAGCCCCAGATGGACACAGCACAATGGACTCGGCTGCTACTGGATAGATACAGCAGCGCCCAAAAAATCAACTGGAATAAAAGGGGCAACTTGTACCAGGCCCTTACATTACCAGGAATGTGGTGAGCCAAGTTCATGCACTCCCCTTTGAGTAACCGAGCTGCTCCAAGTGGATTCAGCACAGTGCATGCAGCCCCAGAAAATGTACAGGTCATACAGGTACATTGACACAATTTTTTAGCTTCAGCTGTGTGAAGCTGATGTGCTGAAGCTAGGAGGTAGGTAATGATCTGGTTTCATCTAGAGATGAGCGGGTTCGGTTTCTTTGAATCCGAACCCGCACGAACTTCACTTTTTTTTTCACGGGTCCGAGCGACTCGGATCTTCCCGCCTTGCTCGGTTAACCCGAGCGCGCCCGAACGTCATCATGACGCTGTCGGATTCTCGCGAGACTCGGATTCTATATAAGGAGCCGCGCGTCGCCGCCATTTTCACACGTGCATTGAGATTGATAGGGAGAGGACGTGGCTGGCGTCCTCTCCATTAGAATAGATTAGAAGAGAGAGAGAGAGAGAGAGATTGTGCAGACAGAGTTTACCACAGTGACCAGTGCAGTTGTTGTTAAGTTAACTTTTATTTAATATATCCGTTCTCTGCTATATCCGTTCTCTGCCTGAAAAAAACGATACACAGCAGTCACACAGTGTGACTCAGTCTGTGTGCACTCAGCTCAGCCCAGTGTGCTGCACATCAATGTATAAAAGCTTATAATAATTGTGGGGGAGACTGGGGAGCACTGCAGGTTGTTATAGCAGGAGCCAGGAGTACATAATATTATATTAATTTAAAATTAAACAGTGCACACTTTTGCTGCAGGAGTGCCACTGCCAGTGTGACTAGTGGTGACCAGTGCCTGACCACCAGTATAGTAGTATATTGTTGTATACTATCTCTTTATCAACCAGTCTATATTAGCAGCAGACACAGTACAGTGCGGTAGTTCACGGCTGTGGCTACCTCTGTGTCGGCAGTCGGCACTCGGCAGGCAGTCTGTCCATCCATAATTGTATAATTATATACCACCTAACCGTGGTATTTTTTTTTCTTTCTTTATACCGTCGTCATAGTCATACTAGTTGTTACGAGTATACTACTATCTCTTTATCAACCAGTGTACAGTGCGGTAGTTCACGGCTGTGGCTACCTCTGTGTCGGCAGTCGGCAGGCAGTCCGTCCATCCATAATTGTATTATTATAATATATACCACCTAACCGTGGTTTTTTTTTCATTCTTTATACCGTCATAGTGTCATACTAGTTGTTACGAGTATACTACTATCTCTTTATCAACCAGTGTACAGTGCGGTAGTTCACGGCTGTGGCTACCTCTGTGTCGGCAGTCGGCAGGCAGTCCGTCCATCCATAATTGTATTATAATATATACCACCTAACCGTGGTTTTTTTTTCATTCTTTATACCGTCATAGTGTCATACTAGTTGTTACGAGTATACTACTATCTCTTTATCAACCAGTGTACAGTGCGGTAGTTCACGGCTGTGGCTACCTCTGTGTCGGCAGTCGGCAGGCAGTCCGTCCATCCATAATTGTATTATAATATATACCACCTAACCGTGGTTTTTTTTTCATTCTTTATACCGTCATAGTCAGTCATACTAGTTGTTACGAGTATACTACTATCTCTTTATCAACCAGTGTACAGTGCGGTAGTTCACGGCTGTGGCTACCTCTGTGTCGGCACTCGGCAGGCAGTCCGTCCATCCATAATTGTATTATAATATATACCACCTAACCGTGGTTTTTTTTTCATTCTTTATACCGTCATAGTCAGTCATACTAGTTGTTACGAGTATACTACTATCTCTTTATCAACCAGTGTACAGTGCGGTAGTTCACGGCTGTGGCTACCTCTGTGTCGGAACTCGGCAGGCAGTCCGTCCATCCATAATTGTATTACAATATATACCACCTAACCGTGGTTTTTTTTTCATTCTTTATACCGTCATAGTCAGTCATACTAGTTGTTACGAGTATACTACTATCTCTTTATCAACCAGTGTACAGTGCGGTAGTTCACGGCTGTGGCTACCTCTGTGTCGGCACTCGGCAGGCAGTCCGTCCATCCATAATTGTATTACAATATATACCACCTAACCGTGGTTTTTTTATACCACCTAACCGTGGCAGTCCGTCCATAATTGTATACTAGTATCCAATCCATCCATCTCCATTGTTTACCTGAGGTGCCTTTTAGTTCTGCCTATAAAATATGGAGAACAAAAAAGTTGAGGTTCCAAAATTAGGGAAAGATCAAGATCCACTTCCACCTCGTGCTGAAGCTGCTGCCACTAGTCATGGCCGAGACGATGAAATGCCAGCAACGTCGTCTGCCAAGGCCGATGCCCAATGTCATAGTACAGAGCATGTCAAATCCAAAACACCAAATATCAGAAAAAAAAGGACTCCAAAACCTAAAATAAAATTGTCGGAGGAGAAGCGTAAACTTGCCAATATGCCATTTACCACACGGAGTGGCAAGGAACGGCTGAGGCCCTGGCCTATGTTCATGGCTAGTGGTTCAGCTTCACATGAGGATGGAAGCACTCAGCCTCTCGCTAGAAAACTGAAAAGACTCAAGCTGGCAAAAGCACCGCAAAGAACTGTGCGTTCTTTGAAATCCCAAATCCACAAGGAGAGTCCAATTGTGTCGGTTGCGATGCCTGACCTTCCCAACACTGGACGTGAAGAGCATGCGCCTTCCACCATTTGCACGCCCCCTGCAAGTGCTGGAAGGAGCACCCGCAGTCCAGTTCCTGATAGTCAGATTGAAGATGTCAGTGTTGAAGTACACCAGGATGAGGAGGATATGGGTGTTGCTGGCGCTGGGGAGGAAATTGACCAGAAGGATTCTGATGGTGAGGTGGTTTGTTTAAGTCAGGCACCCGGGGAGACACCTGTTGTCCGTGGGAGGAATATGGCCGTTGACATGCCAGGTGAAAATACCAAAAAAATCAGCTCTTCGGTGTGGAGGTATTTCACCAGAAATGCGGACAACAGGTGTCAAGCCGTGTGTTCCCTTTGTCAAGCTGTAATAAGTAGGGGTAAGGACGTTAACCACCTCGGAACATCCTCCCTTATACGTCACCTGCAGCGCATTCATAATAAGTCAGTGACAAGTTCAAAAACTTTGGGTGACAGCGGAAGCAGTCCACTGACCAGTAAATCCCTTCCTCTTGTAACCAAGCTCACGCAAACCACCCCACCAACTCCCTCAGTGTCAATTTCCTCCTTCCCCAGGAATGCCAATAGTCCTGCAGGCCATGTCACTGGCAAGTCTGACGAGTCCTCTCCTGCCTGGGATTCCTCCGAAGCATCCTTGCGTGTAACGCCTACTGCTGCTGGCGCTGCTGTTGTTGCCGCTGGGAGTCGATGGTCATCCCAGAGGGGAAGTCGTAAGCCCACTTGTACTACTTCCAGTAAGCAATTGACTGTTCAACAGTCCTTTGCGAGGAAGATGAAATATCACAGCAGTCATCCTACTGCAAAGCGGATAACTGAGTCCTTGACAACTATGTTGGTGTTAGACGTGCGTCCGGTATCCGCCGTTAGTTCACAGGGAACTAGACAATTTATTGAGGCAGTGTGCCCCCGTTACCAAATACCATCTAGGTTCCACTTCTCTAGGCAGGCGATACCGAGAATGTACACGGACGTCAGAAAAAGACTCACCAGTGTCCTAAAAAATGCAGTTGTACCCAATGTCCACTTAACCACGGACATGTGGACAAGTGGAGCAGGGCAGGGTCAGGACTATATGACTGTGACAGCCCACTGGGTAGATGTATGGACTCCCGCCGCAAGAACAGCAGCGGCGGCACCAGTAGCAGCATCTCGCAAACGCCAACTCTTTCCTAGGCAGGCTACGCTTTGTATCACCGCTTTCCAGAATACGCACACAGCTGAAAACCTCTTACGGCAACTGAGGAAGATCATCGCGGAATGGCTTACCCCAATTGGACTCTCCTGTGGATTTGTGGCATCGGACAACGCCAGCAATATTGTGTGTGCATTAAATATGGGCAAATTCCAGCACGTCCCATGTTTTGCACATACCTTGAATTTGGTGGTGCAGAATTTTTTTAAAAACGACAGGGGCGTGCAAGAGATGCTGTCGGTGGCCAGAAAAATTGCGGGACACTTTCGGCGTACAGGCACCACGTACAGAAGACTGGAGCACCACCAAAAACTACTGAACCTGCCCTGCCATCATCTGAAGCAAGAAGTGGTAACGAGGTGGAATTCAACCCTCTATATGCTTCAGAGGTTGGAGGAGCAGCAAAAGGCCATTCAAGCCTATACAATTGAGCACGATATAGGAGATGGAATGCACCTGTCTCAAGTGCAGTGGAGAATGATTTCAACGTTGTGCAAGGTTCTGATGCCCTTTGAACTTGCCACACGTGAAGTCAGTTCAGACACTGCCAGCCTGAGTCAGGTCATTCCCCTCATCAGGCTTTTGCAGAAGAAGCTGGAGGCATTGAAGAAGGAGCTAACACGGAGCGATTCCGCTAGGCATGTGGGACTTGTGGATGCAGCCCTTAATTCGCTTAACAAGGATTCACGGGTGGTCAATCTGTTGAAATCAGAGCACTACATTTTGGCCACCGTGCTCGATCCTAGATTTAAAGCCTACCTTGGATCTCTCTTTCCGGCAGACACAGGTCTGCTGGGGTTGAAAGACCTGCTGGTGACAAAATTGTCAAGTCAAGCGGAACGCGACCTGTCAACATCTCCTCCTTCACATTCTCCCGCAACTGGGGGTGCGAGGAAAAGGCTCAGAATTCCGAGCCCACCCGCTGGCGGTGATGCAGGGCAGTCTGGAGCGACTGCTGATGCTGACATCTGGTCCGGACTGAAGGACCTGACAACGATTACGGACATGTCGTCTACTGTCACTGCATATGATTCTCTCAACATTGATAGAATGGTGGAGGATTATATGAGTGACCGCATCCAAGTAGGCACGTCACACAGTCCGTACTTATACTGGCAGGAAAAAGAGGCAATTTGGAGGCCCTTGCACAAACTGGCTTTATTCTACCTAAGTTGCCCTCCCACAAGTGTGTACTCCGAAAGAGTGTTTAGTGCCGCCGCTCACCTTGTCAGCAATCGGCGTACGAGGTTACATCCAGAAAATGTGGAGAAGATGATGTTCATTAAAATGAATTATAATCAATTCCTCCGCGGAGACATTGACCAGCAGCAATTGCCTCCACAAAGTACACAGGGAGCTGAGATGGTGGATTCCAGTGGGGACGAATTGATAATCTGTGAGGAGGGGGATGTACACGGTGATATATCGGAGGGTGAAGATGAGGTGGACATCTTGCCTCTGTAGAGCCAGTTTGTGCAAGGAGAGATTAATTGCTTCTTTTTTGGGGGGGGTCCAAACCAACCCGTCATATCAGTCACAGTCGTGTGGCAGACCCTGTCACTGAAATGATGGGTTGGTTAAAGTGTGCATGTCCTGTTTTGTTTATACAACATAAGGGTGGGTGGGAGGGCCCAAGGATAATTCCATCTTGCACCTCTTTTTTCTTTTCTTTTTCTTTGCATCATGTGCTGATTGGGGAGGGTTTTTTGGAAGGGACATCCTGCGTGACACTGCAGTGCCACTCCTAGATGGGCCCGGTGTTTGTGTCGGCCACTAGGGTCGCTAATCTTACTCACACAGCTACCTCATTGCGCCTCTTTTTTTCTTTGCGTCATGTGCTGTTTGGGGAGGGTTTTTTGGAAGGGACATCCTGCGTGACACTGCAGTGCCACTCCTAGATGTGCCCGGTGTTTGTGTCGGCCACTAGGGTCGCTAATCTTACTCACACAGTCAGCTACCTCATTGCGCCTCTTTTTTTCTTTGCGTCATGTGCTGTTTGGGGAGGGTTTTTTGGAAGGGCCATCCTGCGTGACACTGCAGTGCCACTCCTAGATGGGCCCGGTGTTTGTGTCGGCCACTAGGGTCGCTAATCTTACTCACACAGCTACCTCATTGCGCCTCTTTTTTTCTTTGCGTCATGTGCTGTTTGGGGAGGGTTTTTTGGAAGGGACATCCTGCGTGACACTGCAGTGCCACTCCTAGATGGGCCCGGTGTTTGTGTCGGCCACTAGGGTCGCTTATCTTACTCACACAGCGACCTCGGTGCAAATTTTAGGACTAAAAATAATATTGTGAGGTGTGAGGTATTCAGAATAGACTGAAAATGAGTGTAAATTATGGTTTTTGAGGTTAATAATACTTTGGGATCAAAATGACCCCCAAATTCTATGATTTAAGCTGTTTTTTAGTGTTTTTGGAAAAAAACACCCGAATCCAAAACACACCCGAATCCGACAAAAATAATTCGGTGAGGTTTTGCCAAAACGCGTTCGAACCCAAAACACGGCCGCGGAACCGAACCCAAAACCAAAACACAAAACCCGAAAAATTTCAGGCGCTCATCTCTAGTTTCATCATAGTGGAGCTTCCAAGTAATTTTCCTCTTCGTTCTCAGCGCAGCGTTTATGGTATCCCTTATCTTCCTCTTTTCTGGATCACCATACTCACGCGGCGTTCACACCTAGCCATGATGTCATGTACCAGATTTTTGGGCAGCGGAAGTTTGCCCTTGGAACCATCAAAGTTCACACGATTGGCCCACGTCAAGTATTTGTCGTACTGTACATGGTGCTGGAACAGAGAATATGCATATTTCTGAATATGTCCATTTGAAGCTCTGTACAGATGGTCGTCCAGGGAAGTTGAGATGACAGCCAGGGCAATATTGTTCAGAGAGCCTCCGAATGTATTGAGAAGTGGCCTGTGAGCAGGTGTGCTGGTCATCATTGGTGTTCCTGGCAACAGCACACTTGAATCCAGGCCTCTGCGGTCGTCCAGCCCGCTGCGGTCGTCCAGCCCTCTGCGGTACTCCAGCCCGCTGCGGTCCTCCAGGCCTCCTCTGCGGTCGTCCAGGCCTCCTCTGCGGTCGTCCAGGCCTCCTCTGCGGTCGTCCAGGCCTCTTCTGCGGTCCTCCAGGCCTCCTCTGCGGTCGTCCAAGCCGCTGACTTCGTCCAGTCCGCTGCTGTGGTCCAGGCCTCTGCGGTCCTCCAGGGCTCCTCTACGGTCGTCCAGGCCTCCTCTACGGTCGTCCAGGCCTCCTCTGCGGTCCTCCAGGTTTCCTCTGCGGTCCTCCAGGTCTCTTCTGCGGTCCTCCAGGTCTCTTCTGCGGTCCTCCAGGCCTCCTCTGCGGTCGTCCAAGTCGCTGACTTCGTCCAGTCCGCTGCTGTGGTCCAGGCCTCTGCGGTCCTCCAGGGCTCCTCTGCGGTCCTCCAGGTTTCCTCTGCGGTCCTCCAGGCCTCTGTGGTCCTCCAGGGCTCCTCTGCGGTCGTCCAGGCCTCCTCTGCGGTCGTCCAGGCCTCCTCTGCGGTCGTCCAGGTTTCCTCTGCGGTCCTCCAGGTCTCTTCTGCGGTCCTCCAGGCCTCCTCTGCGGTCGTCCAAGCCGCTGACTGCATCCAGTCCGCTGCTGTGGTCCAGGCCTCTGCGGTCCTCCAGGGCTCCTCTACGGTCGTCCAGGCCTCCTCTACGGTCGTCCAGGCCTCCTCTGCGGTCCTCCAGGTTTCCTCTGCGGTCCTCCAGGTCTTTTCTGCGGTCCTCCAGGCCTCTTCTGCGGTCGTCCAAGTCGCTGACTTCGTCCAGTCCGTTGCTGTGGTCCAGGCCTCTGCGGTCCTCCAGGGCTCCTCTACGGTCGTCCAGGCCTCCTCTGCGGTCCTCCAGGTTTCCTCTGCGGTCCTCCAGGTCTCTTCTGCGGTCCTCCAGGCCTCCTCTGTGGTCGTCCAAGTCGCTGACTTCGTCCAGTCCGCTGCTGTGGTCCAGGCCTCTGCGGTCCTCCAGGGCTCCTCTACGGTCGTCCAGGCCCCCTCTGCGGTCCTCCAGGTTTCCTCTGCGGTCCTCCAGGTCTCCTCTGCGGTCCTCCAGGCCTCCTCTGCGGTCGTCCAAGCCGCTGACTTCGTCCAGTCCGCTGCTGTGGTCCAGGCCTCTGCGGTCCTCCAGGGCTCCTCTACGGTCGTCCAGGCCTCCTCTACGGTCGTCCAGGCCTCCTCTACGGTCGTCCAGGTCTCCTCTGCGGTCGTCCAGGTCTCCTCTGCGGTCGTCCAGGCCTCCTCTGCGGTCGTCCAAGCCGCTGACTTCGTCCAGTCTGCTGCGGTCCTCCAGGCCTCCTCTGCGGTCCTCCAGGCCTCCTCTGCGGTCCTCCAGGCCTCGGTCGTCCAGGCCGCTGACTTGAACCGCTTGGTGGTGTGTTGCAATTATGGTGCGGCAAACTCCAACTTGCCATTCTTCCCTCGTTTGTTCAATGACTTTCTTCATGGCTTCTACCATCTGTTCCTTTATGCCTTCTTTAAGGCCAGCCACATCGGTCTGCAGCTGATTGACCTGTCCACCAACTTCTGACTCCATATTGGTCACCTTACTGAGTAGCTCCTTTAGTAAAACAGGACAGGTACACTGGCAGTCCTGCACTTTGGTGTTCACATCTGTGAAATGCAACCTTCTTCGTGGTGAATGTGTCATGTCTTCTTGTCCAGGGGTGGCTACATGGTCCAAAAAAGAAGCTTCCTGATGCAGCGTGTTTGTCACGTCCTCTAGCACCGGTATTTCCAGATTCATTGGCTGAACACTGTGATCTGCAGGAGATGGAACAATTACATCATTTGCCACACCACATATCAGCTCCAACTTATTATTCTTTGCCTTGGCATTTTTTCGTGGTTTCACCACATTTTCTTTCTGAACCGCCTTGGCAGTTTTCTTCTTCTTTTGTGGGACTACTGCAGCAAGTTTCTGTGCCACTGATGGGTGGGTTTTGGCACTCCCGTAAAATCTGGTAGTCTGCATTCTTTGTCTTTTGTCTAAAAATATAAAAACCACAATAAGAAAACATGTAAAGCACAGCATGCTAAAAATAGCAAACAACTGTACATTTTCAAATAAAGTGCACAACAGTAAAGTGCAAATACTGTACAGTATTATACTTTTTTCCCTGTGCCTCCCAACATGAACCTCTGCAGGAGGGACAGAATGCTCTGTTACGGACTTCAGTTTAAATATACAGTATGATTACCATCACCTGTGCGAACAACTATACTGTACAGTAGTTACTGTATTTGATAAGATAGGTGTTTCACCACAAGTGATAGCAATCATTCAGCACTACTGCACATAGTACACCGGGATAAGCGAGGTCTATGTACATTACGTTATACCGAGCTGGATCGCTTAGCAACCTGACAAAATGGCCGCCGACCGTGAACTCCCAGCACGTGGCAGCGCTTGGATATGGAGTGAGATACAGTATGGTACAGTCCAGGGGGCAATGCTGAAAGAGCGTCACAATCCCCTAGCTCAATTACCAGAGCCATCTTAACAGCAGTGTGGGCCCCTGGACACAGCAATGCACTGGGGCCCCTGGACACAGCAATGCACTGGGGCCCCTACCCACCCACCAGCGGAAGGGGTGGGGGGAGCTATCAGCGGCAGCTTTGATGTTCCGCGGGGGATAGGGGGGGTTCTATCTTTCGCTCAGTATGTACAGTAGGACCTGGAGAAATAATTTCTGCTAATTATTCCTTTACTGCACAGATGGGGCAGGAAGGAGAACACTAAACTGTAGAAGGGGGCATTGTGCTGAATGAAGGGGCCCTGGTACATGACTTCCAGGGTGGTAGGGGGTGTTTAATACACAGGGGAGGAGTGGATAATGGAGTGGGCTTAATATTCATCATTTTCCGGGGGTCAGGGCAGCGTGCTTTACTGCAGATATCTCCAGTTCCTGGAAATACTGTAGATTTCTTAGCTCTAATGGGGAAAAAAAAAACTAGAGTCCCACCTGTCAGGAGGTACTGGGGACACTTGTCAGGAGATACTGGGGACACCTGTCAGGACGTACTGGGGACTTGGGGATCAGACTTTAGAAGCCAGAGCAATCCACCGACAAAAATATAAAACTGCATATTACAGTAGGAGTGTGGAGCTGGAGCAGGGAACAGCTGCTTGAAGGCTGATATCTCTGGTTCTGGGCATAGTAGAGGCAAGCTGCCAGTGTCCACTGAAAGGGGGGAGTCACAGCTTTTGGAGTATACCCTCCGAAAAACTCTAAGGCAAAAAGAAACCGAGATATCTGGCTGTGAAAAACAATTAACAGGTTTGGATGGGGACCACTGCTTTGAAGCCTGCTATCTCTGGTTCCCCAGGGCCGATTTTCAAAAATCTGGTACCCCTGGAAAGAGGGGACCCTCAGCTATCAGACTAGGTCCCTTTTACTCCTGGGGCCCTTGGGCAAGAGCCCATTGAGCCCATATGAAAAGACGGCCCTGTCAATTACACCGGCGAGGTCTATGCACATTACGGTATACCGAGCTGGATCGCTTAGCAACCTGACAAAATGGCCGCCGACCGTGAACTCCCAGCACGTGGCAGCGCTCGGATATGTAGTGAGATACAAGTATGGCATACATTTCACAGTCCAGGGGGCAATGCTGAAGGAGCGTCACAATCCCCCTAGCTTAATTACACCGGGATAAGCGAGGTCTATGCACATTACGGTATACCGAGCTGGATCGCTTAGCAACCTGACAAAATGGCCGCCGACCGTGAACTCCCAGCACGTGGCAGCGCTCGGATATGTAGTGAGATACAGTATGGCATACATTTCACAGTCCAGGGGGCAATGCTGAAGGAGCGTCACAATCCCCCTAGCTTAATTACACCGGGATAAGCGAGGTCTATGCACATTACGGTATACCGAGCTGGATCGCTTAGCAACCTGACAAAATGGCCGCCGACCGTGAACTCCCAGCACGTGGCAGCGCTCGGATATGTAGTGAGATACAGTATGGCATACATTTCACAGTCCAGGGGGCAATGCTGAAGGAGCGTCACAATCCCCCTAGCTTAATTACACCGGGATAAGCGAGGTCTATGCACATTACGGTATACCGAGCTGGATCGCTTAGCAACCTGACAAAATGGCCGCCGACCGTGAACTCCCAGCACGTGGCAGCGCTCGGATATGTAGTGAGATACAGTATGGCATACATTTCACAGTCCAGGGGGCAATGCTGAAGGAGCGTCACAATACCCCTAGCTTAATTACACCGGGATAAGCGAGGTCTATGCACATTACGGTATACCGAGCTGGATCGCTTAGCAACCTGACAAAATGGCCGCCGACCGTGAACTCCCAGCACGTGGCAGCGCTCGGATATGTAGTGAGATACAGTATGGCATACATTTCACAGTCTAGGGGGCAATGCTGAAGGAGCGTCACAATACCCCTAGCTTAATTACACCGGGATAAGCGAGGTCTATTCACATTACGGTATACCGAGCTGGATCGCTTAGCAACCTGACAAAATGGCCGCCGACCGTGAACTCCCAGCACAAATATGGAGTGAGAGATGGTATACATTTTAAAATACACCGGGATAAGTTGTACAGGCCAGGGAGCAATGCACAGGGACATTCATCATTTACGTATATAAATAATTGTAAACCGTAAATGAAAGAATTACCGGTCAAATACTGTATGACGAAACTGTGTCAATGAGCTGGAACACGTGAGCCTAGCAGAAGTTTTCGAAGGCAGAAACAGAGAGCAAATTATCAGGAGATTTCTGAAAGGTCGGAGAAGATCCAGACAGCAAGTCTGCTTACGAGGAAACAGCTTTGCAAAGTGGGTAGCGGGCGGTGACTGAGACGCTCTTTTATTCACATTCAAAAGTACAGTATGCTCTGTGATTGGTGTAAGGATGAATGCGCCTATATTGGCACCAATCACAGCGGTAAGAATTCCTTTTGTGTGAATGTGAATTAAAGAGCATCTCAGTCACCGCCCGCTACCCACTTTGCAAAGCTACAGTATTTCCTCGTAAGCAGACTTGCTGTGTGGATCTTCTCCGACCTTTCAGAAATCTCCTGATAATTTGCTCTCTGTTTCTGCCTTCGAAAACTTCTGCTAGGCTCACGTGTTCCAGCTCATTGACACAGTTTCGTCATACAGTATTTGACCGGTAATTCTTTCATTTACGGTTTACAATTATTTATATACGTAAATGATGAATGTCCCTGTGCATTGCTCCCTGGCCTGTACAACTTATCCCGGTGTATTTTAAAATGTATACCATCTCTCACTCCATATTTGAGCGCTGCCACGTGCTGGGAGTTCACGGTCGGCGGCCATTTTGTCACGTTGCTAAGCGATCCAGCTCGGTATACCGTAATGTGCATAGACCTCGCTTATCCCGGTGTAATTGAGCTAGGGGATTGTGACGCTCCTTCAGCATTGCCCCCTGGACTGTGAAATGTATGCCATACTGTATCTCACTACATATCCGAGCGCTGCCACGTGCTGGGAGTTCACGGTCGGCGGCCATTTTGTCACGTTGCTAAGCGATCCAGCTCGGTATACCGTAATGTGCATAGACCTCGCTTATCCCGGTGTAAATGAGCTAGGGGATTGTGACGCTCCTTCAGCATTGCCCCCTGGACTGTGAAATGTATGCCATACTGTATCTCACTACATATCCGAGCGCTGCCACGTGCTGGGAGTTCACGGTCGGCGGCCATTTTGTCACGTTGCTAAGCGATCCAGCTTGGTATACCGTAATGTGCATAGACCTCGCTTATCCCAATGTAATTGAGCTAGGGGATTGTGACGCTCCTTCAGCATTGCCCCCTGGACTGTGAAATGTATGCCATACTGTATCTCACTACATATCCGAGCGCTGCCACCTGCTGGGAGTTCACGGTCGGCGGCCATTTTGTCAGGTTGCTAAGCGATCCAGCTTGGTATACCGTAATGTGCATAGACCTCGCTTATCCCGGTGTAATTGAGCTAGGGGATTGTGACGCTCCTTCAGCATTGCCCCCTGGACTGTGAAATGTATGCCATACTGTATCTCACTACATATCCGAGCGCTGCCACGTGCTGGGGGTTCACGGTCGGTGGCCATTTTTAGTGTGCATAGAACTCGCTTATCCACATAGGCCCCTGTGTTTTTAACTACTATATTGAGATGCACATTTCTAGGCCTACAGTATTTAATATACAGTAAGCAGCATTGTTGTTAGGCAATAATTGAAGAATTTACATACAGTACTGACATGTACTGTATGTAATGCTTGTACATCATGTCAGTCGACCCTTATGCTGTACACTACTGTAAGTCTCACAGGGCCCATGCACTTCCAAGGAGGGTTATTTACTGTACTGTATCTGTTTCATACAGGAAACTAATTGCAGTCCATAACACTGAAGTGGTATTTTCAGTACTGTACAGTATACAATACTTAAATTTGAACATCAGGTACTGGATAGTAAACATGTACAGTATTAACTTCTATCATAAAACTCTTATGCATTTTCAGATGTGTAAATTTTAGACTACAGTATTCACAAATGTTTTTTCTCCATACAGGAATTATAGTTGGACAACATGCCAGTAACTATCAACAAAACGATGAGCAAGATAATCGCCAACATGAAAAAAGAAAATAAAACCATCAAAGAGATCCATGCATGGCTCAAGGAAAGTGGCATTATAGTCACTTTAGAAACGGTGCGCTATCATGCATTCGAGAGAACAACGCCCAGATTTGTATTTCCTACAAAATGCACATGGTACGTACTGTACACTACTGTAATGTTTAAATGACTTGCTTTATACCATAAACAATTTTTTGGAAATAAAATAAAAACTTCATCAATTGTAACTGTGATTGTGCTGTTCATGAATTCATATTTTTCATACTGTATTGTACTGTAGGAGAGTGCAACAAATTGTGGAGGAACTAACTCGTGAGGATGATGAGCGTACTGCTTTGCAAATAAAACGAATTCTCCATTCCAAGTATGACCTGGACATATCGGCCACCAGCATCAGAAGGATGCGACGGAAAATGGGATGGACCTTTGGCGCAACAAGGTAAAATACTGAAAGCAGTATAAACCATACAGTAAATGCACTGTTAATAATCCCTTGATACGTGATATAACAATGCCATAAATCATTATACAGAGTGTGTACTTTATACTATATACAGTATGTGTGTGTGTATATACTGTATATATTCTATCCCAAAAGAGATACCTACTGTATAGGCACTCAGAGACAGCAATGAAGCATTGCCGGCTTATTGTGATGATTACATACTGTATACTGTGTGTGTGTGTGTGTGTGTGTGTGTGTGTGTGTGTGTATGTACAGTATGTATATATATATTACTCTGTATGTACCTTAATGTACTGTATGTACAGTTTAATGTATACAGTAGGTATATAATACAGTATACTGCACATACAGTCTACTGTATATACAGTAATCTGTAAATCTGTAATTTCATAACTGTATCTGATTTCATTATTTTTGGCTCTTCACAGGATATCTCCAATGATAAGAGATGTGAATAAAGAAAAGAGAGTGGAACAGGCACGGCGATGGATTGAGAGTGGTGAAACATTTGATGATGTCATTTTCACAGATGAATCGTCTGTTGCCCTTGAGCGGTTCTCCAGAATGTCATTCAGGAAACGTAACCATATCTCTTTAAAACCACGCCCAAAGCATCCATTGAAAGTCCATGTATGGGGAGGCATATCACGATTAGGAGCTGGTCCCCTATTATTTTTCGAAGGTACAGTACTATACTTTTTTCTGTGCCTGTGTTCTGTAAAAATACATGCTGTACTGTAGAGTACGTGTAACTGCACAATAAAAGGAGTTGCTTATTAATGAACAACATTTTTTGATTTCTGTAGGGATCATGGATAAGAAATTTTTCCAAGAAACAATAGTAGAGGAATGTATGGTGCCATTTGTGAATAAATATTACCCAACTCACCATAGGATATTCCAAGACAATGATCCTAAACACTCCGCCTCAGCCAAATTTATGGAAGAGAAAGGTATGAATTGGGAACGCACACCACCAGAGTGAGTATTCTTTCAACAGTGTACAAGTAAAATTTTGGATAGCACTCTAGTACTGTAAAAAATTTTTTTGTTTAATAAACAGTACAATATTGTATGTTTAATTTTCTCTATTTACTGTAATGTCATTAATTTTTTCTATACGCTTTTTTTAAATTTTTATATAGATCACCAGACATGAACCCAATCGAATTAGTGTGGGCTCAATTGAAGAGGTACATTAGGAGTGTTGCAAAGCCAACAACAAAACAGCAACTGGTGGATGGGATAAAGAAATTTTGGCTAGAAGTACTCACACCTGAACATTGTAATAATTATATAAATCACCTGTATAAAGTATTACCTGTTGTAGTCGAAAGAAATGGTCAAGCCACAAATATGTAGTTCTGTACTGTATTTTCTGTTTAAAATTTTAAATTGGTGCATTATTAAAAAAAATTATAAAATTGCCTTTGTCTGATTATTGCATAAACTAATGTAGAATATTATACAGTAGTAATGTTATTGATGTGTATGAACAGTTATTTTAAGTTTTATAAGTCCTGAATAAGAGTACTGTACATTTTGATCAGTGCAGTACATGGAATCGGATGTTGTAATACTTTTTTTTTACATTAATATTGATGTTTTTCCAATAAATATTCAATTTTACAGTATGGTACGGTACAGTACATGAGGGTACCTGTACAGTATGATACGTCATTATGGGGGAGAAATACTGTATCCACTAAATGTACAGTAAAATGTTTTTTTCTTATTACAAACACACAAATGCATCTCAGATGGAAATATGCTATACACAGCAGACAGCTTATGGTGACAGAACTTCCCTACTGTATCCCCACCCATAGTCGTGGTATATTTTAGATTGCCTAATGAGACACTCCTGCAGCATTGCCAATGATTCATGTAAAACCTGTGTGCAAACAGTATCTGTATTGAATGCAAAGTACAGTAAGAGTACAGTATACAGTATTATCAGAGCCAAACCTGACCAACATGATGCCCTAGGCTAGATTTTGGCTGATGCCCTCTTGCACAGATGCTACGTAGTTCCGCCTCTAACCCTGCACCCCTTTCCCAGCACCATCACCCATTTTGGCGCTCCTACCCCCTATAATCTAAATAAGAACAATGTGCACATTTAGTGCCAGCCCAAAACAGTGTACAGTATGTTCTTGCTGGGAAGGGGCATGGTAACACAATAATACCCGAAGATGAAATGACACAACACAGTACTGCAACTTTATTCACATTATATCATGCAGTGGTGTCTCTTATTCTCATGACATCATATCATAGTACCACATTACGCCTAACAGTAATGCCCCTTATTCACATTACACCCCACCACATTCATCTTTATTTACATTAGACCACAGGTTCTCAAACTCAGTCCTCAGGACCCCACACAGTGCAGGTTTTGCAGGTCTCACAGAATCACAAGTGAAAAAATTAGCTCCACCTACTGTATGGACCTTCTAAAATGTGTCAGTTAGTAATGAATACATCTGTGCACTTGCTGGTTTACCTGCAAAACATGCACTGTGTGGGGTCCTGAGGACCAAGTTTGAGAACCACTGCATTAGACCATGCAGTAGTGCCCTTTCCTTATGTTACACCAGAAAATATTGTAGTACACCTTATACACATACAGTACAGTAATGCCACACATTAGTAATGCATTTCATATTTAAATTTTCTGATTTAATTTCATAGAGCCGCAGTCACTCACAGAATATAGGCATGTACTGTAGCATCTCATTTTATTCAGCAGAAGCTGATTATTCCCGTTTGGCTAGTTTGCCGCCTCTGTACAGTATATTACAATAGAAAAAAGTTATAGTGTCAGTGAAAAAAGCACCTCATGACAGATACTGTACACAAGCTCATGTCTAAATACTGTATACTGTAAGCAGTGACATTAAGGGGTACAGTACTGTATATGCAATTGCGGTCGAATTCCGGCAGGAATACGGAAAAAATGGACACGGGATCCCCCATCTTTTTAGAACCAGCACCGGGCTCTGCGCCTGGTCCTGGTGCAAAAAATAAGGGGGACAAAAAAGCGTAGGGGTTCCCCATATTTTTTGAATCAGCACTGGGCTCCACTAGCTGGACAGATAATGCACAGCCGGGGGACACTTTTATACCGGTCCCTGCGGCCATGGAATTAAATACCCAACTAGTCACACCTGGCCGGGGTACCCTGGAGGAGTGGGGGCCCCTTAAATCAAGGGGACCCCCCCTCCAGCCACTCGATTATCTCTATCACCCCTGTGTATTGTAGCTAGGGGATTGTGACGCTCCTTCAGCATTGCCCCGTAGCCTGCAAAATCTGTGCTGTTATTTGCTCCATAGCTGAGTGCCTCCTAGAAGCTAGGAGTCACAGGCGGTAGCCATTTCAATTGAGTCTGCCCTGCTATAGAATTGTATGTGTACATTACCGTACGGTGCATAGAACCTTTACAGTAGAAACTCTCCTGCAGCTTTGGCCTGCTTTACTGTATGTACTGTAAAACTTGTGTTTTGTCAGTTTGCTATGCGACCGAGCCCGGTGTAACGTACTGTAATGTGCATAGACCTCGCTTATCTCTGTGTATTTTGGCTAGGGGATTGTGACGCTCCTTCAGCATCGCCCCGTAGCCTGCACAGCTTATGCCATTTCTCATTCCATACCCGACTGCTGCCTGCCACGAGGTGGGGGTTCAGGAGGTGGGGGTTCATGGGTAGTGGTCGTTTTGACAGTGTGCTATGCGATTGAGTCCGGTGTACCGTAATACTGTATGCAATCCTACAGTAGCTTATCCCTATCTCCCCTGTGTATTTTGGTTAGGGGATTGTGACGCTCCTTCAGCATTGCCCCATAACCTGCACAAGGGTTCAGGGGCGGCGGCCATTTTGCCAGTGTGCTACAGTATGTGATCGAGTCCGGTGTACCATAATGTGCATACTGTGTATTTTAGCTAGGGGATTGTGACGCTCCTTCAGCATTGCCCCATAGTCTGTACAATCTGGACTATTACTTGCTCCGTAGCCTAGGGCCTCTGTGGGGCAAGGAGTCATAGGTGGTAGCCATTTCTATTCAGTCTGCCCAGCTACAGAATTGTATGTGTACTGTACGGAGCATAGAACCTTAACCTGCATAGAACCTGCACATTATGGTACACCGGACTCGATCGCATAGAACCGCTCATGCAGCTTTGCCCTGGTTTATGTGAATAAAAAAAATAATAAAAAGTGTCTGAAAAAAAATAACATGCATTCGTACTTAAGGAATCGAACCCTGGACTCGGAGTATAGGAAGCGAAACACTTCACCACTTCGCCGCAGACAAATGTATAAATCCGTTGGTTTTGATTATGCTGTAATGGCTACGGGATTAGGACGATAACATACTGTACAAAATTCCTAATCTTGAGAGGCAATAGTGAACTTGTAACACACATCCATTTGCGACAGTGTACACTACTGGTTTTACAGTACTGTATGTTTTGTCTGCGGGACTTGGACGCTCACATACAGTATTCATAAAGTATTGTAGATGGATCATATACTGTATGCTGTACTATTTGCGTCGGTGTCGTATATACAGTACTGTATTAAATAATGCAGCGTAATGAGTATTTACTGTATGCAGCGTAATGAGACGCTTAGTAAAGTAGTCCTTATTATATATTTCAGTATTGTATTTTACGGGAGACCACACGCATGCGCAGTGGTGATTGTAAAAGGCGACATCTGGTGGATGATCGCAGGTATTACACGTAAAGGTAACGCCAAACGCTCTGTCTGCCTCCGTGCGATTAGGTACGCCTCTCTGTGACTAGGCGTGCCTCCCTACGCTGCGTATGCTCGACTGGGACAAATGCCTCAGCCAGTCAAGATAAAGGTGGCTACATCTGTATATCCAGCGAATCTGCCGTATATATCCAGCGATACTGCCATATATGTCCAGTGGTACTGCCATATAATTCCAGTTAAGTAGAGAGAGCACCACTTTCCGACAAACTCAAAGTGCCAGGTGGGCCACACCCCTAATTATGTAAATCAAGCCCTAACCACACCCCTAATACCTCTTCCAACACTCCCACTTTTCCTCCCCTTCTGATGTTGTTTTATATGAAATAAGCTTACAGAATGAGATATAAGCGTAGTTTAATCATTGAAAAGCCTCCTGCGTATTAACTCTTAGTTGCACCAGTAAATGTTATATCCGGTTGATTTATAAAATAAGCGTATGAGCTACGACTGCTGTTTATAGGATTCAATCGTTCTGTCTATAAAATTGTATAAACCTTATAGCCTTAGTTCACCTTTCTGTGACCGATAGTTGAACTCAATCCTTGAAATTTATTACAGATAGGTGAACTATTAATGGTCAGGCACACAGATGGATGTGTGCATTAAGAGTTCACTATATGTGTATTTTAAGGTATGGTGTTTGTGACAGATTAGTAAACTAATGACCAGTACACATAGATGTGTAATTTGTTTTAATTAGTAGTTGACATAGAGATCTAGTTGTTCCTTACGATGTTTACGTTGTTACAGACAGATTGGTTAACTAATGACAGTACACATAGACGTGTAATTTGTTTTAATTACAGAGAAGTAATATATTATTGATCAGTACACACAGACAAAACATTTTTGCTTTAATAAAAATTTGACATTGAGAACAGTTATCATTATTACAGATAAGATAGATCTTAGTGCTCCACGCAAACAAACAGTCCGTTTGTTTTAATTAAGAGTGTTCTATAGTATAGTGTATCTTTATTATGATTTGTGTATTTTTACAGACATTTGAATGATCCACGCAAACAGATACGTCTGGGTCATTAATTAAGAAATGGCACTAAAAAGTTTATCTTTATTGTGACCGATCGTTGAACTTTGATTGCAAGCAGACATGACCAGACTTGTTTGGTTCATTAATTAAGGTCTATCAAGAGTGCTATGAGAATTCAATTTGTAATTGATGTTCAAACATGTTCTCTATATGTCTATATATATATATTAGATATATCAGTTTATCAACTATGCATATTCTATTGTTACACTGCTGATATGTATCATAAAGGTCTGAGTATGTGATAAAATTGTTACTGTTTCCTTGATATTTTAGAATATAAGGCATGTCCAGACCTGTATATTAACGAAAAAAAGATTTACACCAAATACCACATATTACTGTGTATTACAACGTATATATCGCTGCATACATATCATATATAACTGTGTATAAAACAGTTTATATCGCTGCATACCATAGATTACTGTATATTACACTGCATATATCACTGCATACATGCCATATATTACTGTGTATTACAGCTTGTATAGCACTGTATACATACCACATATTACTGTGTATTACAACGTATATATCGCTGCATACATATCATATATAACTGTGTATAAAACAGTTTATATCGCTGCATATCATAGATTACTGTATTTTACACTGCATATATCACTGCATACATGCCATATATTACTGTGTATTACAGCTTGTATAGCACTTTATACATACCACATATTACTGTGTATTACAACGTGTATATCGCTGCATGCATACCACATATTACTGTGTATAAAACCGTTTATATAGCTGCGCACCATATATTATTGTATATTACATCGTGACATGTCCAGACATGTATATTAACTAAAAAAGATTCACACCATTTATATCATTGTATACATACCATATATAACTGTGTATTAAACCGTTTATATCGATGCATACCATAGATTACTGTATATTACACCGTATATATATCGCTGCATACATGCCATATGTTACTGTTCATTAAACAGTGTATATTGCTGCATACAGACCATATATTACTGTGTATTACAACGTGTATAGCACTGTATACATACCACATATTACTGTGTATTGCAAGATTTACACCAAATACCACATATTACTGTATATTACACCGTATATATCGCTGCATACATGCCATATGTTACTGTGTATTAAACAGTGTATATCGCTTGTCGAAGTCAAAAAATATTACATAGGAAAGAACATACAAACTACACACATTATGAGTCGCTATACTTGCAAATACGCGTAGCGAGCACAGCAATATATGGTAACACACGCATTTCCACGGACATGCCACAGAGATGGATTCGACACTTATTTCATGCAGTACATAATTATAATAATATCAAACGCCAGACATCATGATGATTTAAAATTATATAATGAAGTAATGTCATGTATGTGTATTATTTGAACGAAGCAAGATAGACCTGTCATATTTACTATTAAAGCAACCAGATTAATGTGTAGATTCATTTTATACTTGTTTTTAAGTTATAGGACATTGCAACAAATAGTTATGATTAAATGTATAAAAGCTAAAATCACTTTTATTAGAACAATAGATATTCCAAACAGGTAGTGGACAGGAAGCTCAGGCCAGCCCCTTTGGACGTCCCCAAGGCTGAACCTGATTAGCATATACAAAGAGACTAGTGACTCATCATGAATGAGTAAGTTCCCTCCCCCAAAAACTAGATAACACATTGCTGATCACACAGGAGCTCAGTTCCTGCTTTGGTCTCAGCTTAAGATGGAGTCCCAGCATGATTTTACAGAGATAGAGAGACATAAGCATTGAGGGAATGTATTGTATTACTGGCCTGTAACTGTATGTAATTGTAACTGTATGTAACTGTATGTATTAACTGCTTACTGTATGAGTTGTAACTATAGGTATACTGTACATTGTAATATATTGAATCCATATCCTTTTAATAACAAATATATACATCAATGAGCTTTGGAACTCAGATAATGTGTGGGTGTATTGTTTTCTCTTATGGGATGCAGTGTTTTGCGATGTACAGCGCACTTTTATCGTATATGGTAATAAGATGCGCCTGGCGTCTGCAATATATATTAGAGCGGGCATTTTAAATATTTGTGAGAAAGCAATTTGGCATTCACACGCTGCATACAGACCACATATTACTGTGTATTACAGCATGTATAGCACTGTATACATACCACATATTACTGTGTATTACAACGTGTATATCGCTGCATGCATATCACATATTACTGTGTATTACAACGTGTATATAGCTGCAAACATACCACATATTACTGTGTATTACAACGTGTATAAAAATGCTTACACCAACAATGTTGTCAGGCTGTGCTTAGTCAATCAGTAATACGTTGGCAGTCATTTACTCTAACTCTATATCCCTAGCGCACTGTTACCCGCCTACCTCCTGTTACCTGCGCTGTTTGCGCTTTCTCAAACTGGTTAATATTGTTACAGACTGTTACAACTTTACACGCCGGAATAACTGTGAGATTTTGTATGTTACACAGGTTTAATTCGTGTTTTTTTACAGACATTTAAATTTAAAAAATGTTTCAAACGTAGCCGATTATGCCTAGTCATGGATCGGTTTCAATTATTTCTGCAAAATGATGTATGTTGACTTTAATAAAAGCAGTTGTCTTAACTGACCGATCTATGTATTTTGGCAGGCCTTTCATATACGGCTCAACAACTTCTTTAATAATGTCCTGTTTACATTTAGCACTGTGGCTCACACCTTTAATGGGTTTTAACAAATATCCGGCATTTACACCCCGATGTTCTCAACATCTTATCGTATCTTACCCCATCTACGCATAAAATTGTATTTCAGCGTAGTGGTCTACTTGTTCTGTATTTTGAATTCCAACAGCTATGTCGGTCGTCCGTGGTAAAAATATTGGGTGTTGCTGCTACACAATCAACCGCTGTAGTATTACCAGGAATTCCTGCAACAAATATTAACATTTCACCAGAACTATTCTGCTGTTCTTGTGTCATTGTCTCTATTTTGCTTTTACAGCGGCCACATTACTGACGCTTGATACAGTTTGTAACGCAATCCTAATCCGTTGAGGCGCATCATCTTCGGAATACGACCATTTCTTTTAAGATCGGTAAAATATTGAATTATAATCTTTGTCGTTCATTCTTGGTCGATGTGGTCTGCGTTTGTTCGGGTTGATACAGCCGTGATGTATCCCCATAACCAACGGCCTAGCATTCTTCTTTAGGCTGTTATGTCCGATTGAGGGCGTTGTAAATTGTTCGGTCGCCGTTTAAGCGACTGTTGTGCGAATTGTTGTTTTGCCCAATTATGCTAGGACAGTGCATTAGCGCATCTGTAGCATTGCAACTTGGTAAGCTAATGTGATTGATATACAGTATATGAATGGTATTGAATGTGAATTTAAAAAAAAACAACAACTCTAGGGAACAGGCTATATAATAGGCAGCATGTATCACCATCCCAAGGATGTGATAATCTCCAGGGCAATTCCACTGGATATTTATCCTATAATTTGGGTATAATTTTTAAACACATAATACTATGTGATCATGTGCAATCTGCCTATCTACACCAGTATTATATGTTCCAGAATCATAATATATATGATAAATATATAGCGTTTAAATAAGATACAGTATTCTCACACTGACATACATATGAAAACCGATAATAAGCAGTTCCGGCTACTGTAATCCTTTACATGAGGATTTTAGTATATACACATATACTACAGGTCACTACAAAGATATGAGTCATGATATATAAGATCGCTAAACAAAACAAGAGATCTGTAATGATTTCTGACTAACTAGTTAACTCAGTGTACAGTAATCATATAGGTCCCTGTGTCATATAGATGTGCTTGGCATAAATATTTCCAAACGTTCCTAAATCTAAGATGTTTCATGCATGTTGTACCACTAAATATTGTAAATAGAATATTAACATGACAGATGATATAACTGAATTTATCATGATGAATCTTATATATTCCTATATTTTACTAATGTAATACCCTTATGGGGTATCATTTTTAAACAATACTATGTGATCATGTGCAATCTTCCTATCTAAACCAGTATTATGTGTTCCAGAATCATAATATATTTGATAAATATATATCATTTAAATAAGACACAGATGAGTTAAATTTAATAGTAACAATACTCATATGTTATGTTGGTAATAATGTAACGGGCTATTTTAACATAACAGATCCTATTTAGGAAAAGGATGACATGATATGCCTAGTGACCCAATAGTTATTAAAACTTTTTACTGTAAATATAATGTTTGTGCATGCATACCCCATGAGATATGTACTTCTATTAAGCACAATCAAACATATTGGCATTCTACTCTAACATTTAGGGTAAAGGATTAGAATGGATCAAGGTAGCATAGCTTAAGGACTGATATAGGTTCAGCGGCCTCTTTGAAAATACATGTTATGGATATGAAGTAAACCCACCATTAATAAGCATTAAAAAGGATACCAAGAATATGATTTTGACATATGGTCCCAGATTTTCAAATAAAGGATGTGTAGTGTATCTCCTTATTTAATCCTAATGGAGTCATAGTATTCAACAGGCATATGTATCTAGATTTTTTCTTTAGTGACTACTTAGTAATGTTACCACCACTTATCCCTAGCTCAACCTGTTCTAGATCATAAATTTTCACCTTTTTGTGATTACTAACGTGGAATCGTAGAAAGTGTCTCGCCAAACTTGTAATTTTCTTCATGTTGCTTATATCTCTTTGTGTATTTTTAATGCTATATACATAATCCAATATTCGTTTTTAAAAAGCATCTTAGTCATGCCGATATATTTATAAATGCATGGGCCTATTAAGCAGTAAATTACAACAAATGTGTGGAGCAGTTAATTAAGCTTTTTATTTCTGTTTTATTGTTATTTCTGTCAGAGAACTTCTGAGTGATATGAATATATTGGCATGCTTGACATTGTCCACAGGGATAACAGACAGATAATGATGAATTTTTCCTCTGATGCTTGGAAAAGTGACTTCTAAACAAATTATCCCGTAAATTTGTTGATATGTTCCAGATGATCTGTATGTTCTTATCAAATTCTTTCTTCAGATCATCATCCGTGTTGAGTATATATCGGTATTTGTGTAATGACGCATTGATGTGTATCCAGTCTTTACAGTATGTAACGATGCATCTTATGTGATACAAGGTGGGTTCTCTTGTCTTGGGTATAAGTAAGGATATACTTTAGGTTTTATTGGTGGCATTATAAGCGGGCAGAGGAAGGTGAGGAATCCAACTCAGCTGTTATAGGTTACTCCAGATCAATCCTACGAAAAAAATCTAACTTTTTCCCTAGCCCTCAAATATGCACCCAAGTACAGCTATTCACTGAACTATTCTCCAACCAGCGCAATAATTAATATGATATTTAATCAACACATAGTGCAAAAGAGACACAAATGAAATATATGAAATAAAACAGAAATAAAAAGCTACATTAATAGCTCCACACATTTGTTGTAATATACTGCTTAATAGGCCCATGCGTTTATAAATATATTGGCATGACTAAGATGCTTTTTAAAAACGAATATTGGATTATGTATATAGCATTAAAAATACACAAAGAGATATAAGCAACATGAAGAAAAATACAAGTTTGGCGAGACACTTTCTACGATTCCACGTTAGTATTTACAAAAAGGTGAAAATTTATGATCTAGAACAGGTTGAGCTAGGGATAAGTGGTGGTAACATTACTAAGTAGTCACTAAAGAAAAAATCTAGAAACATTTGCCGGTTGAATACTATGACTCCATTAGGATTAAATATGGAGATATACTACACATCCTTTATTTGAAAATCTGGGACCATATGTCAAAATCATATTCTTGGTATCCTTTTTTAATGCTTATTAATGGTGGGTTTACTTCATATCCATAACATGTATTGTCAAAGAGGACGCTGAACCTATATCAGTCCTTAAACTATGCTACCTTGATCCATTCTAATCTTTTACCCTAAATGTTAGAGTAGAATGCCAATATGTTTGATTGTGCTTAATAGAAGTATATATCTCATGGGGTATGCTTGCACAAACATTATATTTACAGTAAAAAGTTTTAATAACTATTGGGTCACTAGGCATATCATGTCATCCTTTTTTTTCCTAAATAGGATCTGTTATGTTAAAATAGCCCGTTACATTATTACCAACATAACATATGAGTATTGTTACTATTAAATTTAACTCATCTGTGTCTTATTTAAACGATATATATTTATCAAATATATTATGATTCTGGAACACATAATACTGGTGTAGATAGGAAGATTGCACATGATCACATAGTATTATGTTTAAAAATTATACCCCATGGAGACTTCTGGTGGGCGGGGCATCTAGCATGGCTGCATTTTTGTTCTGCTCCTGAGACGGACCCTGACTAAAAGCCTTTTTCTGTCATATAACCGTCTCTTTTGGACTCTGGGACTACATTAATAGAGAGACCGTTAACAGGGGAATTGGGGGATCCCTTTCCTACCTCGGGATACTTTATCCACCGGAGTCTGGCTGCTTCTGCTGGCAGCCTGTATGACCACCAGGATAACTGGCGCGAAAACTGGTGTGGGCGCTGGAAGGGAGCTCTAGCTGGAGGGTGCCTGCACATATCAGCCCTTGTGCCCACTGCCTCGCCTCATCTATTTGTTGCTCAATGCTGCGGGGTCTGCTATACCCTGTGCGACATACCTGCATTTTTCCCTACCCTCCTGGGATCGCGAGCACCCAGTGGAGTTGCCACGCCTTGGAGTACTGTCTGTGACCCGGGGGATCCGTGGCTGACCGGGGATCTCACTGGTGATCTGCCTGAGGTGGCTCCCTTGTACCGCTGTGCCATTGCGGCTCGACTCAGAAGTGCCCCGCTGAGCCTGCTCCCTGGAGAAACCGTGTGCGGCGCCCGTCACTCGGATCGCGGACCTCCTGTCAGTGCCCCACTGGTGGCCGGTCGGCTGGAAACATGTGGCAGAGCCTCACCGCCATCAGCGGCCTGTCATCCGAAGCCTAGTCCGAGTCAGCAGCTGCGGGACGGTGCCGGACGCTGGAGGTGCGGGGAGATTGCCGGGCCTAGATGGAGGCAATGGAGCGGATCTGGCTGCGGGGGGTGCTGCTGCCAAAAGGCGCCCGGCTCCTATCTCCACCTGCTACAGACGGACTCTGCTCCCTCGTTGGAGCTTTGCTGGCTAGTGTAGAGGGTTTGCTGCACTCACCCTGCCCCCTTCTTTCCCTCTACCCCCTCATACTGCTGCTCTCTTTACCTGGGTGCTGGACTGTCGGACGACGGTGGATGCTACTGGAACTCTGCCGCAGGGCGAAGTGCCGTAACCCACCAGGCAACCTGCCGCCCCTCTGCAACGGGAACTGGAGCGGAGTGTCAGCTCTCCCCCTCCCACCCACCAGCTCATCCACACAACAGGGGCCCGGCTGGGCCTGCCACATCTACTCCGGTGCCCACATCCTCGCGAGCGGGGGCCGGGGCCATCGGAATTGCGGAGGTACTGTGCGGCTGCAAGCCCGTCCCTACTTGGAGGAACAGAGATCGTGGTGACCCCCCTCTTTTGTACGTGCTGCTGAGGATTGCTGATACCAGTCCCTACTGTCGACTCCTGCGAGAGCCTGGGGCTGAAGCCTCTGGACCTATTTGCCGGCTGGTGAACCTGGGGGTACCTCCGTACCCATAGCCTCTACTCACGTGCTTAGCCCTGCGGGCACCTCAGGTACTAACGCTGTTTGTCCCCCCTTCACTTTTTACTAATAAATACCCCTCTCATCTCTTACTTTATCCTATACTTGAAACCTTTCCCCCCCCCGTTCCCTATCTCTTCCCTCCCCAGTCGGAATCACCCTCACTCTCCCCTCTATTTTTCTCTCCTCTCCCTGCGCTTTGTTCGCACACCAATACTGTTTACTAAACCCTACTCCCCTGGCAATTTATCTTAGAGGTGTACCAACACTCTCTAATAACTGTGTCACGGCCTAGACCTGCGGCCTCATACTTACTCTTGTTGGGGGCCTACCATATTACCGGACACTACGTACCACCGGCTGGTGTTATACTGAGAACTCTCGGAAGAGGACTTTCCATTCTGTCTGTTTGGCTACCGCCCATGGACCTTAATTGCTGTCCCTGTCCCATTATTGCACATCTTTATTGTATCCTACCTCCTGCTGATTTCTTTTTAAACTTATATGTGCTGTTTGTTATTTTCTCACATTATCGAGCATAAGATTTTATTTATTTATTTATTTTCCTCCTGCGGAGAACTTAATGTGACGTTTGTTATTTTGCACATGCCAGGAATTCTATGTGATATTTCTCTGTTCTTCTCATATGGGAACTTCTATGTGACATTTGTTATTTTTCTGCTTCAACGTATTTTGTGTGAGATAATTTTCTTCTTCTCTTCGCCCATGACGTTTGTTATTTTTATTCGATATTTCCATTCTGTATAGCTTGACATTTTATATTGTTTTCAGAAATGGGTTTGCGCCCCAGTCGGGGTCTCCCATAGATTGTTGCTAGGGTCGCCTCACGGGCACCTTCACAGGTTATAGACCATTGTAAATAATTGCAGCTTTCTTTTTCCTTTGGTGGGAGGAATGATGTAGTGTAATATGTTCTGAATAATTTGGTCTGGTTTCACACTTCTGCTCGAGCTCCATATATAATTACTTCTATTTTAGTACCTGCGGGATCACTGCCATAAGAGACGCTGTTTGTTCCACATCTCATTCCCTGGGGTATGGACAAATACCTCGACAAAGCCATGCCACCGAAACAATCCAACAATTCTTATAAAGCGGGGAAGGACGCTCCACCTAAGTCGGGACTGCCCTCCCCAGCTGAACATGGGTCGGAATCCTCTAGCTGACCTAGTGATAAAACCTCTCCCCTGACAGCTAAAGAAATTTCAAATTTTCTAATGCCCTTGCTTGATAAACGATTTGACGACCTACAAGCCCGCTTGGAAACGGGCATAGCTCGCATAGACTCCCACGCGACGTGTATTTCCACGTTGGAGACGAGACTGAGTGACACTGAGGACTTAGTCCAATCTTGGCGGGAGGGGGTATCAACCCAGGATAAATATATACAACAATTGCAGGATAAAGTTGAGGACCTGGAAAATAGATCTCGCAGAAATAACCTCAGATTTATAGGTGTTCCAGATGCCTTAACGGGCCCGGCCCTATCCTCCTATCTTAGTGTAGACCTCCCGACCTCATTGGGAATCGTAGATGATATTGAAGTCCCATATATCGAAAGAGCCCATAGGCTGGGAGCGATGCAAGACGGGCGTGGTAGCGTTCTCGACCGGTCTTTGCCCGTTACTTAGACTACAGGGCCAAGGAACAAATTCTCACAGCTTACCGTAAAAATAGAGAAATGTTAGTCAAGGGCCATACGATCCTGATATTTCAAGACTTCTCGGCAGCTGTGGCTCAGAAAAGAAAATAATTTTCTGACGTCTGCTCCCACTCGCATAGTAAAAATATCCGATTTGCCCTGCTGTACCCAGCTAAATTGCGGGTCTTAGAGAATGGAAACCAGATGTTTTATACTGACCCAGCGGTGGCGCGGTCTCATTTCCTGACTCACAGATCTCCGTCAAGGTCGCCTATTAGTTAGGATATCAGTCAGTGGGGCACACAAGATTGAGCGGTTCGGATACCCCCGCCTCGGGCGGATATGTGTTAACCTACCTTATAATTTTTCTTTTCTGTTTCTATTTCTTATTCTAGTTGATTCTGAATTTACCTATAATTATTCATTTTTACTGTTTTAGTGATTATTTTTGTTAGTGTTCAGTGTGCGCACCACTAGGCCTAGCTGGTGCCCACCATAGTTTTGGTTGGAAAATGTTAGAAAATAGAGGTATGAGACATTATAAGTCACAAGTGATATCTCAAATACTGAGACTGTGCATTGCATTTCAGGTTATACTGATGTTATTGCTGTTGAAATGTTTGCTACCCTGGGGATCCTGGGTTAGGAGGGGAGCCGTCATCACATGCTTACTTATATTGTTTACCCGTCAGATAATTCACTGCCCTGATATACTCACCACAACTCAAATGGGTTTTGTAACTGGTAGACATGCGGTTAAAGCAATCCGCGTGGCAGTAGCGGCGGTGGCTGCATCCCAGTCTCCATGTACAGACTCGAATATGCTTCTCAGCCTCAATGCCAATAAGGCCTTTGACATGGTCTTGTGGCCACATTTGTTTACTGTGTTGGAGAGAAGAGGCTTTGATACGGGCTTTATTAACTATGTACGATACATCTACGACAACCCATCTGCTTCTTTATTAATAAATGGGATCAGGGGCCAACGGTTCCTTTTGGAAAGGGGTACCTGTCAGGGATGCCCTCTATCGCCGCTGCTGTTTAATCTGGCCCTCGACCCGTTGCTCAGGACACTACAGGATTAGTCGTTTTTTTGGGGTACAAAAGTGGGTGGACAGGAAATTAAGCTGACCGCTTTCGCTGATGATATCCTTCATATATCTTACCCAGAGCATTCCCTTGACTTGATCCTAGACAAGATCAAATTATTTGGCCGCATTTCAGGTTTTAGTATCAATATGGACAAATCTAAAGCATTATTGTTGTATGGCAATGTGACGTGTCCGAGTTGGACCTCACATTTTCCCTTGCACTGGGTGTCCACATATATTATATATATATGTGGACACCCAGTGCAAGGGAAAATGCTATATGTCTGAACTATACAAAATCAACGTAAGCAAGGCCATACACACTCTAACTGATGATGTTAAGAGGTGGGAACGTCTTCCATTGTCATATCTGAGCAGGGCTAACCTGCTAAAAATGGTGGCTATTCCGCGCATATTATATCCACTGCAAACACTTCCCATACTGCTGACTAAACAGGACGTACAAACAATCAATAAACTCATCAGAACCTTTATATGGAAGGGAGGCCGGGCACGTATTGCTTTGCGTAAACTAGCCCAACCTAAGTCCAATGGGGGTATCAACTTTCCAGATGTAGTAGTTTATAATCACGCTGCACTTCTGAGACACTTGAGAGGTTGGCTGCAAAATAGCTCTGTATATACGAACACATCCCTAGAACAGAACTTTTTGGCAGATGTGGGTCTGACATGTTTTCTTCCCCAACATGATTGGGAGATACCGGACCATGTTAGGTCTAACCCACTTTTGTGGTCTACTAGGAAAATGTGGCACATACTGCGCCACAATGCGAAATTGAATCAATACTGCTTCTTACACTTGCCCTTATTTAAAAACGCAGAGTTCTTGGACGGCATGGCTGCCCATCCCTTTACAACATGGAGGGAGGCTGGTATAGCATCGATTCGGTCATTGGTATCTGTGGAGGACCACTGTTTGCTCACCTTCTCAGAGGTTTCAACGAGACATGCTGTGGTCGTTTCGTCTCCCCTTCCATTTTTGCAAACACAATTTTACGTTAGGCATTGTCGAAGTCAAAAATATTACATAAAAAGAACATACAAACTACACACATATAAGTCGCTATACTTGCAAATACGCGCAGCGAGCACAGCAATATATGGTAACACACGCATTTACACGGACATGCCACAGAGATGTATTCGACACTTATTTCATGCAGTACATAACTATAATAATATCATGATGATTTAAAATTATATATAATGAAGTAATGTCATGTATGTGTATTATTTGAATGAAACAAGATAGACCGGTCATGTTTACTATTGAAGCAACCAGATTGATGTGTAGATTCATTTGATGCTTGTTGTGAAGTTGTGGGACATTGCAACAAATAGTTATGATTACATGCATGAAAGCTAAAAAATCACTCTTATTAGGACAGTGGATAGGAAGCTCACACCAGCCCCTTTGGATGTCTTCAAGGCTGAACCTGATTAGTACATACAAAGAGACTAGTAACTCATCATGAGTCCCCTCCCCCAGAAACTAGATAACACATTGCTGATCACACAGGAAGGCAGTTCCTGTTTTGGTCTCAGAGGAAGATGGAGTCCCAGCATTACTTTACAGAGAGAGATATATAAGATACATTGAGGGAATGGTATTGTATCGCTGGCCTGTAACTGTATTAACTGCTTACTGTGTGAGTTGTAATCATGTAATTATAGGTATACTGTACATTGTAATATATATTGAATCCATATCCTTTTAATAACAAATATATACATCAATGAGCTTTGGAACTCAGATAATGTGTGGGTGTATTGTTTTCTCTTATGGGATGCAGTGTTTTGCGATGTACAGCGCACTTTTATCATATATGGTAATAAGATGCTCCTGGCGTCTGCAATATATATTAGAGCGGGCATTTTAAATATTTGTGAGAAAGCAATTTGAAACTCACAGATGAGGGCTCTTACGGGATATCAGGGTCTTAATGATGCAGTGTACATTACAAACGCGGCTGTAATTGACCGGCTCCGATGGACACATCGCGAAGCTGATGAAAATAACATCCACGTGTATTTTTGTGTTATCAGTAAGCCAATGATATGAAATTTCAAGGGACAATGCGTTTCTCATAATATTTAAGATGCTAAAATGTATTTTTATTGTTGCAAAACAAAGTTCAAATAAGTCATATTGTGTTTGATTCAGATTGGATTGCTTATCTGTTAAGTAGGGTTAAAAGTACATTTAAAAGTTGCTGCATAGCCTTGATATAGTTTTTTTTAAACTCAGGCCTAAAATAACTTCTGGTGCTTGTATGGTGTGTGATTTCTTTGTGACAAAGGAAGCCGCTTGGTCTGTCCTCCATTTTGGACTAACCACATGGCCTGTCCACCATTTTGTGTAATCCTCATAGATGTGGAAGGGGGAGGAGCAGTGGCCATCTTAGGAAGGTCATTTTCTAAATAGCTGATTTTCATTCTGCTCAGAACAATCAGATTTCCTTGGTCACATCAAACACCATTTATGAGTTACCAATGCATTTATTTAACCCATGCCATAGTCAATTACAAATAGTTTCAATTGGGCCTAGTGAGAGTAAATGGTAAGATAAATGCTTGGCTTGGGGTAAGAAATTGCACAGATAGAAAAAGGAAAGAAAGGGTTTTTTTTTCTCTTTTTCCTTCCAAGACTTATAGAATCTGCTTGCTATAAGATAGCCATTGAAATGTTAATTAACCTGTCCCACTACCCTCTTGAACAGGCATATGAACCTCTGTTGATATGCAAATTAGAGACTTTGAAGGAAATGCATTCATTCAGTATGTGTTTACTGTGTGGGGGTTCTATGAGAGTCAAGTGGTATATATATATATAAATATATATTATATATAATATTATTATAATTATGTGTATATTTATATCAGTGTGTGTTCTGCAAGATAGCTATCCAATCTGAATCATATCATTTAAATTATTGATTATTGCTAGAGTCATTATAGATCTGTGTGAAATAGGATACATTTGTTGCTATATAGGTAAATTTGAAATAACAGTATTTTAAGGAAGTAAGTGTAAAGACACAAACGCAGGTCTGCATAAAAGTTTATACAGAACAAGTTGTGTCTAGTGGGCAATAGTAATAAGTATTGTTCACATATATAGAGCTGTGTCATTTGTTTTATTGCGGACGTAGGGTTTTGTACACGTGTCTCGGACAAAGTAAAGGACTGCACACGCAGCATAAGAGACACGCACGGTCGCGTGTGTACGCAAAGTGCGTAAGAGTTGGGCGCTAAGTACAAATTACACAATAGTGTCGTCTAGTTCAAAGGTGGGATAGTAGACATTTAATACAATAGCACATAACTATCAGATTTCAAAAGCAAGTCACTCTAAATTTTGTTTAAACTGTATTGCCTCTGGGGTAAAGCTGCCTATCTGAATTAATTAAAATTTTCTGTACAGAAAAACCAAAGTGTATTTGAGTGAGCGAACGTAGGAGTGAGTGGATTCGAACCCAGGGAATTCGGGATCCCGTCATGTGGTACATCAAGTAAGTGGAGGCTTGGTGGCGTGAGGCGGCTGACTCACATTAGTATAAGGTTTAATACGCAAATCGTGAGGTGATTTGCAGAGGAGTGTGGTAGTGCATAGTATTGCGAAGTATTGAAGTAAAAAAGGTTTTTGTATTACGCTCTGGGCTGAGGGTCGCAGTTTGTACATCGACCCGTGGTCGTACGGCAGATAGGTAACAAGTACCTATACGCTGTGCGATTGGACCATGCGTTTGTGGGTGCGATATATACAGCACAACTTGATACCCCTTTTACGAGCTTTTGCGTAGAACCGCGGTATCAGTAGTGCTGTGTAGAGCATACGCAAGCGTGATTTGTGTATAAGTGTATAGGGAGTTTTCGCTGGTCTCTCTCAGGAAAATCTCCAGCGGTGTATATTCACTGGAAAAGGTAAGCCACTCCTAACACTTCCAGTAAATAGAAACCAGATAGGGACCTCACTGGGTACGCGGTGGTCACTATTGGAGTGAGTCGTGGTACTCAGCGGAGAACGAGTGGGTGAAAGCACTCTAAGAACTTTCACCGTCTATTCGGGATTGCGTAAAAAGGGAAAAAGTCCGCGATGGGATCCAATTGCACAAGCGGTGGACGTTTTGTAGCCAGGGTTCAGGTTGAAGAGCCGCTGCCCAAGGGGTCAGCGAGGTTTGATATGTGTGGAAAATATGGTTCACACACTGAAGACTTTTTGTCTGAATGGGTACGTATGACTGAGAAAGATAGGGTACCATTCCCTAAGGTGAGCAGCTTTGAACCAGAGGTATTGCAGAACTTAAGCAGTAAAATATGTCTTCTAAAATCCCCAAAACAGAGGGTCGGACATACAAATTGTTTAAACCTGTGGCAGCAAGAGGGGTTGGTGAGTTTGATCCTAAGGTATTGCAGGTGGTATGTCTAACCAAAGTCATATAAGACAAGAATGGAAATATAAGAACTGTTTGAACTTGTAGCAACAATAAACAAGTAGGAAGAAAAAAAAGAGAATGCAAGTACACCGCCATATGTAGATGTGGAAGCAGTTACGGCCAGCGTACAACCTATAGAAAATAATAAAAATATGAAAAATATGACTGTAACCTATATATGTACTAATGAATGTTGAAGTTTTATTTAGGAGGAGAAGGTGACCTGATCATTTTCAGCCATTTCTCATGCACCCAGAGGAGTATCCACCGGTAAAAGAAGAGCAGTAGCCTGTGGGGGAAGTGGCTGAGACCAGTGGAACAGGTAAGTATGGTATCATTCGTGTACATATATAGTAAAAAAAAAAAAAATCAAGAAAGTAACGTCAGAAATGGAGAAAAACCTGTCCGCACATTAGTATTTGCCAGTAGGAAAGTGGACGGAGACAAGGTAACCCCAGGGTATTTCTTTCAGTTACCATATAAGAAGTATTCATTCCTAGTAATGCCCCTAGTCAAGATGAGCTCAGAAATGTTTGTTGGACCATGTACAGACCCTTAATACGGGATGAGAAGGATTGAATGAAATACTTCGCATGACGTAGAAGCTTGTTAAACTTTTTTTTTTTTTTGTCTCTTGCAGTAATAGAAAACTCTCCATTTGGATAAGACCACTGGTAAACACTAATTTGGCAAATGGGAGGTGGCTGTCTCTGTGCAAATGGACGGGCTCAATAAGGCATTGAGTGTCAGGGTGCAGACTTCTTTGCAAAATTAGAAAGGGGTCACAGTAGCTAATCTTAGATAGTGTGCTATTGAACATCACAAGAATAGTGCTAGGCGCAGAGAACAACAGGTGGAGAGGTTAAGGACGGTAAGTATACTGGCACATACAGGCATAGGCGTGCGCAGCTTATTTTATTAGGGGGTGCACCGCAGGAGGGGCGTGTCTAGCACTATTTTACATTATCTCAGTAATATCACATGGCTTAATCTAATTTCTCCCTAGTTCCTACAAATAACATAGATATAATACACCCCAGAGAAATAAAATGAAACATAATGGTGTGACCACCGGCTGGTACTGACTGTCCGCTACGGCATAACCCTGAGGCCTAGCTGCCGCTGCACCCTATTGCTGCTTCCACTTCCCCAACCTATCCCTGACCCAGTGACGGAACTAGAGAGTGGTGTGCCTAGGTGCATATGCACCCCCACCCCTTGCACCCCCAAGCACCTACAACCTAAATTTGAGTGGGATATTCTGAAAAGTATGGGAGATGTAGGGGGCTGAACATTTGAGTTTTTTAATATAACACAAATACAGTTTAAAACTAACACGTGCCATCAGAACCACATTTGCCTCTTTCTATGCCATCACACTCCTCCTCTGCAGTACACCAGCATTTGTCATACATGTCCCCATGCTCACAAGCTACTTACAGCAGTGTCCCTTACTCACATTACCCCACAGTATGAGCCGAAATTCACATTATGCCACACAGTATGAGCCAAAATTCACATTATGCCACACAGTATGAGCCAAAATTCACATTACGCCACATAGTATGAGCCAAAATTCACATTACGCCACACAGTATGATCCAAATTCACATTATGCCACATGGTATGAGCCAAAATTAACATTATGCCACGCGGTATGAGCCAAAATTCACATTATGCCACACGGTATGAGTCAAAATTCATATTATGCCACACGGTATAAGCCAAATTCACATTATGCCACACGGTATGAGCCAAAATTAACATTATGCCACGCGGTATGAGCCAAAATTCACATTATGCCACACGGTATGAGTCGAAATTAATTTTATGACACACGGTATGAGCCATATTAACATTATGCCCAGAGCCGGCCCTAATCAATTTGATGCCCAAGGCAGATTTTGGCTGGTGCCCCTAGCACCGCCATTACAGATGTAGCCAGACTCATCTTTGCCACGGTGTGTACCCACGGGCATATGCATCGCGGCAAGCTGCACTGAACGCTCTGTTGTTAATAGTTTCAGCCAACTATCGCTCCACAGAAGTCTATGGCATGCGCGTGAACATGCACACGTGCATCATAGACTAAGGCACACTAGTCACGCCATCCATGTCGCAATGATGGATGAGCGTGGCAACATCTGTAGCTCCGCCTCTGATCCAGCACAGCACCTATAATCCAGCATGACCATGAAGCCTTACCCCGCTGGAATAGACCGTGGTAGAAGTAAATGACTGCAGGTCAGGTGGCACCTCGACCACTGAGAGAGAAAGGGGGAGATAGAGAGATCCCCCCCAGAAGAGACGGGGGAGGGAAAAGGAGAGAGGTATACGGAGGAGAGAGACAGAGGGGCTCATTTATCAAAAAATATTTGCGGCTATGTCCCCTGAAAACACCCATTTTCAGAAATTAGCCGCAAATATTAAGTTTCCCTGGTATGTATAAAGAAGGGATTGCAGCAGGTATCGGAGATACCTGCTGCGATCCCTCCATTTCTGCCCGCAGCCCCATCCCCCATAGGTTTCTATGGGGGATGCAATGCTGCACAATGTATCAATGTTCCCCGCAGCTACTGCAATATTTGACTGAGATACCCCATTGTATCCTATGGGGTAAAGATCGGGGAAAGTAGAGCCGGCTGGGTTCCCTGAGAACCTTCCGCCAGAAATGCCTCAGTGCATCGTGGTCACCTGAAGGGATTGCATATTGCAATGCGATCCTTTGCGGTAAGATCCTGCCGAGCTCGCATTCAATATGTAATCCATGATAAATGGGCCCCATAGAGAGAGTGAGGGAGAGAAAGGTAGGAGAGAGATATGTGGGGGGGGGGGGGGGGAGGGGGAGAGAGAGAGGGGGAGAAGGAGGAAAAGATAGGGAGAGAGGGGGAATGAGAGAGGGGGAGGGAAAGATAGAGAGACAGAGAGAGAGATTTCATGAGAATGGAAATATAGTAAAAATACACAGACACCACACTGTCTCTGTGTCAGTTTCCTCATGAGTGGGGAGGGTGTCTGCAGCTGCTTTGTGCTTCTTCTGTAATGCTGCGGTTCTGTGATGCTGTGGCTCCTCCTGGATCATGTACACTATAGTAGAGATCTAACGGGGTGGGGTCCAGGGGGTAAGTACCCCGGGCCCCTCTTTCTAAGGGGGCCCCCCATCCGGAGCTGCTGTCTACATTTGATTCTACTTGTCTCCAGGATCCACCAGCAGCAGCAGCACTCCCAGCAGCAGCGGGAGTGCTGCTGCCCGCAGCGGAGCCTTAAGACAAGCAGAGTCATCCCCGCCTGCAATGGAATATGTGCCCGCATACTCACCACTCCGTCTGCAGCTCCAGTGTGAGTAGCGGCGCTGCGCAACTGACACTCGGGGATGAGACATCATGACGTGATGTCTCATCCCCTAAGAATTCAATGAGGAGCGGGACATTGGGAGGCGGCAGGACAGACTATGAAGGTGCCTGTCAGCCCTGCGGTGATCAGTGGCGGGTATGTAACTGAGGAGAGTGGGGTGGGGGCGGCTGGGGGGAGAGAATCATTAAATATATTTTATAAGGTGTTAAATAGATTATTAAACATGTGATGGGGGCTCTAATATAATAATGATACAAGTTCACCCCTATTTAATGTTCCCCCACTTCATATATATTGAATGATTCCCTTAAATATTTCATGAGCCCCCACCACGTTTAATAATGTATTAAGCGCCTTATAAAGTATATATATATATATATATATATATATATATATATAACCTGCCACAGGGGGACGAGGCACAGCCAGGGGTTGTGGTACCAACAAGAGGGAAAGGGGCAACCCTGTTTTGAGTGCCCCGGGCCCCCTGGGGGCTTAATCCGGCCCTGGGGGTGTTCAGAACCTCGGGGCCCCTCAGAACCTTGGGGCCTGGCACAGGTGTACTCTTTGCCCCATGTTGCTGGGTCTACTGAGACAGACACACACACAGTCAAGTACACTGACACACACTGACACAAACCTTACCTTCTCCTTCTTAGCTGGGCTCCATGGGATGGCTGCTGTCAGAGATCCACCTGCACCAGCAAGAGAAAGCGGGCTGCACATACAGTAGATTGCCGGGCTCAGGGAAAGTTGGGGGTGTGGTCTAATCGCGGACCTCCGTGGCCACGCCCACTTTAAAAAAAAAACTCGAAATCAGTAGTATAGAAAGTCGCTGCTGCCCCAGTTAAACTGAGCAATGGCGCAGCATACTGTATTTCGGCTTGCCCTGGCTGTGGTTGCCGCAGCGGAGGGGGGAGTACCAGAGCCAGGAATTAACAGTGATCACTCCATTGTGCTGCAGCAGGCTTGGCGTGTGGGGGGTGCCGCACATTAGGGGGTGCCTGTGCGCACCAGGCACCCCCCGTGCGCACGCCTATGCATACAGGAAAGACCCATCAGTCCAAACCCCAGATCCCAAATGGTCAATAATATGTTACACTTGTAGGAAGGAAGGGCATTTTGCCAGAGATTGTAGGAGTAGTAGGACACATGGTCAATATAGATCCCCTAGACAGAAAACACAAGCCACATTATTAAACACATAGACGGGATCAAGGGACATATAGTAAGGATTCATAAGCCATATAGAAAACACAGATTCGGCTAATGGGAAGAACAAAATAAATGCAACATTACCCTTTGACAAAACTTGAAGACTAATGTCGCATTCTACTGTTCTAGATGCATGTCCATCACAGGTAGAGGAAATTATCTCACAGATACCGGGTTCCCTATGAACTTAGGATGGAAAGGACACTGGATTGATGGCTGGGATAGTCCCAGTAGAGATAAGACACACAGAACATTTTTTTTAAGGGGAGTAGACCAAGTAGAGAATCACTTTCCCGTAGTGCCCAATCCAGTTGTCAAATTTTTATAAAATCTTCTTCACCTCTACAGACTCATCTGTCACCAACCTCTATTCTGTTTCTATACAGTTTCCTCTTCATCTTTTGAGTTCACACAGGGTGGTACAATACATGGACCCAAGTACAGTTCAAACTCCACATGCCTAGGTCCTTCAGAGTTCTGCCCAAACCCAGTATATCTCAACAGCATGATGACACCAGTATTACTGCAGTGTGCCTTGTCATGCACAAAGGGTGGAGAATGGGAATACTGGTGAAGGGAAATTTTGTATAGACACTGATATGTTGGTGAATGGCAAACCTGACATTTTCTTTTTCATTTTCTTCTTCTTTCTCTCCTCTAGAGATGTTTCTTTTTTCTTTTTCTTTTTTTGAGTTATGCTCATGGTACTCTACATTGCAAACACACGATAGTAAATTAAGATACAAAAACGTGTGTTCCCTACAGGAAAAGGCAGTCTGGAGGACAAAGGGGTATGGCCAGGAGTCCTCAGGACTGTGGGCAGGTGGACACAGTAAGCCAGTAGCCCCCAGAGTATACCTTCCAAGTCTAGCTGAGGTGGCACACGGTCTGACTCATCTAGGCAAAGAGGGTAGGTGCAGGCTGATGAGAGCCTACTGGTGTGCACCAGGATTCTATTCTCATGCAGGTAAGAGAGCAATGACCTGTCTTGCTTGCTTGAGGAAGAATATTGGTAAAGCAATACCAACAGAGCCATCCCATATCCCTCCTGCAGACGGATCTTTTCAGGAAATACAAATCGACTTCGTAAAGTTAACACCCTTTAGGAATTATTGTTATGTATTGGTGTGCACTGATGTTTTCTCAAACTGGGTAGAGGCATTTCCTGCCACCACGGATGCTGCTGTGTTTACCGCAAAGAAAAATTGTGCAGAAATGTGTGTGTAGATAATGGTACCCTTAGAAGTAGGAGCAAAGCTTGAAATTGTACTATTATGATCATAGATACTGCCACTAGTATTATGTAGCTTCGGAACCACTCCCAGATCTTCAGTCAACGAATCACCCTCTTCGAAATTTGTTTTTGTTTTGGTATTTGTGGTTTTCTTTGGGTTGTTTTTAGAAGACAACCTCATGTCATGATCGATCCGCACAATGATCAGAAATACACCAATGAGGTGACAGTACAGTACCTTATTGAGATGAGCCAGCATTTGAGAACTTGACAAAAGAACTTGAAACTGTTGATTGCTGGTATGCCAAATACTAACTGTCTTGATTGTGAACCAAGAGACTGTGTGATTGTTCTTACGCTCAGGTTGCCTAATAGACAGGTGGGAAGGACCATACCAAGTTTTGTTGACAACACTAAAGGTCGCCGAAAGAGAGACTTGGGTCCACTCGTCCCACTGCAAGAAGGTCGCTGACCCGGAGAGAACTCGTGACAAAAGTAGTTTATTGCTCACATTCATCGAGTTTGTGTAGTTTGGTAACTGTGTGTTTGAAGTGAACAGTGTGTTCCAAGTGAACTGTGTGTTCAAAGAGCAAGGTGGAGAGCAAAGTGAACTGTGTGTTCAAAGAGCAAGGCAAAGAGATCGCAAGTATCACTAGAGACTCTGTTCAGTGAAGACTGAGAGGCGGCACTGTTGAACACTACCTGAGCGTACTAAAGGATTGCAGTAAGACCAGTCATTGTAATTGATTTGTTATGAACAAGAGTTGTTTTGTTCTATTTCTCTTTTCTCTCTTTCCCGCTGACAAACATTTCTTTTTCAGAATATTCTATTTTTGCAAGGTTTTTTTTATGAGTCGTCGAGTGTGGGACTGGAACTGGTTCTGTAGGAAGGAGTGATTTCCTTATAGGATCCCAGGATTAGCCGATCAGTTTGTTAAAGTCAGAGAAAAATCAAAGTTCTAGTAGTTATGGAGTTCAGAGGTAATCAGAAACAATCAGACAATGGCTATTCACACATTGCAGATTAAGAGCTCATTAATATATGTGGAAGAAAGGTTTATTAGTGGCTCTCCCCGAACTCCGAAGGTTTATGTTATTTAGGAAGGACACTACTTATAACCCTTGTTCAATGATTAAACAGACCTAGCATACGTTCCAGAAATGGAAACAATGTTCAGAAAATGATAGGAATATGTAGATCATGAAAATGTTATATGTCACTGTCACGATTGGTTTGTGTCTTCTTCATCTACCCAGCAGAACCTCAATCGAATCCAAACATCAGTGTACAAAGACGTAGGTACATGTATGTGTGAAATGTTTGTCGCAAATCAGACATTATAGGCCAAAGCACTGTCCCAGCATACTCTATAGGTTGAATGTTGTCCCACACACAACCAGTGGTCCCGTGACCGCCGAGTGCATATAGAGGATGTCTCGTCCTCCTCCCTGTCTTCCCCAAATATAGTCAAGTGTCTGATTTGCGAAATGTATACATACTTGTGTCTAGGTCACTGATTATGGTATGAAATATTTTTTCTTATGTTAATAATTGATGGCAGTTATTGTTTGCTGCCAAAGGGTGGACTGTCGAAGTCAAAAATATTACATAAAAAGAACATACACACTACACACATATAAGTCTCTATACTTGCAAATACGCGCAGCGAGCACAGCAATATATGGTTACACACGCATTTACACGGACATGCCACAGAGATGGATTCAACACTTATTTCATGCAGTACATAACTATAATAATATCAAGCGCTAGACATCATGATGATTTAAAGTTATATATAATGAAGTAATGTCATGTATGTGTATTATTTGAACGAAACAAGATAGACCGGTCATGTTTACTATTGAAGCAACCAGATTGATGTGTAGATTCATTTGATGCTTGTTGTGAAGTTGTGGGACATTGCAACAAATAGTTATGATTACATGCATGAAAGCTAAAAAAAAATCACTCTTATTAGGACAGTGGACAGGAAGCTCAGGCCAGCCCCTTTGGATGTCTTCAAGGCTGAACCTGATTAGCACATACAAAGAGACTAGTGACTCATCATGAGTCCCCTCCCCCAGAAACTAGATAACACATTGCTGATCACACAGGAAGGCAGGTCCTGTTTTGGTCTCAGAGGAAGATGGAGTCCTAGCATTACTTTACAGAGAGAGAGATATAAGATACATTGAGGGAATGGTATTGTATCGCTGGCCTGTAACTGTATGTATTAACTGCTTACTGTGCGAGTTGTAATCATGTAATTATAGGTATACTGTACATTGTAATATATATTGAATCCATATGCTTTTAATAACAAATATATACATCAATGAGCTTTGGAACTCAGATAATGTGTGGGTGTATTGTTTTCTCTTATGGGATGCAGTGTTTTGCGATGTACAGCGCACTTTTATCGTATATGGTAATAAGATGCACCTGGCGTTTGCAATATATATTAGAGCGGGCATTTTAAATATTTGTGAGAAAGCAATTTGAAACTCACAGCATGTTCTTACACATTTTGCGGATGGGGACTGGACTAACCCTCTAGATAGTCTCTTAATGCACCCTGTACCGAGTCACAAGGCCATATACATACATTATACTTTTTTTGAGGACAATATTAGACCACGCTACTGTGACAGGTGGCATGTCCAAATGGTTGGCCCACTTTCCTGGACTGACCATACCAACAATGGAAAAAGCACTACTATACTCCCAGAAGGTCCTCCCAGCAAGCATGTACACTGAATTATTTCTTAATGTGTATCATAACACTTAGCTATCCCCGTTACGACGATACCATATGGGAACGTCGGAAACACACTCTTGCCCAAGATGCCACCAGAGTGAGGCTGACACGTATCATTGTTTGTGGGCATGTCTGATTGTACAATACTTTTGGCATCTCATTAGGAGATATGCGGAGGCTAATTTAATAACCTATGTGCCCTTTACCCCCGAATGGGCAGTTTTGGGTATCATTGATCCCACTCTCCACATGCCATTGGAATGTAAAAAACTACTGATAGCCCTTAGTGCGGCCGGGAAAAAAAACGATTCTACAGGGGTGGATAGATAGTACACCACCACAGATACCATTATTTTTGAGTAAACTACACCATATATTCAGGATGGACTGGGTGGAGGCTATTGTTGATAGAGGTAAACAAGTAGATAAGTTTTTCAACCTCTGGGAATCTTATATCTCCACTCTGCCCCTCACTACACGGCTACACATTCATAACAGCCTCAAGAACACTACGTGGTACCTGACTAGATTGGCTGTGCAAGACCAACCTATATCTTTGGTTTAAGAATGGACGATTGTGGCGGCTCCCCTTATGGTTATGTCTACGATGTATAATACCATCACTGTATTAAACGATTACTCACTTATAATTAGTGATGAGCGGGTTCGGTTTCTCGGAAACCGACCCCCCCCCCGAACTTCACCCTTTTTACACGGGTCCGAGGCATACTCGGATTCTCCCGTATGGCTCGGTTAACCCGCGCGCGCCCGAACGTCATCATCCCGCTGTCGGATTCTCGCAAGATTCGGATTCCATATAAGCAGCCGCGCGTCGCCGCCATTTTCACTCGTGCATTGGAAATGTTAGGGAGAGGACGTGGCTGGCGTCCTCTTCGTGTATTGTTGAAGCAAATATTTGTGCTTGCTTTACTTATTGCTTAATTGTGGGGACTGGGGAGCAGCTGTATATTAATATAGGAGGAGTACAGTGCAGAGTTTTGCTGATCAGTGACCACCAGTTTTATCCGTTCTCTGCATGAAAAAAACACTCCTTATCTGTGCTCAGTGTGCTGCATATATCTGTGCTCACACTGCTTAATTGTGGGGACTGGGGAGCAGCTGTATTATATAGCAGGAGTACAGTGCAGAGTTTTGCTGACAGTGACCACCAGTATACGTTGTCTGCCTGAAAAACACTCCATATCTGTGCTCAGTGTGCTGCTTTATTGTGGGGACTGGGGACCACCAGTATAATATTATATAGGAGGAGTACAGTGCAGAGTTTTGCTGACCAGTGACCACCAGTATACGTTGTCTGCCTGAAAAACACTCCATATCTGTGTTGCATTGTAGACAGTATATAGTAGGAGTACAGTGCATAATTTTGCTGACCACCAGTATATAATATATAGGAGTACGGTACAGAAGGCCACTGCTGTACCTACCTCTGTGTCGTCAAGTAAACTATCCATCAATACCTGTGGTGCATTTCAGTTTTGCAAAGTTTGCTGACCACCAGTATATAATATATAGCATTACGGTACAGTAGGCCACTGCTGTACCTACCTCTGTGTCGTCAAGTATACTATCCATCCATACCTGTGGTGCATTTCAGTTTTGCACAGTTTGCGGACCACCAGTATATAATATATAGCATTACGGTACAGTAGGCCACTGCTGTACCTACCTCGGTGTCGTCAAGTAGACTATCCATCTACATTCTATACCTGTGGTGCATTTTAGTTTTGCAGTTTGCTGACACAGTGACCACCAGTATATATAGCAGTACGGTACGGAAGGCCACTGCTGTACTTACCTCTGTGTCGTCAAGTATACTATCCATCTAGATTCTATACCTGTGGTGCATTTCAGTTGTGCAGTTTGCGGACACAGTGACCACCAGTATATATAGCAGTACGGTACGGAAGGCCACTGCTGTACCTACCTCTGTGTCATCAAGTATACTATCCATCTACATTCTATACCTGTGGTGCATTTTAGTTTTGCAGTTTGCTGACACAGTGACCACCAGTATATATAGCAGTACGGTACGGAAGGCCACTGCTGTACCTACCTCTGTGTCGTCAAGTATACTATCCATCTACATTCTATACCTGTGGTGCGACCTTGGTGCGCCTCTTTTTTTCTTTGCATCATGTGCTGTTTGGGGACAATTTTTTTTGAAGTGCCATCCTGTCTGACACTGCAGTGCCACTCCTAGATGGGCCAGGTGTTTGTGTCGGCCACTTGGGTCGCTTAGCTTAGTCACACAGCTACCTCATTGCGCCTCTTTTTTTCTTTGCATCATGTGCTGTTTGGGGACAATTTTTTTAATCTGCCATCCTGTCTGACACTGCAGTGCCACTCCTAGATGGGCCAGGTGTTTGTGTCGGCCACTTGGATCGCTTAGCTTAGTCACACAGCGACCTTGGTGCGCCTCTTTTTTTCTTTGCATCATGTGCTGTTTGGGGACAATTTTTTTGAAGTGCCATCTTGCCTGACACTGCAGTGCCACTCCTAGATGGGCCAGGTGTTTGTGTCGGCCACTTGTGTCGCTTAGCTTAGCCATCTAGCGACCTCGGTGCAAATTTTAGGACTAAAAATAATATTGTGAGCTGTTCAGAATAGACTAAAAATGAGTTTAAATTATGGTTATTGAGGTTAATAATACTATGGGATCAAAATTACCCCCAAATTCTATGATTTAAGCTGTTTTTTTAGGGTATGTTGTAAAAAAAAACACGAATCCAAAACACACCCGAATCCGACAAAAAATTTTCAGGGAGGTTTTGCCAAAACGCGTCCGAATCCAAAACACGGCCGCGGACCAGAATCCAAAACCAAAACACAAAACCCGAAAAATGTCCGGTGCACATCACTACTTATAATGCAAAAGTCTTAGCAGTTTGACGTATGTGAATTTGCTGTACAACTCCAGCTACAAACCCTTCTTATTACTGTATTTTACAATTTCTGTACATTCTATCACATAATGTGATATCTGTGATGTCTCAATAAAAAGTTTACTGAGAAAAAAAAAATGATATAAGATTCATCATGATAAATTCAGTTATATCATCTGTCATGTTGATATTCTATTTACAATATTTAGTGGTACAACATGCATGAAACATCTTAGATTTAGGAACGTTTGGAAATATTTATGCCAAGCACATCTACTGTACACTGAGTTAACTAGTTAGTCAGAAATCATTACAGATCTCTTTTGTTTTGTTTAGCGATCTTATATATCATGATTCATATCTTTGTAGTGACCTGTAGTATATGTGTATGTACAAGGAGAAAAGTATGACTCTTGTTTGGGCGCACTCTTATTAAATTATCTAAGTGATAGTCGATAAGTGATGTGCCTAAAAATTGATAATGTAGTCTTTTAATTCTGCTCTTTAAAATACATGAGAACTCAACAAGACAAATTACACAAAAGTAGCCATTGATATGTCTTATGGGAAGTATCTTTCCCAAAAAAATTGTAAAATGTTCAGATCTTAATTATGCCTGGATAATTGCATATCGGAAGATCGCTACAACTTAAGCTGCTTCCGTCTGCCAAAGATCTGTACAAACTGTGTTTGTATTAATGCGGCCCTGAATAGGGTTAGGTTCGTGAGTGGAAGAGCCCACACACTAATTAACAATTCTAATAGTTTGCCACTGTTGTAGATAAATAGATTGTGACGAATAAAGGTTCAAGAGGTAGTAGGATTGAGTATAAGTGGTGATGCTGCTGTTGGTGGTGTTTCTATAGGGAAGGGAGTCTTCCTACTTCACCGGGTATTCCCTAGCAGTCGCCTGTCTAGGTACTGACCCAGCCCACCTCCGTTTAGCTTCCAAGATCGGACGAGATTGGGCGTGAACGTAGGGGTATGGTCGTAGAAAGAACTGACCCTATACCACCAATGAGAGTGCACCGAAACGGAAGGATTGGTTCCTCCTCAAGAAAGAATAAGGGATGATAGGACTGTGTTGAGAAGAAATACCGCAGTAGGGTAGGTGTGAATCTGCTGTCCACGTTAGACTGGCGAGATGCGTCCCCTTAGGGGGACACGCTCACCAGAATCGTGGATGAGAGTTCACAGAAGGAAGAAAAGCAAGAAAATGGTTAAAGGGTAGAGGAGATAGTGGAATGAAAAATGTAATTGATTGTTGCAAGTTCCTTTCGGTCACCTATGTTTTTTTATATTACTGAGGGATCCTAGTGTCTGTGACGGATGACCAGGCAGGTACCAAGAGGAAAAAGAAATGGTAAATGTAATAAGGATGACCATAAACATACATTTGAATTCTTGTAATTGGTGCCAATTCCCTGAGTGTGGTACAGCGTTACTGGTGCATAACGGACCCTAGTCGTATTTTACAGCCAAAAAACTTGTGTGATACACTAAAATACCTTCAAGGTCACTAATGACAGTGGCAAAGTATATTACTGTCAAAAACAGTTGTTGCTATTTTTGACATGAGATAATGTGTGAGACAAATGGGTTGTCACCCACGAAACAATCCCCTAGGTGACATGCCCTCAGAGGAACAAAGCATAATACAACAGTTTGAAACTGCCTAGGGCAGACTAAGTGCGGGATCGCACAACACCTGTCCCTGTTGCATTAATATGTAAAGAAATAATGTTTTTTAATGTGCATAAACAAGGAATTAAGCCAGCCTAGCTGGAAGATATTTCAGCCAGAGCATGAGTGCTTGATCAAAAGGGCAAATATATCACCCAACAGAAATATTTCCTGAAACACACAATATTTAAGCTGAAACATGAAGGTTTAGCCAGATAAAGCAGATACGTGTTGGTGTGTCACCCCTTCAACCAGTAGTCAGGCGGTGTGCCCGCAGGGAAAGCGGGGAACAAATTACCCACCCCTATCACAAAGTTGTGTAACCATGTACCTACATAAGGGAGTATACACAGGTGCAGTACAGCCTAGCTGGAAAATATACAGCTAAAGCATAAATGCTTAATCAGAAAGGCAAAACAGATAAAGCAGATACGTGTTGGTGTGTCACCCCTTCAACCAGTAGTCAGGCGGTGTGCATATGTGTATATACCAAAATCATCATGTATATACCAAAATCATCATGTAAAGGATTACAGTAGGCGGAACTGCTTATTATCGGTTTTCATATGTATGTCAGTGTGAGAATACTGTATCTTATTTAAACGCTATATATTTATCATATATATTATGATTCTGGAACACATGATACTGGTGTAGATAGGCAGATTGCACATGATCACATAGTATTATGTGTTTAAAAATTAAACCCAAATTATAGGATAAATATCCAGTGAAATTGCCCTGGAGATTATCACATCCTTGGGATGGTGATACATGCTACCTATTATATAGCCTGTTCCCTAGAGTTTTTTTTTTTTAAATTCACATTCAATACCATACATATATATATATATCAATCACATTAGCTTACCAAGTTGCAATGTTACAGATGCGCTAATGCACTGTCCTAGCATAATTGGGCAAAACAACAATTCGCAGAAACAGTCGCTTAAACAGCGAACGAACAATTTACAATGCCCTCGATCGGACATAACAGCCTAAAGAAGAATGCTAGGCCGTTGGTTATGGGGATACATCACGGCTGTATCAACCCGAACAAACGCAGACCGCATCGACCAAGAATGAACGACAAAGATTATAATTCAATATTTTACCGATCTTAAAAGAAATGGTCGTATTCCGAAGATGATGCGCCTCAACGGATTAGGATTGCGTTACAAACTGTATCAAGCGTCAGTAATGTGGCTGCTGTAACAGCAAAATAGAGACAATGACACAAGAACAGCAGAATAGTTCTGGTGAAATGTTAATATTTGTTGCAGGAATTCCTGGTAATACTACAGCGGTTGATTGTGTAGCAGCAACACCCAATATTTTTACCACGGACGACCGACATAGCTGTTGGAATTCAAAATACAGAACAAGTAGACCAATATGCTGAAATACAATTTTATGCGTTGATGGGGTAAGATACGGTAAGATGTTGAGAACATCGGGGTATAAATGCCGGATATTTGTTAAAACCCATTAAAGGTGTGAGCCACAGTGCTAAATGTAAACATGACATTATTAAAGAAGTTGTTGAGCCGTATATGAAAGGCCTGCCAAAATACATAGATCGGTCAGTTAAGACAACTGCTTTTATTAAAGTCAACATACATCATTTTGCAGAAATAATTGAAACCGATCCATGACTAGGCATAATCGGCTACATTTGAAACATGTTTTAAATTTAAATATCTGTAAAAAACCACAAATTAAACCTGTGTAACATACAAAATCTCACAGTTATTCCGGCGTGTAAAGTTGTAACAGTCTGTAACAATATTGACCAGTTTGAGAAAGCGCAAACAGCGCAGGGAACAGGAGGTAGGCGGGTAACAGTGCACTAGGTATATAGAGTTCGAGAAAATGACTGCCAACGTATTACCGATTGACTAAGCACGGCCTGACAACATTGTTGGTGTAAGCATTTTTATACACGTTGTAATACACAGTAATATGTGGTATGTTTGCAGCTATATACACGTTGTAATACACGGTAATATGCGATATGCATGCAGCGATATACACGTTGTAATACACAGTAATATGTGGTATGTATACAGTGCTATACACGCTGTAATACACAGTAATATATGGTCTGTATGCAGCGATATACACTGTTTAATACACAGTAACATATGGCATGTATGCAGCGATATATACGGTGTAATATACAGTAATCTGTGGTGTGCAGCGATATATACGTTGTAATACACAGTAATATGTGGTATTTGGTGTAAATCTTTTTTTCGTTAATATACAGGTCTGGACATGTCACGATGTAATATACAGTAATATATGGTGTGCAGCTATATAAACGGTTTAATACACAGTAATATGTGGTATGCATGCAGCGATATACACGTTGTAATACACAGTAATATGTGGTATGTATACAGTGCTATACACATTGTAATACACAGTAATATATGGTCTGTATGCAGCGATATAAACTGTTTAATATACAGTAACATATGGCATGTATGCAACGATATATACAGTGTAATATACAGTAATCTATGCTATGCATAGATATAAACGGTTTAATACACAGTTATATATGGTATGTATGCAGCGATATATACATTGTATTACACAGTAATATGTGGTATTTGGTGTAAATCTTTCCCCCCCCCCCCCACCGTTAATATACAGGTTTGGACATGTCACAATGTAATATGCAGTAATCTATGGTATGCATCAATATAAACGGTTTAATATAAAAAGTTATATATGGTATGTATACAATGATATAAATGGTGTGAATCTCTTTTCGTAAATATACATGTCTGGACATGTCATGATGTAATACACAGTAATATATGGTGTGCAGCTATATAAACGGTTTTATACACAGTAATATGTGGTATGCATGCAGCGATATACACATTGTAATACACAGTAATATGTGGTATGTATACAGTGCTATACACGCTGTAATACACAGTAATATATGGTCTGCATGTAGCGATATACACTGTTTAATACACAGTAACATATGGCATGTATGCAGCGATATATACGGTGTAATATACAGTAATCTATGGTATGCAGTGATATAAACGGTTTAATACACAGTTATATATGGTATGTATGCAGCGATATATACATTGTAATACACAGTAATATGTGGTATTTGGTGTAAATCTTTTTTCGTTAATATACAGGTCTGGACATGTCACAATGTAATATACAGTAATATATGGTGCGCAGCTATATAAACAGTTTAATACACAGTAATATGTGGTATGCATGCAGCGATAATCACGTTGTAATACACAGTAATATGTGGTATGTATACAGTGCTATACACGTTGTAATACACAGTAATATATGGTCTGTATGCAGCAAAATACACTGTTTAATACACAGTAACATATGGCATGTATGCAGCGATATATACGGTGTAATATACAGTAATCTATGGTATGCATCGATATAAACGGTTTAATACACAGTTATATATGGTATGTATACAATGATATAAATGGTGTGAATCTTTTTTCGTTAATATACATGTCTGGACATGTCACAATGTAATATACAGTAATATATGGTGCGCAGCTATATAAACGGTTTTATACACAGTAATATGTGGTATGCATGCAGCGATATACACGTTGTAATACACAGTAATATGTGATATGTATACAGTGCTATATAAGCTGTAATACACAGTAATATATGGCATGTATGCAGCGATATATACGGTGTAATATACAGTAATCTATTGTATGCAGCGATATAAACGTTTTAATACACAGTTATATATGATATGTATGCAGTGATATATACGTTGTAATACACAGTAATATGTGGTATGTATGCAGCGATATATACATTGTAATACACAGTAATAATAAGAATTTACTTACCGATAATTCTATTTCTCATAGTCCGTAGTGGATGCTGGGAACTCCGAAAGGACCATGGGGAATAGCGGCTCCGCAGGAGACTGGGCACAAAAGTAAAAGCTTTAGGACTACCTGGTGTGCACTGGCTCCTCCCCCTATGACCCTCCTCCAAGCCTCAGTTAGGATACTGTGCCCGGACGAGCGTACACAATAAGGAAGGATTTTGAATCCTGGGTAAGACTCTTACCAGCCACACCAATCACACCGTACAACTTGTGATCTGAACCCAGTTAACAGCATGATAACAGAGGAGCCTCTGAAAAGATGGCTCACAACAATAATAACCCGATTTTTGTAACAATAACTATGTACAAGTATTGCAGACAATCCGCACTTGGGATGGGCGCCCAGCATCCACTACGGACTATGAGAAATAGAATTATCGGTAAGTAAATTCTTATTTTCTCTGACGTCCTAGTGGATGCTGGGAACTCCGAAAGGACCATGGGGATTATACCAATGCTCCCAAACGGGCGGGAGAGTGCGGATAACTCTGCAGCACCGAATGAGAGAACTCCAGGTCCTCCTCAGCCAGGGTATCAAATTTGTAGAATTTAGCAAACGTGTTTGCCCCTGACCAAGTAGCTGCTCGGCAAAGTCGTAAAGCCGAGACCCCTCGGGCAGCCGCCCAAGATGAGCCCACTTTCCTTGTGGAATGGGCTTTTACAGATTTTGGCTGTGGCAGGCCTGCCACAGAATGTGCCAGCTGAATTGTACTACAAATCCAACGAGCAATAGTCTGCTTAGAAGCAGGAGCACCCAGCTTGTTGGGTGCATACAGGATAAACAGCGAGTCAGATTTTCTGACTCCAGCCATCCTGGAAACATATATTTTCAGGGCCCTGACTACGTCCAGCAACTTGGAGTCCTCCAAGTCCCTAGTAGCCGCAGGTACCACAATAGGCTGGTTTAAGTGAAACGCTGAAACCACCTTAGGGAGAAATTGAGGACGAGTCCTCAATTCTGCCCTGTCCGTATGAAAAATTAGGTAAGGGCTTTTATAGGATAAAGCCGCCAATTCTGAGACATGCCTGGCTGAAGCCAGGGCTAACAGCATTACCACTTTCCATGTGAGATATTTTAAGTCCACAGTGGTGAGTGGTTCAAACCAATGTGATTTTAGGAACCCCAAAACTACATTGAGATCCCAAGGTGCCACTGGAGGCACAAAAGGAGGCTGTATATGCAGTACCCCCTTGACAAACATCTGAACTTCAGGAACTGAAGCTAGTTCTTTCTGGAAGAAAATCGACAGGGCCGAAATTTGAACCTTAATGGACCCTAATTTTAGGCCCATAGACAGTCCTGTTTGCAGGAAATGCAGGAAACGACCCAGTTGAAATTCCTCTGTAGGGGCCTTCCTGGCCTCACACCACGCAACATATTTACGCCTAATACGGTGATAATGTTGGACAGTTACATCCTTCCTGGCTTTGATCAGGGTAGGGATGACTTCATCCGGAATGCCTTTTTCCTTCAGGATCCGGCGTTCAACCGCCATGCCGTCAAACGCAGCCGCGGTAAGTCTTGGAACAGACAGGGTCCCTGCTGAAGCAGGTCCTTTCTTAGAGGTAGAGGCCACGGGTCCTCCGTGAGCATCTCTTGAAGTTCCGGGTACCAAGTCCTTCTTGGCCAATCCGGAGCCACGAGTATAGTCCTTACTCCTCTCCTTCTTATGATTCTCGGTACTTTGGGTATGAGAGGCAGAGGAGGGAACACATACACTGACTGGTACACCCACGGTGTTACCAGAGCGTCCACAGCTATTGCCTGAGGGTCCCTTGACCTGGCGCAATATCTGTCTAGTTTTTTGTTGAGGCGGGACGCCATCATGTCCACCTTTGGTTTTTTCCCAACGGTTCACAATCATGTGGAAGACTTCTGGGTGAAGTCCCCACTCCCCCGGGTGGAGGTCGTGTCTGCTGAGGAAGTCTGCTTCCCAGTTGTCCACTCCCGGAATGAATACTGCTGACAGTGCTATCACATGATTTTCCGCCCAGCGAAGAATCCTTGCAACTTCTGCCATTGCCCTCCTGCTTCTTGTGCCGCCCTGTCTGTTTACGTGGGCGACTGCCGTGATGTTGTCCGACTGGATCAACACCGGCTGACCCTGAAGCAGAGGCCTTGCTTGACTTAGGGCATTGTAAATGGCCCTTAGTTCCAGGATATTTATGTGAAATGACGTCTCCATGCTTGACCACAAGCCCTGGAAATTTCTTCCCTGTGTGACTGCTCCCCAGCCTCTCAGGCTGGCATCCGTGGTCACCAGGACCCAGTCCTGAATGCCGAATCTGCGGCCCTCTAGAAGATGAGCACTCTGCAACCACCACAGGAGAGACACCCTTGTCCTTGGAGACAGGGTTATCCGCTGATGCATCTGAAGATGCGATCCGGACCATTTGTCCAGCAGATCCCACTGAAAAGTTCTTGCGTGGAATCTGCCGAATGGAATCGCTTCGTAAGAAGCCACCATTTTTCCCAGGACCCTTGTGCATTGATGCACTGACACTTGGCCTGGTTTTAGGAGGTTCCTGACTAGCTCGGATAACTCCCTGGCTTTCTCCTCTGGGAGAAACACCTTTTTCTGGACTGTGTCCAGAATCATCCCTAGGAACAGCAGACGTGTCGTCGGAATCAGCTGCGATTTTGGAATATTTAGAATCCACCCGTGCTGTCGTAGTACTACTTGAGATAGTGCTACTCCGACCTCTAACTGTTCCCTGGACCTTGCCCTTATCAGGAGATCGTCCAAGTAAGGGATAATTAAGACGCCTTTTCTTCGAAGAAGAATCATCATTTCGGCCATTACCTTGGTAAAGACCCGGGGTGCCGTGGACAATCCAAACGGCAGCGTCTGAAACTGATAGTGACAGTTCTGTACCACAAACCTGAGGTACCCTTGGTGAGAAGGGCAAACTGGGACATGGAGGTAAGCATCCTTGATGTCCAGAGACACCATATAGTCCCCTTCTTCGAGGTTCGCTATCACTGCTCTGAGTGATTCCATCTTGAATTTGAACCTTTGTATGTAAGTGTTCAAGGATTTCAGATTTAAAATAGGTCTCACCGAGCCGTCCGGCTTCGGTACCACAAACAGCGTGGAATAATACCCCTTTCCCTGTTGTAGGAGGGGTACCTTGATTATCACCTGCTGGGAATACAGCTTGTGAATGGCTTCCAATACCGCCTCCCTGTCGGAGGGAGACGTTGGTAAAGCAGACTTCAGGAACCGGCGAGGGGGAGACGTCTCGAATTCCAATTTGTACCCCTGAGATACTACCTGCAGGATCCAGGGGTCCACTTGCGAGTGAGCCCACTGCGCGCTGAAATTCTTGAGACGGGCCCCCACCGTGCCTGAGTCCGCTTGTAAGGCCCCAGCGTCATGCTGAGGACTTAGCAGAAGCGGGGGAGGGCTTCTGTTCCTGGGAAGAGGCTGCCTGCTGCAGTCTTTTTCCCCTTCCTCTGCCCCGGGGCAGATATGAGTGGCCTTTTGCCCGCTTGCCCTTATGGGGACGAAAGGACTGAGCCTGAAAAGACGGTGTCTTTTTCTGCTGAGAGGTGACCTGGGGTAAAAAGGTGGATTTCCCAGCCGTTGCCGTGGCCACCAGGTCCGATAGACCGACCCCAAATAACTCCTCCCCTTTATACGGCAATACTTCCATATGCCGTTTGGAATCCGCATCACCTGACCACTGTCGCGTCCATAACCCTCTTCTGGCAGAAATGGACAGCGCACTTACTCTTGATGCCAGAGTGCAAATATCCCTCTGTGCATCTCGCATATATAGAAATGCATCCTTTAAATGCTCTATAGTCAATAATATACTGTCCCTGTCCAGGGTATCAATATTTTCAGTCAGGGAATCCGACCAAGCCACCCCAGCACTGCACATCCAGGCTGAGGCGATTGCTGGTCGCAGTATAATACCAGTATGTGTGTATATACTTTTTAGGATATTTTCCAGCTTCCTATCAGCTGGTTCCTTGAGGGCGGCCGTATCAGGAGACGGTAACGCCACTTGTTTTGATAAGCGTGTGAGCGCCTTATCTACCCTAGGGGGTGTTTCCCAACGCGCCCTAACCTCTGGCGGGAAAGGGTATAATGCCAATCATTTTTTAGAAATTAGCAGTTTTTTATCGGGGGAAACCCACGCTTCATCACACACCTCATTTAATTCATCTGATTCAGGAAAAACTACGGGTAGTTTTTTCACACCCCACATAATACCCTTTTTTGTGGTACTTGTAGTATCAGAAATGTTCAAAACCTCCTTCATTGCCGTGATCATGTAACGTGTGGCCCTACTGGAAAATACGTTTGTTTCCTCACCGTCGACACTGGAGTCAGTGTCCGTGTCTGGGTCTGTGTCGACCATCTGAGGTAACGGGCGCTTTAGAGCCCCTGACGGTGTTTGAGACGCCTGTACAGGTAATAACTGATTTGCCGGCTGTCTCATGTCGTCAACAGTCTTTTGTAAAGTGCTGACGCTATCACGTAATTCCTTCCATAAGACCATCCAGTCAGGTGTCGACTCCCTAGGGGGTGACATCACTATTACAGGCAATTGCTCCGCCTCCATACCATTTTCCTCCTCATACATGTCGACACAACGTACCGACACACAGCACACACACAGGGAATGCTCTGATAGAGGACAGGACCCCACTAGCCCTTTGGGGAGACAGAGGGAGAGTTTGCCAGCACACACCAGAGCGCTATATATATATACAGGGATAACCTTATATAAGTGTTTTTCCCTTATATAGCTGCTGTATTGATTTATCTGCCAAATTAGTGCCCCCCCTCTCTTGTTTTACCCTGTTTCTGTAGTGCAGGACTGCAGGGGAGAGTTAGGGAGACGTCCTTCCAGCGGAGCTGTGAGGGAAAATGGCGCTTGTGTGCTGAGGAGATAGGCTCCGCCCCCTTCTCGGCGGCCTTTCTCCCGCTTTTTTAAGGAAAAACTGGCAGGGGTTAAATGCATCCATATAGCCCAGGAGCTATATGTGATGTATTTTTTGCCATCTAAGGTGTTTTTATTGCGTCTCAGGGCGCCCCCCCCCAGCGCCCTGCGTGACCGGAGTGTGAAGTGTGCTGAGAGCAATGGCGCACAGCTGCGGTGCTGTGCGCTACCTTATTGAAGACAGGACGTCTTCTGCCGCCGATTTCCCGGACCTCTTCTGTCTTCTGGCTCTGTAAGGGGGCCGGCGGCGCGGCTCTGGGACCCATCCATGGCTGGGCCTGTGATCGTCCCTCTGGAGCTAATGTCCAGTAGCCTAAGAAGCCCAATCCACTCTGCACGCAGGTGAGTTCGCTTCTTCTCCCCTTAGTCCCTCGGTGCAGTAAACCTGTTGCCAGGATTCACTGAAAATAAAAAACCTATACTTAAACTTTTTCACTAAGCAGCTCAGGAGAGCCACCTAGTGTGCACCCTTCTCGTTCGGGCACAAAAATCTAACTGAGGCTTGGAGGAGGGTCATAGGGGGAGGAGCCAGTGCACACCAGGTAGTCCTAAAGCTTTTACTTTTGTGCCCAGTCTCCTGCGGAGCCGCTATTCCCCATGGTCCTTTCGGAGTTCCCAGCATCCACTAGGACGTCAGAGAAATGTGATATTTGGTGTAAATCTTTTTTTCGTTAATATACAGGTCTGGAAATGCCTTATATTCTAAAATATCAAGGAAACAGTAACAATTTTATCACATACTCAGACCTTTATGATACATATCAGCAGTGTAACAATAGAATATGCATAGTTGATAAACTGATATATCTAATATATATATATAGACATATAGAGAACATATCTGAACATCAATTACAAATTGAATTCTCATAGCACTCTTGATAGACCTTAATTAATGAACCAAACAAGTCTGGTCATGTCTGCTTGCAATCAAAGTTCAACGATCGGTCACAATAAAGATAAACTTTTTAGTGCCATTTCTTAATTAATGACCCAGACATATCTGTTTGCGTGGATCATTCAAATGTCTGTAAAAATACACAAATCATAATAAAGATATACTATACTTTAGAACACTCTTAATTAAAACAAATGGACTGTTTGTTTGCGTGGAGCACTAAGATCTATCTTATCTGTAATAATGATAACTGTTCTCAATGTCAAATTTTTATTAAAGCAAAAATGTTTTGTCTGTGTGTACTGATCAATAATATATTACCTCTCTGTAATTAAAACAAATTACACGTCTATGTGTACTGGTCATTAGTTAACCAATCTGTCTGTAACAACGTAAACATCGTAAGGAACATCTAGATCTCTATGTCAACTACTAATTAAAACAAATTACACGTCTGTGTGTACTGGTCATTAGTTTACTAATTTGTAATTAACAACGTAAACATCGTAAGGAAGAACTAGATCTCTATGTCAACTACTAATTAAAACAAATTACACGTCTATGTGTACTGGTCATTAGTTTACTAATCTGTCACATACACCATAGCTTAAAATACACATATAGTGAACTCTTAATGCACACATCCATCTGTGTGCCTGACCATTAATAGTTCACCTATCTGTAACAAATCTCAAGGATTGAGTTCAACTATCGGTCACAGAAAGGTGAACTAAGGCTATAAGGTTTATACAATTTTATAGACAGAACGATCGAATCCTATAAACAGCAGTCGTAGCGCGTATGCTTATTTTATAAATCAACCAGATATAACATTTACTGGTGCAACTAAGAGTTAATACGCAGGAGGCTTTTCAATGATTAAACTATGCTTATATCTCATTCTGTAAGCTTATTTCATATAAAACAACATCAGAAGGGGAGGAAAAGTGGGAGTGTCGGAGGAGTGATTAGGGGCATGGTTATGGCTTGATTTGCATAATTAGGGGCGTAGCCCACCTGTCACTTTGAGTTTGACGGAAAGTGGTGCTCTCTCTACTCAGTTATACTGCCGTATATGTCCAGTAGTACTGCCGTATAAATCCAGTGGTACTGTTGTATAAATCCAGTCCAGCGACACTGCCGTATATGTCCAGTGGTACTGCTGTATAAATCCAGTGATACTGCCGTAAAAATCCAGTCCAGTGATACTGCCATATATGTCCAGTGGTACTGCCATATAATTCCAGTGATACTGCCGTATAGGTCAAGTGGTACTGCCGTATAAATCCAGTGGTACTGGCATATAAATCCAGTCCAGTGATACTGCTGTATATGTCCAGTGGTACTGCCGTATATATCCAGTAATACTGCCGTATAATTCCAGTGGTACTGGCGTATAATTCCAGTGATACTGCTGTATAAATCCAGTCCAGTGGTAATGTCGTATAAATCCAGTGGTACTGCCATATAATTCCAGTGACACTGCCGTATAATTCCAGTGGTACTGCCGTATAATTCCAGTGGTACTACCGTAAAAATTCAGTCCAGTGGTACTGCCATATAAATCCAGTGGTACTGCCGTATAATTCCAGTGGTACTGTTGTATAATTCCAGTGATACTGCCGTATAAGTCCCGTGATACTGCCGTATAAATCCAAACCAGTGGTACTGCCGTATAAATCCACTGATACTGCCGTATAATTCCAGTGGTACTGGTGTATAATTCCAGTGGTACTGCCATATAAATTAAGGATACTGCCGTATAAATCCAGTCCAGTGGTACTGCCGTATAATACCAGTGATACTGCCGTATAACTCCAGTGGTACTGCCGTATAACTCCAGTGGTACTGCCGTATAACTCCAGTGGTACTGCCGTATAACTCCAGTGGTACTGCCGTATAACTCCAGTGGTACTGCCGTATAACTCCAGTGGTACTGCCGTATAACTCCAGTGGTACTGCCGTATAACTCCAGTGATACAGCCATATAATTCCAGTGATACAGACATATAATTCCAGTGATACCGGCGTATAATTCCAGTGGTACTGGCGTATAAATCCAGTGATACTGCCGTATAAATCCAGTCAGGTGGTACTGCCATATAATTCTAGTAATTCTGCTGTATAATTCCAGTCCAGTGGTACTGCCGTATAAATCCAGTGATACTGCCATATAATTCCAGTGGTACTGGCATATAAATCCAGTGGTACTGGCATATAAATCCAGTGGTACTGGTGTATAATTCCAGTGGTACTGGCATTTAATTCCAGTGGTACTGGCATTTAATTCCAGTGATACTGCCGTATAAATCCAGTCCAGTGGTGCTGCCGTATAAGTCCAGTGGTACTGCCATATAATTAGGTGATTCTGCTTTATAATTCCAGTCCAGTGGTACTGCTGTATAAATCTAGTGGTACTGCCGTATAAATCCAGTGATACTGCCGTATAATTCCAGGGGTACTGGCATATATATCCAGTGGTACTGGCATATAAATCCAGTCCAGTGGTGCTGCCGTATAAATTCAGTCCAGTGGTGCTGCCGTATAAGTTCAGTGGTGCTGTCCTGTGCTGTATATTATTTACTCAAGATAAAGGGGTTATTAATATTTAATCCAAATAATTTTCACAGGGTTTGCCCTGTGTGGTGTAGAGGTATGCTCTCCTGTACCGCATATTGTTATATAACTCCAAAAAAATAATTGAGAACAAAAATTGAGGATAAAATAGGGAAAGATCAAGAACTACTTCCTCCTAGTGCTGAAGCTGCTGCCACTAGTCATGACATAGATGATGAAATGCCATCAACGTCGTCTGCCAAGGCCGATGCCCAATGTGATAGTAGAGGGCATGTAAAATCCAAAAAGCCAACGTTCAGTAAAAAGACTCAAAAATATAAATTGAAATGGTCTGAGGAAAAACATAAACTTCACAATATGCCATTGATGACACGGAGTGGCAAGGAACGCCTAAGACCCTGGCCTATGTTCATGACTAGTGGTTCAGCTTCACATGATGATGGAAGCCCTCATCCTCCCTCTAGAAAAATGATAAGAGTTAAGCTGGCAAAAGCATGGCAAAGAACTGTGCGTTCTAAGATAGTATCACAAATCCCCAAGGAGAGTCCAAGTGCGTGGTTGCAATGCCTGACCTTCCCAATACTGGATGGGAAGAGGTGGCTCCTTCCATCATTTGCACGCCCTCTGCAAGTGCTGAAAGTAGCACCGACAGTCCAGTTTCTGATATTCAAATTGAAGATGTCACTGTTGAAGTACACCAGGATGAGGATATCGGTGTTGCTAGCACTGAGGAGGAAGTTGACGATGAGGATTCTGATGGTGATATGGTTTGTTTAAATCAGGAACCAGGGGAGACAGTTGTCCGTGGGATGAATAAGCCCATTGTGATACCTTGGCAAAATACCAAAAAAGCCACCTCTTTGGTGTCAAATTATTTCTCCACAAATCCGGACAGGTGTCAAGCCGTGTGTTACCTCTGTCAATCCATAATAGGTAGGGGTAAGGACGTTAACCACCTAGGAACATCCACCTTTAAACGTCACCTGCTGTGCATTCATCAGAAGTCAGTGTCAAGTTCTGAAGCTTGTACCCAAACTACTGCAAGCCACACCACCAACTCCCTCAACGTCAACTTCCTCCTCAGTCAGGAATGACAGTAGTCCTGCAGGCCATGTCACTGGCAAGACTGAGGAGTCCTCTCCTAACTGGGATTCCTCCGAAGGATCCTTGAGTGGTAAGCCTACTGCTGCTGTTGCTGTTGTTGCTACTGGGAGTCGATCGTCATCCCAGAGGGGAAGTTGGAAGACTACTTGTACTACTTCAACTAAGCAATTGACTGTCCAACAGTCCTTTGTGAGGAAGATGAAATATCACAGCAGTCATCCTGTTGCAAAGCAGATAACTGAGGCCTTGACAGCTATGTTGGTGTTAGACGTGCCTCCGGTATCCGCCATTAGTTCAGTGGGACTAAGAGAATTGATGGAGGTACTGTGTCCCCGGTACCAAATACCATCTAGATTCCACTTCAGTAGGCAGGCGATACCGAGAATGTACAGAGACATCAGAAAAAGTGTCCTCATTGTCCTAAAAAATGCAGTTGTACCCACTGTCCACTTAACCACGGACATGTGGAACAGGGCAAACTAAGGACTATATGACTGTGACAGCCCAGTGGGTAGATGTATTGCCTCCCGCAGAAACAACACCAGTGGCACCAGTAGTAGCATCTCGCAAATGCCAACTCGTTCCTAGGCAGGCTATGCTATGCTATGCATCACCGCTTTCCGTAAGAGGCACACCACTGACAACCTCTTACGGAAACTGAGGTACATCATCGCACAATGGCTTACCCCAATTAGACTCTCTTGGGGATTTGTGATATCGGACAACACCACCAATATTGTGCGTGCATTACATCTGGGAAAATTCCAGCACGTCCCATGTTTTGCACATATAATTAATTTGGTGGTGCAGAATTTTTTTAAAAATGACAAGGGCATGCAGGAGATGCTGTCAGTGTCCCGAAAAATTGCGGCCCACTTTTGACATTCAGCCACTGCGTGCTGAAGACTGGAGCGCCAGCAAACACTCCTGAACCTGCCTTCTATCACCTGAAGCAAAAGGTGGTAACAAGGTAGAATTCAACACTCTATATGCTTCAGAGGATGGAGGAACAGCAAAAGGCCATTCAAGCCTATACATCCACTTACGATATAGGCAAAGGAGGGGGAATGCACCTGACTCGAGCGCAGTGGAGAATGATTTTCTTCTTGTGCAAGGTTCTCCAACCCTTCAAACTTGCCACACGTGAAGTCAGTTCAGACACTGCCAGCTTGAGTCAGGTCATAGCCCTCATCAGGCTTTTGCAGAAGCAGCTGGAGAAATTGAAGAGGAGCTAAGACGGAGCGATTCCGCAAAGTATGTGGGACTTGTGGATGTAGCCCTTCATTCGCTTTGCCAGGATTCAATGGTGGTCAATCTGTTGAAATCAGAGCACTACATTTTGGCCACCGTGCTCGATCCTAGGTTTAAAGCCTACGTTGTATCTCTCTTTCCGGCAGACACAAGTCTGCAGAGGTTCAAAGACCTGCTGGTGAGAAAATTGTCAACTCAAGCGGAACGTGACCCGTCAACAGCTCCTCCCCCATTTTCTCCCGCAACTGGGGATGCGAAGAAAAGGTTACGATTTCCTAGCCGGCCCGCTGGCAGTGATGCAGGTCAGTCAGAAGTGAGTGCTGACATCTGGTCCGGACTGAAGGACCTGCCAATGATTACTGACATGTCTACTGTCACTGCAAATGATTCTGTCACCATTGAATGGTGGAGGATTATTTGAGTGACAGCATCCAAGTAGGCATGTCAGACAGTCCGTATGTATGCTGGTAGGAAAAAGAGGCAATTTAGATGCCCTTGCACAAACTGGCTTTATTTTACCTAAGTTGCCCCCCCCTCCAGTGTGTACTCCGAAAGAGTGTTTTGTGCAGCCGGTAATCTTGTCAGCGATCGGTGTAGGAGGTTACTTCCACAAAATGTGGAGAAGATGATGTTCATCAAAATGAATGATAAATTCCTCCGGGAAGACCTTTACCAGCAATTGCCTCCAGAAAGTACACAGGGACTTGTGATGGTGGATTCCAGTGGGGACGAATTAATACTCTGTGAGGTGGAGGATGTACACACTGAAAGGGATGAGGAATCGAAGGATGAGGTCATCATCTTACCTCTGTAGAGCCAGTTTGTGCAAGGAGAGATTAATTGCTTCTTTTTTGGTGGGGGCCCAAACAAACCAATCATTTCAGCCACAGTCGTGTGGCAAACCCTGTCGCTAAAATGATTGGTTTGTTAAAGTGTGCATGTCCTGTTTATACAACATAAGGTTGGGTGGGAGGGCCAAAGGACAATTCCATCTTGCACCTATTTTTCTTCTTTGCATCATGTGCTGTTTGGGGACTAGTTTTTTAAAGTGCCATCCTGTCTGCAAATGCAGTGATACTCCTAGATGGGCCAGGTGATTGTGCTGCACACTTGTGTCGCTTAGCTTAGTCATACAGCTACCTCATTGCACCTCTATTACTTCTTTGCATGATGTGCTATTTGGGGACTAGTTTTTTAAAGTGCCATCCTGTCTGACACTGCAGTGCCACTCCTAGATGGGCCAGGTTGTTTGTGCCGCACACTTGTGTCGCTTAGCTTAGTTATACAGCCAGCTTTGTGCAAACTTTTGGCCTAAAAACAATATTGTGAGGTGTTGAGAATAGACTGGAAATGAGTGGAAATTAATGTTATTGAGGTAAATAATACTGTAGGATCAAATATACCCCCAGATTCTGTGATTTTAGCAGTTTTTATGTTTTTTTCTAAAATCCTCCAAATCCAAAACCAAAACACAAAAAGTTCCCGCCGCACATCTCTAATATATCTATATCTATATACATATACAGTGGGGATCGAAAGTTTGGGCACCCCAGGTAAAAATTCATTTTAATGTGCAAAAAGAAGCCAAGGAAAGATGGAAAAATCTCCAAAAGGCATCAAATTACAGATTAGACATTCTTATAACATGTCAAAAAAAGTATGATTTTATTTCCATCATTTACACCAGGCTTTCCCAACCACGGTCCTCAAGGCACACCAACAGTGCATGTTTTAGTGATATCCAGGCTTCAGCACAGGTGACTTAATTAGTAGCTCAGTTATTTTGATTTAACCATCTGTGCTGCAGCCTGGATATCACTAAAACCTGCACTGTTGGTGTGCCTTGAGGACCGTGGTTGGGAAAGCCTGATTTACACTATCAAAAGAACTGAAAACAAAAAATGGCGTCTGCAAAAGTTTGGGCACCCTGCAGAGTTAATACGTTGTACTGCCCCCTTTGGACAGCTGAGACCTGGCAGTGTCATGGATTGTTCTCAATCATCATCTGGAAAGACCAGGTGATGTCAATCTCAAAGGCTTTAAAAGCCCAGAGTCATCTGACCTTGCTCAAACAATCAGTACCATGGGTTCCACTAAGCAGTTGTGTAGAACACAAACTGAGAATAGTTGACGCTCACAAAGCAGGAGAAGGCTATAAGAAGATAGCAAAGCGTTATCAGATGCCCATATCCTCTGTTCGGAATGTAATTAAGAAATGGCAGTCATCAGGAACAGTGGAAGTTAAAGCAAGATCTGGAAGACCAAGAAAAATATCAGACAGAACAGCTCGCAGGATTGTGAGAAAAGCAAGTCAAAATCCACGTTTGACTGCACGATCCCTCCAGGAAGATCTGGCAGACACTGGAGTTGTGGTACACTATTCCACTATAAAGAGATACTTGTACAAATATGGTCTTCATGGAAAAATCATCAGAAGAAAACCTCTTCTACGTCCTCACCACAAAAATCAGCGTTTGAAGTTTGCAAATGAACATATAGACAAGCCTGGTGCATTTTGGAATAAAGTTCTGTGGACTGATGAGGTTAAAATAGAACTTTTTGGCCGGAATGAGCCAAGGTACGTTTGGAGAAGGAAGGGCACAGAGTTTTATGAAAAGAACCTCTGTCCAACTGTTAAGCATGGGGGTGGATCAATCATGCTTTGGGGTTGTATTGCAGCCAGTGGCACAGGGAACATTTCACGAGTAGAAGGAAACATTGATTCAATAAGATTCCAGCAAATTTTGGACGCTAACTTGATGCCATCTGTGAAAAAGCTGAAGTTAAAGAGAGGCTGGCTTATACAAATGGATGATCCTAAACACACCTCAAAATCCACGGTGGATTACATCAAGAGGCGTAAACTGAAGGTTTTGCCATGGCCTTCACAATCTCCTGACCTCAACATAATTGAAAATCTATGGATAGACCTTAAAAGAGCAGTGCGTCACAGACAGCCCAGGAATCTCAAAGAACTGGAAGACTTTTGTAAGGAAGAATGGGCGAAGATACCTCAAACAAGAACTGAAAGACTCTAGGCAGGCTACAAAAAGCGTTTACAAGCTGTGATACTTGCCAAAGGGGACAGTACAAGGTATTAACTCTGCAGGGTGCCCAAACTTTTGCAGACGCCATTTTTGTTTTCTGTTCTTTTGAAAGTGTAAATGATAGAAATAAAATCAAACTTTTTTTGACACGTTATAAGAATGTCTAATCTGTAATTTGATGCCTTTTGGAGATTTTTTCCATCTTTCCTTGGCTTCTTTTTGCACATTAAAATAAATTTTTGCCTGGGGTGCCCAAACTTTCGATCCCCACTGTGTGTGTGTGTGTGTGTGTGTGTGTGTGTATATATATATATATATATATATATCGGTGAAAAGGTGGTACTTAGCGCTACACCAAATGAGTGAAAGTAAAGAGAATCTTAGTCCAGAGACAGTGGTAATGTCCAATTTCTCTGTCTCCAATCCACACTCCCTCTGACAGGGTGGCAGCCGTAATCCAGGTGACCGCTGTTCAGTCTGTCTGTTTTGATGGATCTAGAAAGAAGGTGAAAACAGTGCCTACTAGTGCAGTATATTAGGATCCTTCAAATGAAAACCTCCACCAGTTCAATAACACCCTTAGAAAAATGCAAGTACCATCATGAGTGGAGTTAACCACTTCATTAAATCGCACGCTCTCCAAATGGGAATTCCCCAACTGGATAGATTTCTCCCTTCAGCTCCAGAACCTCATGGTACTTCTAATGCTCAATGATCACCAATGAAAAGAAAGAAGGTAGCTGAAATAGTGTAATAAAGTTTTAACACCAGTTTAATTGTTAAAAAACAAAGCAAATACCCGTACATCAAAATAATGTAAAAATAGCTTATCTGATGTGTAGTAGATACAGTTCAGTCTCTGTTCCTCAATGCGTTTCATCCTTATGGCATCTCAAGCCTGTACTTCATCAGGAGTATACTACCCCACTGCCTGCTCTCTCTACTTATAGCTACACTAATGAGATAATTACAGGGAGTGTTTTCCCGCCTTTCAGTTCATTTTGACATCACGTCCGGGTTCATTTTGACATCACTTCCGGGTTCATTTTGACATCACTTCTGGGTTCATTTTGACATCACTTCTGGGTACATTTTACATCACTTCCGGGTAAAATTTTTTACATCACTTCCGGGTTTATTTTGACTTCACATCCGGGAGTACAATAATAATAAACACACACTACTTCCTGCTATAACATAATCACGGGATCGCCGTGACATCATTACGCCCACAGCATCTCCTGAGAATGCACTAATAGATATAAAGATCCTGCCACCCGTTACTAAATGATCCCGAGCACGTCAGTGACGCTGACACGCCCACTGCGCACTTCGGGAACTTAATGACAACAACATACTGCTGCCCGTTGCTAGGTGATCCCGGGGGCGCCAGTGACGTCATCACGTCCGCTGCGTCCTCCGGGATCAAACCAACGACCATATCCAGCTCGTTGCCATAGCACCTAAGCTCATGGTGCTCGATCCTCCCGTGTGCTCTCGTGAGCATCACAGTGACAGCCGATCTGTAGCATATGGAGTGTTACCTTAGCAACATATACACAACATGGGTTACACGCCCCCAGTTCCCCGCATTCTGCACGGGGAAGGTATTTAATATCGATCACATAACTGGTCCGTTCTGCCCGCTCCGGTACAAGGCGGATAACGGTCACAGTGCCGTCTCCTTGCCCAGCTTGGGTGGGGATCGTACCTCGGTGATCAAATAACAACTAAACCATAGTATATGTCCCTTATTTTTAGAGGGATTAGACGGTAATCAGTAACCATGGTATTGCTTCAGATCCCACATATATACAAAGTAAAAATTTGAAAGTAGCATTAAAATTCACACTCCAATGCAATATTAAAATACAATTATTAAAACCTATAATAGCAGCAATCTGAGCCTCAGGGAATAGTTAATAAATGTTACAGACAAAAACTCATAAAAAATATACAGTATTATGCTCAAGAACAATACAATAGCAGCAACATGGATTTCACATATTGGGTAGAAGAAAATATTGAGCTCATAGAAAAGGTGCAATCTCATAATTGTCATTCAGACCGTGCGGAGTAAGAGTATTCAATTCAAAAATCCAATACATTTCCCGTCTGGATAATTTATTTTCACGATCTCCCCCCCCTGGGGCCCAACTGCACTAATTCAATGGCTTTAAATTTAAGACCATTAGTGTCAGAGGCATGAAAAGATTTGAAATGTCTCAGAATGGTATGTATATCCACTTTGTTCCTTATACTACATATATGTTCCTGTATCCTTATTTTCAACGGTCTTTTCATTTTTCCAACATATTTGAGGTTACAGGGACATTCCAAAATGTAAATTACCTAGGTGGCATTACAATTTATAAAATCTAGGAAAAAACATAGAGTCATTAAAATTCCCCACTATGTGTGTATTTGGATGTGCAAACTTGCATATGTTTCAGTGGTTACATTTGTAGAACCCTTTTAATGCACTATCAAATATTCCTTTCTTTTCTACTTTTCTTAGGGGGAGCATGCTTGGCGCTAGATGATCTTTCAAACTCCTAGCTTTTTTAAAGACTATCTTAGGCTTTTCTGATAAAATTTCATCCAGAACAGGATCCATTTTTAACAGGTTCCAATGTTTTGTCAGAACTTTCCTAATTTCCTTCTCGTGGCCATTAAACTGAGTGATGAAGCTAACATCAGTAGAACTATCCTCCTTGTTCTTATAAAGGAGCAAATCGTCTCGAGGTTTAAGATCAGTTCTTCTCAGCGCATCTTCAGTTAGTTTCTTCGGATATCCTCTGTTTATTAAGAAGGTGGATTCCAATTCTTATGTACACTTCAAGAGTGGTCACGCATCCCACTGGAAGACGAACATCCCCTACTCTCAGTTTTGTAGAGTAAAGAGAAATTGTAGTTAAGGGGAAGATTGCGAACTACATCTATACGCAAAAAGATTTGAGGACAGAGGAGGGACTAAATGATTACAAAAGAAGAAGGAATCTACAATACTAGAAAAATGACCCATGGGAGCTAAAGGAATTTTTAATCTCTCGGATCATGACCTATCAAAATCAGAAGTTACCTTACTGACTAAAGGCCTCTCTTTTGCACCCACCTCTAAACCGAATCAGTTTCAACTGTTTACAGATTTGAATAAGTTTGTCATGAAACTGACCCTAAGATGACATTTTCTGAAGAAGGAGGAAAACAAGCTATATGATAATACCTCAAAATCAGGGTTGAAATTACCCTCCAAATATTACCCTTTGGAGTCTAAGTGTAGCCAAATTGATACCTTTTATTGGTGAAAAAAGATCTGTGTGAGGACCCTTTGACATTAGTCCATGGTAAAGAAACCAGTAATTTGACTAACTTTGAAAAACAGGCATTGAAATAGTTGAAAAACAATACAGATTTGGTATTAAGACAGGCGGACAAGGGGGGAGGCTTAGTGGTCCTGAAAAGAACGGACTATGAGAAGGAAGCATTGCGACTACTAAGTAACGCTGAGTCCTATTCAAAATTAAGGAAAGATCCCACGGCAGAGTATGTAGAAGAATTGAGACCTATACTGGTTGAGGCATTACATAAGTGAATAATAAATAAAGATGAGTATCAATTTCTTATAAAAAAACCATCCGATTATTCCTATATTTTATTTTCTACCGAAAATTCACAAACAACTTGAGAATCCACCAGGCAGACCAATAGTGGCGGGGATAGATTCCCTTACAGCCAACCTCTCAGAATATGTGGACATTTTTATAAAAAAGTACGTCCCATCTTTATCGTCTTATGTAAAGGATACTACATCAATACTCCAAACGTTAAAAGATATAGAGTGGAAGGAGAGCTATACTTGGGTGACCATCAATGTACAATCTTTGTATACCTCCATTAGTCACAGTAAAGGAATTGAATCATGTAGAGAATTTCTCATAGAAGATACTGAGATCTCAGAAGAACACAAGGATATTATATGTATTTTAATAAATTTCATACTTACTCATAACTATTTTAAATTCCTTGACCAATTTTATATCCAAATATGCGGGACAGCGATGGGGACAGTATTCACCCCAAGTTTCGCAAACCTGCACATGGGGAGTTGGGAACGAAAGTATATCCATAAAAACAACCCCTTTGTACATTATTTCATTATTTTTAAACAATATATTGATGACATCATAATTATTTTGGAGGGTACGGAAGAAACTTTTAACAATTTTATCTCATACATCAGTATCAATGAGTACAATTTAACTTTCACATGTAAAAGAAACCAGGAAGAAATTGATTACTTGGATCTAATTGTGAGAGGTGAAGGAAATAGGATCGAAACAAAAAACTTTATTAAGAAGGTGGATTCCAAATCTTATGTACACTTCAAGAGTGGTCATGCATCCCACTGGAAGACGAACATCCCCTGCTCTCAGTTTTGTAGAGTAAAGAGAAATTGTAGTAAAGGGGAAGATTGCGAACAACAACTACAACTATACGCAAAAAGATTTGAGGACAGAGGATATCCGAAGAAACTAACTGAAGATGCGCAGAGAAGAACTGATCTTAAACCTCGAGACGATTTGCTCCTTTATAAGAACAAGGAGGATAGTTCTACTGATGTTAGCTTCATCACTCAGTTTAATGGCCACGAGAAGGAAATTAGGAAAGTTCTGACAAAACATTGGAACCTGTTAAAAATGGATCCTGTTCTGGATGAAATTTTATCAGAAAAGCCTAAGATAGTCTTTAAAAAAAGCTAGGAGTTTGAAAGATCATCTAGCGCCAAGCATGCTCCCCCTAAGAAAAGTAGAAAAGAAAGGAATATTTGAGAGTGCATTAAAAGGGTTCTACAAATGTAACCACTGCAACATATGCAAGTTTGCACATCCAAATACACACATAGTGGGGAATTTTAATGACTCTAGGTTTTTTCCTATATTAGATTTTATAAATTGTAATACCACCTAGGTAATTTACATTTTGGAATGTCCCTGTAACCTCAAATATGTTGGAAAAATGAAAAGACCGTTGAAAATAAGGATACAGGAACATATACGTAGTATAAGGAATAAAGTGGATATACATACCATTCTGAGACATTTCAAATCTTTTCATGCCTCTGACACTAATGGTCTTAAATTTAAAGCTATTGAATTAGTGCAGTTGGGCCCCAGGGGGGGTATTGTGAAAATAAATTATCCAGACAAGAAATGTATTGGATTTTTGAATTGAATACTCTTACTCCGCACGGTCTGAATGACAATTATGAGATTGCACCTTTTCTATGAGCTCAATATTTTCTTTTATCCAATATGTGAAATCCATGTTGCTGCTATTGTATTGTTCTTGAGCATAATACTGTATATTTTTTTTATGAGTTTTTGTCTGTAACATTTATTAACTATTCCCTGAGGCTCAGATTGCTGCTACTATATGTCTTATTATATGTGAAACCTATGCTGCTGCTATTTTGTTTAGTGTTGGCTTTTTAATATTGTATATTTATGAGTTTTTGTCTGTAATATTTATTAACTATTTCCTGAGGTTCAGATTGCTGCTATTATAGGTTTTAATAATTGTATTTTAATATTGCATTGGAGTGTGAATTTTAATGCTACTTTCAAATTTCCACTTTGTATATATGTGGGATCTGAAGCAATACCATGGTTACTGATTACTGTCTAATCCCTCTAAAAATAAGGGACATATACTATGGTTTAGTTGTTATTTGATCACCGAGGTACGATCCCCACCCAAGCTGGGCAAGGAGACGGCACTGTGACCGTTATCCCCCTTGTACCGGAGCGGGCAGAACGGACCAGTTATGTGATCGATATTAAATACCTTCCCCATGCAGAATGCGGGGAACTGGGGGCGTGTAACCCATGTTGTGTATATGTTGCTAAGGTAACACTCCATATGCTACAGATCGCCTGTCACCGTGATGCTCGCGAGAGCACACGGGAGGATCGAGCACCATGAGCTTAGGTGCTATGGCAACGAGCTGGATATGGTCATTGGTTTGATCCCGGAGGACGCAGCGGATGTGATGACATCACTGGCGCCCCCGGGATCACCTAGCAACGGGCAGCAGTTTGTTGTTGTCATTAAGTTCCCGAAGTGCGCAGTGGGCGTGTCGGCATCACTAACGTGCTCGGGATCATTTAGTAACGGGCGGCAGGATCTTTATATCTATTAGTGCATTCTCAGGAGATGCTGTGGGCGTAATGACGTCACGGCAATCCTGTGATTATGTTATAGCAGGAAGTAGTGTGTGTTTATTATTATTGTACTCCCAGAAGTGATGTCAAAATGAACCCGGAAGTGATGTCAAAACGAACCCGGACGTGATGTCAAAATGAACTGAAAGGCGGAAAAACATTCCCCCTAATTCTCTCATTAGTGTAGCTATAAGTAGAGAGAGCAGGCAGTGGGGTAGTATACTCCTGATGAAGTACAGGCTTGAGATGCCATAAGGATGAAACGCGTAGAGGAACAAAGACTGAACTGTATCTACTACACATCAGATAAGCTATTTTTACATTATTTTGATGTACGGGTATTTGCTTTGTTTTTTAACAATTAAACTGGTGTTAAAACTTTATTACACTATTTCGGCTACCTTCTTTCTTTTCATTGGTGATCATTGATCATTAGAAGTACCATGAGGTTCTGGAGCTAAAGGGAGAAATCTATCCAGTTGGGGAATTCCCATTTGGAGACCGTGCGATTTAATGAAGTGGTTAACTCCACTCATGATGGTACTTGCGTTTTTCTAAGGGTGTTATTGAACTGGTGGAGGTTTTCAGTTGAAGGATCCTAATATACTGCACTAGTAGGCGCTATTTTTACCTTCTTTCTGTGTATATATATATATATATATATACATATATATATAGTTACCATTAATAATAGTAACACCTATCCCTATCCTCCCTGTTCGACTCGCTTCTCTCTCCTATTCTCTCTCACACATGCCCTGAACAAGCCACATCCCTATACAATGCATCTCTTACTTCAGCTGTTGACTGTCGCTGCGCGAACCACTATTCACCCTCGCAGATCAACACCTCAACCCTAGCACACCAAATACATCAGATATCTTCAAAAATGCTCACGTACTGCTGTGCGACAGTGGAGGAAATCATGCTCTAAGGCAGACTTCCTCCATTTCAATTTCATGCTCTCATTCTTCAGTGCTGCCCTTTCCCTCGCTAAACAATCATACTTCAAAATTTACATCTCTACCCAGTCTTCAAACCCCCGGAGCCTCTTTGCCACTGTCAACTTCCTCCTCTGCCCACTACCACCTCCTCTTCCTTCCTCATTATCTGCTCTTGACTTTGCCACTTATTTTACATCCAAGATTGACTCCATACGTCAGGACATCACATCCCACCAGACCAACCACCACCCATCCCTTGCCACCCCTACCCTTCTCTCTCACCAACTCTGACATATTTCATGTATCTGGTGAGGAAGTCATGGCCCTCATCCGTTCCTCCCCCCCCCACCTCCCCACTTGATCCTATCCCCTCCCACCTCCTTCGCTACCTCTCTCCTTCTGCCTGTTCCCATCTTGCCCACCTTCTCAATCTCTCCCTCTCATCAGGCACTGTCCCCTCTACCTTCAACCATGCACTCATCTCCCATATTCTTAAAAACCCTACCCTTGATCCAAACACCCTCTCCAACTCTCGACCCATCTCTCTCCTCCCTTTTGCCTCCAAACTCCTTGAGCGTATTGTCTATAACGCCTCACTACCTTTCTTTCCTCCCACTCACTGCTTGACCCATTCCAGTCTGGTTTCCATTCTCACCATTACACAGAAACTGCCCTTACAATAGTGTGCAATGACCTCCATGCAGCCAAATCTAAGGGCCACTACTCTCTGCTGATTCTTCTTGACCTCTCATACGCTTTTGACACCGTGGACCACCCTCTCCTTCTGCATATCCTTCACTCTCTTGGTCTGCGTGATACTGTCCTCCCCTGGCTGTCCTCCTACCTCTCTGATCATTCCTTCTCGGTCTCCTCTCATGACACTACCCCCCCCCCCCACTTCCACTAACTGTTGGTGTCCCCCAAGGTTCTGTTCTTGGTCCTCTCCTTTTCTCTCTCTATTCGTCCTCTTTAGGCAAACTCATTCATTTTTTTTTAAACTTCTAATATCACCACTATGCTGATGATCTACCTTTCCTTCCCTGATCTCTCGCTGGCTCTCTTCACTCGTACCTCCAACTGTCTCTCTGCTATCTCTTCCTGGATGTCCCAGCACTTTCTTAAACTCAACATGTCCAAGACTGAGCTGATTATCTTCCCACCCTCCCGCACCTCCCACAATCTCATTCATCCATTGATGGCACGTCTATCTCCTCTAGCCCCCAAGTACGCTGTCTTGGCGTAATCCTTGACTCCTCCCTCTCCTTCAAACCACACATTCAGCACCTCTCACAAACCTGTCATTTTCATTTCAAAAACATTTCCAGGATCAGACCCTTTCTCACCCAGGATGCCACCAAGATCATTATCCACTCACTGATTATTTCCAGACTGGATTACTGTACTTCCTGACAATTACCTCTCTCCACTCCAATCTATCCTCAATGCTGCAGCCCGACTCATCTTCATCACCAAACGCACTACATCCACCTCCCCTCTCCTACAAGCCCTTCACTGGCTTCCCCTCCCTTTCAGGATCCAATTCAAACTTCTCACACTCACTTACAAAGCCCTCACCCACTCCTCTCCCATTTACATCTCTGACCTTATCTCCCTTTACTCTACCACCCGTCTTCTTCGCTCTGCTAATGCACGCCGACTCTCCTGTCTTCTGATTACTTCCTCCCATTCCTACCTCCAAGATTTTAATGTGCTGCTCCCTTTTTCTTGAATTCTCTACCTCTCACCCTCAGACTCTCCACCTCTCTACAGAACTTCAAATGGGCTCTCAAGAAAGACTACTTTACCAAACCCAGCCAAATCTCATCCTAACCCTCTGTCCCACACTCGGCCTACCCCATCTGTCTGTCTGCTCCTCCCCTTTAGAATGTAAGTTCTCATGAGTAGGGCCCTCTTCTCTCATGTGCTTATCCTTTTCTTACTTTAATAATCCTCAATTGCCCAAATCCTGCAGTTCTCGGTCACCTTATTATTTATTTATTTATTAACAGTTTCTTATATAGCGCAGCAAATTCTGTTGCGCTTTACAATTGGAAATAACAATGTTATAACAAAACTGGGTAATAACAAAAAGTCACAGGTAGGAAGGCCCTGCTCGTGTGATGCTCTGTGTGCCTTTAGCCCCTCACAGTGACGAGGCACCCACCAGAATTGCAGGGGTTAATTGGCCAGCCGGTTGTTCGGCAACACAGGCCGGCAGGAGAGCCACACAGGGAGCACTAGGACCCAGGAGAGCTGAAATACGGAGCCTGGTGAGTGGTGAGCACGAGAAACGGGAGGCAGGGTTGGCGCCAGTCTGGTGGGTGTGTGCGCGGGGAGGAGACACACGGCGCCATGGAGAGAAGGGACGGCGCGCTGTGAAGCAGTCAGACTGCCGCCGGGACAAGCAGGAGGAGCCTTGGGACCAGGGAAAGCGGTGTGCAGCCCTAGCAGACGGAGTGAGGCCACAAGAGAGGGGACATCGCCGGAGCACAGGTAGCCCCCAACACTAACAGTACTCCAACCCTCTCCTTTCCCCTGCCGATCAAAGGGACCCATCACAAAAGGAGCTGGCATAATCAACCCTCTCCCTACTATAACCCTGGCAACTTACCATTGTACTGACCGGGACTATGCATCCCCAATAAGTAGATATCCCCGCAGTTATGGAGACTGTACCCAAGGTGGTAATCTGGTCCACTGCAGTGTCTCAACCTGTGCAGCCCTTGAGCCCTTACCTGGCTTGCTACTTTAACAGACCTTCCATCCTGTACAAAGTGTTGGCTTGGAGCTGAGTCGCGGACACATCCCTTGCTTAGCTGTCCGCTGAGACCGCACGCATCTTCTAGGCCAGTGCAGAGACATGTGCTGATCTTAAAGGAGCAGCACCGCTAACTGGCACCCTTTGTCATATTCACTAACATCCTTGCATGCCACTGGAACCCCAACCAGGGAGAACATTTTAAGTTATGTCAAACACCCAGCCTCAATAGGCTGAATATATCCCAGCAGCCCCACTTAACTGTTTCTTCACGCCTTCATGGAATTCATCGACCAGTCCTCCGAACCACCACTTGTGGTTGTTTACTAGACTTTTAATTCAGCGTTATTCCTACTGTCTGCAGGATTTACCAAACAGTGGAAAAGCAATCCCAATATTCTTCTGACCCCATACTGCCACACTCGATTACTGCGATCTGTAGATGAAGGACTTTTAGCAGTACCTAGAATCTCCCGTAATTCATCTGGCGGTCGAGCTTTTAGTCATGCGGCTCCAACTCTATGGAACTCACTTCCCTGCACAGTGCGAGAGACCCCAACTATAGAATCCTTCAAAAGTAGACTCAAGACTTTCCTGTTTACTCAAGCATTTCCATAATGTCCCCTTCGTATCTACATGCTTCTGTATTTTATGAAAAGCTTTTCTGTAGTACTTTATTATTTTCTGTACTATATTAAGCTATGTATCTGTTAAGCGCCTTGAGTCCTATTGGAGATAGAGCGCTATAGAAATAAAATTATTATTAGGATTTGTGTGTGCCTCGCATAGACTTATATTTGAACGTCTCTAGATTGTGTATAGGGCCAGAGACTGCCTTTGCAGGGTCCACAGCGCCATCTAGTGGCGCATAAGAATACTGTTTGAATATTCATGAACCAGATATTTTTCTGAATAACAGTTCGAGTATTGATGTTCTGAAAAGCACTTATGTTGACGTTGTGACATGTTTATGTTTACTATACATTAATATGTGATAAAAGGTAATGTGCATTTCTGGAATGTACTAGGTTTACTAACCAGCAACTCAAGTTACTTTAAACTATGACTGCCCTCCTTTGCAATAAATCTTTGTTACCGTGTCCCACCGTAGTGATCTTTATACATCTGGGGGTATTGTCCGCACTGGGGTATCTCTGTCCTTCTGCCCCAATTCTATAAGGGTGTTCCACGTGGATTTCGGCAGGCGTCGCAGCAAGAGAGAACAGGACGACCACACAGGCCACAACTGGACAGGTGTGAAGTGTCAGGTACGCTGACATATTACACTCGCAAGCATACAATCTATATTATCTCAGTGTCGTCTACTGATGTAATTATGCTTAGCTAACTTGTACTTGTCCGATATTGTCTTCAACTGTAAGTCACTGTTTTGCCGTTTTGATTATGTGCATATGTACTCTGTAGTTGGGTGCTGCAGAACCCTTGTGGCGCCATATAAACAGAGGAGATTATATATATATATATATATATATATATATATGTGTAAGGCCGCACTCAAATCTTCCATATCATATCCACTGGGGTGTCACCCAAAATACTGAAAAGTACTGTATTAATGTATAGAAATATAGCAGGGGCACTCTCCAGATTTCCATGTGAAGCAATTAATTTATTGATAAAAATTGCATATTCGGCTCAAACATTTTCGGTTTGTCCAGACCATCCTCAGGAGTCACTGCAACATGATACTTATAAAATTCATTCCTCAGCTCTGTCCAACAGCAGGGCTGGTAATGCCACAAGGCTCCCTTTAAACCTCCCCTGATCACAAATTGGCGCCAAAACACCTACTTCCGCGTTCCACACTGGAATGCATATGACGTCACATCTTCCTTAGCTGTAACCAGCAATCTTCTTCTACAACGTCTTTAACATCAATCAATACTACATCCATCTAAACGCACATACCTCCTGACTGCCCGGCATGCACAGAACAAACTCCTCCATACTGGGTGGTTACTCAGCGGCGAGTGCGGCACGGCACCTCCGGTATTTGACACACATCGCGTCAATCCAGAAACGGCCATGGAACGCAAGCCGCTGCTATGACCCCACTCCCCGGCGCATAAGGATAATACACATTATGACTCATGCAAATAGTCATTTGACAGGCACATCAGAAATGAAAATGTACACATAAATTACATCCATATTACCCCCAACTACAGAACAGTATGTTACTCAGCCTTGCCATCCCACATATAGTACATAGGTTTAAGATAATAATAATAATAATAATCATAATATCACTGCTACTGTCAATATTGAATAAAAGATCAAAATGGGAGATCAAAGGGAGCCAAGTGATTAGGTGAGCATGTCCAATCCTATAAGTAAATAATTACTAAACCGAGCGTCAATTAACACTCTTTTCTAATAATTTTAAGATAATTTTAAAGAGGCTCATCATAACCAGCACACATAGGTCCTAAGTGAATAAATAATATACTTGACAGGCCATGACTGATTATTAACGCAAAAAAAATATTTAAAGCGTTGAACTCATTAAGTTAATGAGGTGCTACAGTTCCAAGATTGTAAATCCATTGGGCCTCTAGTTTTTTCAAAATGGTCGTCCGATCACCGGTAGTCCGTTTGGTCATTGGTACCTAGTCTATAATTCTACATTTGAGTGATGCCACTTGGTGACCCATCAGCAAAAAGTGTTGTGCTACTGGTTTACCTGTACTCCCTGTGAGCAAAGCTTTATGTATTGAGCTTCTATGATTCGCCATGAGTTCACGAAAAGTGCATGTCGTCATGCCAACATAGGCCAGTCCGCATGGACAAATTAACATATAAACCACATGGTCCATTCTACAATGAAGCTTGTATCATATCTTTACCTGTTTACCACTTTGTGGATGTGGAAAAGTACTCCCTGTTAGCATCGCACAACATGTAGCACAACCTGTGCATTTTACACAGCCCGGTCTACGTTCATTTAACCAGGCACAAGTGTCGTTGCTAATCTGGCGAGTTGGTTGCAGGAGAATTTTTTTAAATTTCGCCCTTGTCTATATGCCTTCATTGGCACATCTCCCAGGGCAGCACCCAATCGTGGTTCCGATTTAAAAAGTGGCCAGTGACTCCTAATGGACCTTGCTATTGATTGAGACTCAGTATTGTATTGTGTGACAAAAATCATATGATCACTTTTTGCTGATTTCTCTTTCCGTAGTCCCAAGCGTGCTCTACTCAGGCATCTATCGACCACCTTCTTAGTATAACCCCTTTCAAAAAAGCGATTGCGCCTCTCTTCAATCTAACTCAGCTGTAATAGGATTCGTGTTATTGCGTAATACATGCATAAATTGCAAAATGGGCAAACTAATTTTCATACTCGGTGGATGATTGCTGCTTGCGTGTAAGATGGTATTAAGATCAGTATCTTTCCTGTATAAAGTCGTCTCCAATCTCCTCCCCTCTTGGGTTACAATTATGTCCAAAAACGTAATACTTTTTTGTACTAGAGTGTCCAGTAAACCGCACAGTTGAGTCCAATCTATTCCATTCGGCCAACATCACTTCAAATTCACTCTCTGTGCCATTCCACAACAAAAAAATATTGTCTATAAATCTTTTATAGTAAAGTATTTTAGCACCATATTTTGGCATGATATGGGTAGACTCATATACCATATGCAGGGGCCACATTAGAGCCCATCGCCGTGCCCGAACACTGTATGAAATATTCATCATGAAACATTAAACGGTTATTCTCCAGAATCACAGTCAACATCTCCACAATGCATTCCACCGGAGGACCTTGTCTCGAGGTTCTCAATAGCAGCTCTCTCATTGCTGCTACACCTAATTTATGTGGTATGATAGTATATAGAGAGGACACATCAAGTGTCACCAGGAGTGTCCCCTCTGGTAAGGCTCCCAATTCGCCAATCTTGGTCAGAAAATCACTAGTGCCTTTAAGGTAACTAGGTATGTCCAATATCAATTCCTGAAGGATGCTGTCCACAAATCATGCTAATGGCTGCAATAAGGAGACCAGGGGATCTTTTAAGGTTTTATGCACTTTGGGTAAAGTGTAAATCACTGGATAAATCGGGAAAGGCACCCTCAGGAAATTTGACAATTGTTCAGTCACCCAGCCATTATTCACAGCCAGGTCTATCAAAGTATCAACTTTCTTTTTAATAGTGGGTATCGGATTAAAGTCACATCTAGTGTAGGTGGTACAATCTCCTTATCATAATCAGTGGTATTCTGAACCACCACTGATCTGCCTTTATCGGCTGGGTGTATTGTTATCAACGCATTATCTTGTAGGGACTTTATTGCCTGTTTCTGTTCAAGCATCAGATTCCCAATTGACACACCTGTTTAAGTGCCCTGAAATCCTGTTCAGTCATCCTCAAAAATGTGCAAATACTAGGTTTATTTGACTGTGGATCAAAAAAGCTCGGATTCGTGAAAATTGATTGTTCAAATTGTACATCTGCTCTCCCACACCTCTCATCCAAAAAGAACTCAAGTCTCTAAGTTTTCTACCGAATTTGTAATGATCCACAAACAAATTAAAATCATTGTGTCAAGATAAAGACACAAAAGACATTCCCAAAGATAATAATGAACATTCTGCTGCAGATAAAGTATAGTCCGATAAATTAAATATACTGCTTATACTCTCCTCCGACGCCCTCCTTTCTTTATATACTCCTCTCCTTGGTTGCGGCCTGGGCGCCCTCCCCGATGATTGTTGGGACCCTGTCCACTTCTTTGACCTAAAAAAACACTAGGTGGTAAAGGAGCAGGTGCGTCAGAGTCTGAGGCTGACTGTGATAATGAAGAATCAGTTGTATAGGGTGCTCTAGGCCTCTGTGTTCTAAAATTTTGCTGCCTCCTGGTATTACCACTGTCTGTGAACCACCTATACACCTAATGAGTAGTATAATCATTACTGACAGTTTGTAGTTTTTTCCTCTTAAATGAAACAAGATCATCGCCAAAGGTGTCAATTTAGGTCTGTAATTTATCACACCAATTTTCAACTTTGTCACAATCTCCTCACGAACACGTGATAATTCCAATCCCACCTCCTCAATCACCAATAGAATCAGTTCAAGGGAGCACTTATTGAGGACCCCGCACCACTTACTACAGAACGCTGGGCTCGTTCTACCAATTGTTGGAGTATTAGTGATGTGGTATCCCCTAGGTACCCTCTTAGACCTGTGGTATTCTGACAAAAAACTGACCATGCAGAGTAAGTTCAACTTCTCTGCGTTTTAACTTCAGAATTCTATGAAATAAGTCAACCGTCTTTTCAGCAGGTAAGCTAGTAAATGCAAAGTGATCAAAGTAAACCTTCTCTGCATCATCATCTGTAAGTGAGACTACCTGGTTCTCAGCAGCCGCCAAGAAACCTCCATCAAATTCTAAATAATTTCTCTGAGACATGATGAATGAACCCACACATTTTTTCAAAAACTTATAAAAACTTATATTGCAGTTATGCAATAGAAAGACACTTTATATGCAATAATACTACATAAGGTTCCCCAAATGAGGCAGCCCTCTAGGGAACTAATAGTGACCACTTCAAAATCGGAAACCCATGCAGAACAGCTGTTAAACATAAACATAAATGCACTGCAATACGCCATAAATTGTCATGAAATGGCACCAAGAGTGAAGGACCAATGCAAACCAGAATAAAAAAAAAAAAAAAAAAAAAAGAGGATAAAAATCGAATCACCAAAAAGGCAAAACAACCCATACTGTCTTGGATAAGGGAGGAATGAATGTAACTTGTAAATAACGGATGGGTGTCAGACCAAAAAATAGTTCCTTGATAAGGATCCACTTTTATTAATATCCATGTAAGGCTGCACTCACATCTTCCATATCATATCCACTGGGGTGTCACCCAAAATACTGAAAAGTATTAAATGTATAGAAATATAGCAGGGGCACTCTCCAGGGGGTAAATTTACTAAGATGGGATGTTGCCCATAGCAACCAATCAGATTCCAGGTATTATCTTCTAGAAGGTGCTAGATAAATAAGAAGTAAAATCTGATTGGTTGCTATGGGCAGCATCCCATCTTAAACAGAACTCCCATCTTAGTAAATTTACCCCCAGATTTCCATGTGAAGCAATCAATTTATTGATTAAAATTGCATACTCAGCTCAAATGTTTTCGGTCTGAAACTCCACCGCAGGAAACTTCTTGGACTCACACCAAGATACATATTTTTCAAAATACGATGGTAATGTTTTGACGTTACTCCTTCCTAGCCTGAATCAGGGTAGGAATAACCTTGTTCGGAATTCCCTTCCGAGCGAGTATCTGGCGTTCAACCTCCATGCCATCAAACGTAGCCGTGGTAAGTCTTGATAGGCGAACGGCCCCTGCTGCAGCGGGTCCTCCCGAAGAGGAAGAGGTAGCAGTAGATCCAGAAGATCCGCGTACCAAGCCCTTCTTGGCCAGTCCGGAGCGATGAGGATTGCCTGAACTCTTGTTCTCCTTATGAGTTTGAGAACTCTTGGAATGAGTGGAAGTGGAGGAAACACGTACACAGACTGGAACACAAACGGAATCACTAGGCCATCCACCGCCACAGCTTGCGGGCCCCTCGACCTGGAACAATACCGCCGAAGCTTCTTGTTGAGATGAGTGGCCATCATGTCGATCTGGGGTACACCCCAAAGATCTGTTACCTCCTTGAACACCTCCAGATGGAGACCTCACTCCCCTGGATGGAGATAGTGTCTGCTGAGGAAGTCCGCTTCCCAGTTGTCTACTCCTGGAATGAAGATCGCTGACAGCACCAATGCGTGTTTTTCTGCACAGAGGATGATTCTTGTTACCTCTGACATTGCAGCTCTTCGTTCCGCCCTGTCGGTTTATGTAAGCCACTGTCGTTACATTGTCCGACTGCACTTCAATGGCCCGATTTCTCAGAAGATGGGCCGCTTGTGAAAGACCGTTGTTGACGGCTCTTAGTTCCAGAATGGTTATCGGCAGGCCGGCTTCCAGACTTGACCACCGTCCTTGGAAGGTCTCCCCTTGAGTGACTGCGCCCCAGCCCCGGAGACTTGCATTTGTGGTTAGAAGGATCCTGTCCTGAATCCAGAACCTGCGGCCCTCCAGTACGTGAGGTAATTGCAGCCACCAGAGGAGTGAAATCTTGGCCTTTGGCAACAGCCGTATTCTCTGGTGCAGGTGTAGATGGGATCCCAACCACTTGTCCAGGAGATCCAGTTGGAAGGACGGAGCATGAAACCTCCCGTACTGCAGAGCCTCGTAAGAGGCCACCATCTTTCCCAGAAGGTGAATGCACTGTTGAACCGACACCCGGGTTGGCTTCAGGACATCCCGGACCATTGTTTGTATCACCAACGCTTTTTCCTCTGGAAGAAACACCCTCTGCACTTCCGTGTCGAGGATCATTCCCAGAAAGGACAACCTCCTGGTTGGTTCCAAATGTGATTTTGGGAGATTCAGGATCCAACCATGTTTCCTGAGAAGCTTGGTCATGAGAGCTATGGACCGTAACAGCTTCTCCTTGGACAATGCCTTCATCAGCAGATCGTCCAGATATGGAATTATGTTCACCCCCTGCCTGCGGAGAACCATCATTTCCAACCTTACCTTGGTGAATACACTTGATGCTGTGGAGAGGTCGAATGGCAGGGCCTGGAACTGAAAATTACAGTCCAACAGTGTGAATAGGAGATAAGCTTGATGTGGCAGCCAAATCGGAATGTGGAGGTACGCATCCTTGATATCCATGGATACCAGGAATTCCCCCTCCTCCAGACCTGATATCACTGCCCTTCGAGACTCGATTTTGAACTTGAACTCCCTCAGAAAGAGGTTTAATGATTTTAAGTTCAAAATGGGCCTGACCAAACCATCCGGTTTTGGTACCACAAAAAGGTTCGAATAATAACCTTCATTTTGCATCCGGGGAGGAACTGGTACAATAACCTGTGCCTCCACCAACTTCTGGATGGCCCCCTTTAGGGTAGCCCTGTCTGCCGGCAAAGCTGGCAAGCCCGATTTGAAGAACCGGTGAGGAGGGAAATTTTTAAATTCCAGCCGGTACCCCTGGGACACAATAACTTGTACCCAGGGATCCAGGCCGGACAATACGCAGACGTGACTGAAATGTCCGAGTCTCACCCCCACTGGCCCTACCTCCAGGCCGCGCGGTCCACTGTCATGCTGAGGACTTCGGCGTACCGGAAGCAGGTTTCTGTTACTGGGAACCCGCAGCAGCAGGTTTCTTGGATTTTGGTTGGCCATCTCTAAAGAAGGTGTTGGACGGTTTGGCCTTTCTTGTTTTAGTAACCCGAAAGGACTATGATGCAGGTGAAGAAAAAGGTTTCTTCGTAGCAGGAGCTGCTGAGGGAAGGAAAGGTGACTTACCCACTGTAGCCGTGGAGATCCATGCATCCAACGCTTCCCCAAAGAGAGCCCGACCTGTGTAGGGTAGGGTCTCCACACCTCTCATGGATTCCGCGTCGGCAGACCACTGGCGTAGCCACAGTCCTCGACGAGCTGAGACAGACATGGAAGAAGTTCCTGCAGGTCTTTCATGAATTCCACCATAACACATGCATAATCCTGAATATTACGTAAAAACAATTCAACGTCACTTTTATCTAATGTATCCAAATCCTCAAGTAACGTGCCTGACCACTTTACTATAGCTTTGGAAATTCACGCACAGGCAATAGTAGGACATAGTATCGCCACTGAAGCCGTGTATATGGATTTGAGCGTAGTATCAATTTTGCGATCAGCCGGCTCCTTTAAAGCGGTAGATCCTGGGACAGGTAAAAACCACCTTTTTTGACGCGTCCACTATGGGTGGGTTTTCCCATTTCTTTCTATCCTCCTCAGGGAAGGGGAAAGCAACCAAAACCTTCCTAGGAATCTGGAATTTTTTCTCTGGGTTTTCCCATGCTTTTTCAAAAATAGCATTTAATTCTTTGGACACAGGGAAGGTTAGCGAGGCTTTCTTATTGTCCGTGAAGTAAGCCTCCTCAACCTGCTCAGGTGTTGTGTCAGCAACATTCAACACATCTCTAATAGACTCTATCATCAACTGCACCCCTTTAGCAAGAGATGCAGCCCCCCTGAGCTCATCCCCATCACCGTTTGCCGTGTCAGAGTCGGTATCCTTGTCGTCTTGCATGATCTGGGCAAGAGCACATTTGTGGGAACCTACAGAGGGGGGCCCTGAGGTAACAGAACCGGACCAAACTGCCATAGAATTCTGTAAAACCTGAGTTGCAGATTCATTCTGAACAACCCTAGTAGAAATCAAAGAAATGATAGTTTTGATAGAGGATAACCACTCAGGCTCCCTTGCTGGTATCTGCGTTACAATAGTGCAATCCTGATTACATGGAATGAGATCATCCTGAGAGGACATATCCTCAGCCGCATATGACACTGAGTCCCTGGACATAGCTAACTGGAGACCCCAAACACTCCACACACACACAGGGGAGGCTAGACAGATTTCCCCCCCTGAGAATGGCAAGAGAGACACAGAGTTTGGAGCCAACCCACACACAGCGCTGTTTAGATAAAGGACACCCCTTACCAGCGCCCACTGTGTACTGTAATAGTTACACAGAACTAATTCACTGCCTCCCCCCCCCTTCTACAACCCCCTGGTACCGCACAGGATAGCTGGAATTGCTTGGAGGGACAGCTCTGTCAGCGTCTGTGTACAGGAACTGCAGGCAGGAAAATGGCGCTGAACGCTGCTGGGTCCGCTCTGAGAAGCTCCGCCCTTTGAAGATGGCGCGTCTTCCCGCACAAATTCTTTATACTGGCCTGAGGATTCAGTCGCTAGGCGGGGGATTCCGTCCCCTGTGAGCGTCTGTGTACGGAGGATTGTGACGCTAGCCTGGGGATCCAGTCTCCGGTTAGGGTCTGTGACCAGTGTAGGGTATTAAGACGCTGGCTCAGGACACCTCTCATAGCGTCAACACTGTGTGCCGCTGAGCCTTCCCGGAGCGCAATCTCTCAGAGCTGCGCTCCTACCCTTGTGACGCCATATCTCGCCATCTTCTGATCTTCTGGCTCTGTAAGGGGGTGGCGGCATGCTGCCGGGGTGAGCGATCCCCTGTGGCGGGGAATGATCGATCCCCTCAGGAGCTCAGTGTCCTGTCAGCGGAGATAGTGGCTCAGACCACGCAGGGCGGACACTACTCCCCCACCTTAGTCCGTCGAAGCAGGTAGGCTGTTGTCAGCAGCCTCCCTGTAAAATAATAAACTCTAAAATAAACGTTTACTAAAGAAGCTCTGTAGAGCTCCCCTAGCTGTGACCGGCTCCTCTGGGCACATTTTCTAAACTGAGTCTGGTAGGAGGGGCATAGAGGGAGGAGCCAGCGTACACTCTCAAACTCTTAAAGTGCCAGTGGCTCCTAGTGGACCAGTCTATACCCCATGGTACTAATGTGGACCCCAGCATCCTCTAGGACGTAAGAGAAATATGGAGTACGCATCTTGCACAGACTCCTCATCTACTATGTCTTCAGAATCTCTCTCCTCATTCTCCTCCATGTGCTGGTCCTGGGGCAGTATCCCTTCTCTTAGCGCTGGAAGCCATGTTGCTTGCTGTTTTCTGTGTTTATGTGACAGCGGAGGTTACCCCTTTCAGATCGCAATGCCGGGTTCCAACCGGGAATTGGAAATGGGTACTTCGCGGGTGGAACCCGGCCTTGGACTTTCACACTGTGTCCCTGACCCAGCAATATGCTGGGTTGGGTTACCATAGCGGCGGGGGCTGCTGGCGGCACTGGAAGATGAGCTCATCTCCGCACTGCATCTCCCAGTGTAGTGAACGGGTCCCGGGTCGCATCAAGCCGGGAGCCCGTTCACACTGCACCTGACCCGGTATTTAACCCGGGAATAACACTGCTATATTCCCGGGTTGAATTACCAGGCACCCGAGGAATTAGTCTATGGCCCCTTTTACGCCGCACACCGGCCTGTGTCGACTCGGCAGTATACATGGTCGATACCGGGTTATTTTTGCGGTGTGAAAGGTGTATAAATCACAAAGCAGTGGCCAGAGACAGAAGCCTATGTTGCTGGACAGAAAATCGTCAAGTACTCTCCATTGGTTAAGCCGCATAAAATCATTTTACCTTCACTTCACATGAACTTGGGCCTAATGAAGAATTCTGTGAAAGCTCTGGATAAAGGTCAGGATTTTAGTTATCTGAAGGAAACACTTCCGAAGTTAAGCTAACCAAATGTAAAAGAAGGCATATTTGTTGGCCTCCAGATAAGGAAACTGCTTATGGAAGAAACATTTAATGCTAATTTGATGGAAATTGAGTCTGCTGCTATGCGTGGATTCTTAGGGAACAGAAACGAGGGCAACTACATATCCATTGTGAATGAGCTATTTAACAACTACTATATATTTATTTTGTTAATTTTTTGCTTTCAATTAATTTTTTTTTAATTAAATGTATATGTACAAACAGAATGGTAAGGCACACATTTACATATGGGCACTGAGTAACACATAGTTGCGCCTAAAGAAATGTGTGATATTTCACAATACCAACATTTACAAACGCTACAAAGTACCTGTCATACTGTATGTACTCAGAAATCTAACAAGTGATATGCCAAAGGAACAGCCTGAAAGCAGCTATTATGGTGGTGTCTTGGCCAACAAGGATATGAAAACGTGGAAATAAGTTTAGCTATGAGAACTGAAAAACTGATTCTGTGATGCAGCTCAGCATATAGAGCAGGGATGGGAAACCTTCGTCCCTCCAGCTGTTGTTGAACTACACATCCCAGCATGCCCTGCAACAGTTTTTGCATGGCCAAATAGCAAAACTGTAGCAAGGCATGCTGGTATGTGTGGTTGAACAACAGCTGGAGGGCCGAAGGTTCCCCACCCCTGATGTAGAGAATGAGCATCCCACCCAAGCTGTATATAAATTGCCTGTAATTTACTCTTGTGGCAAATCTCAGGTTTTTTATTTTCTACTTTAGTTACCAAAAACAATTGAATTTGGGAAAGTGCTATGGCTCATAATAATATTATTATTATCATTATCATCATCAGTAGTAGTGGTAGTATTAGTAATATAAAGCACCAGCTTATTATGTAGCACATTACACTGAGGGGATCAATCTACAAATCGGCCTAAATAGTAAGAAACAGAACGTAAAGATGACCCTGAAGGAATAGTTAATACATAAAGTAGTGGAATAACAATTCTAGATGTAATAGCTAGAAATATGTATGGACACTGTAAGGCAGAAGCTTTTTCAGCCTCCAATAGTAAAGAAGCAACTGGCATTTGTATGCAGCTACCAGTGGTGTGGAATCAGGAGAGAGAATAAAATTTGGGAGACCTGAAAGGGGTTCACTACGATATGCCGGCGACCAGCATACCGACGCCGGCTTACCGACAATGTGGCGAGCGCAAATGAGCTCGCCACGCTACGGGCACGGTGGCGCGCTACACTATTTTATTCTCACTCCAGGGGGGTCGTGGACCCCCACGAGGGAGAATAAGTGTCGGTATGCCGGCTGTCAGGCTCCCGGCGCCGGTATGCTGGTCGCCGGGAGCCCGACCGCCGGCATACTGAAGACCACCCCCTGAAAGAACCAGTCTTAGTATAAAACAGTCACTAAACTGGTGGCACCTGTGTCTGTCCTTTTACTATTTATCTTAATTGAACCTAACTCCTCTCCTGGTTGTGGACTACGCAAGCACTTTCGTGATTATAGGCCTGCTCAGTGCAGCAGTGTGCTCGATATAGGACACGGTGCCAGGACCAGGACACTTGTTACCCATGTTCACAGCTGTGGTGGCAGCTGTAAACCATCAAAGTGATCACGAAAATCTCTAGAGGGGGAGCAAAGATGGGCTCATCAGGTCCAGAAGGTGAGGAGATGGAACCCAGTAGATCTCCACAACAAAGCCTACACTTGGTGTGATGACTCCTGAGCACAACCCCCCCCCCCACAAAAAAAACCCTTTACATTTCTATTAAAACGTTTACTACGTGTAGGAAGAATACGATAGCCAAACAAGGCCTACCATTTTATGCACTAGACAACCTACCTTATTGAGACTAATTGTTTGTATTTGACAAAAGGTGGAAGATAATAGGATTTTGGTTACCTACCGGTAAATCCTTTTCTTGTAGTCCGTAGAGGATGCTGGGGTCCACATTAGTACCACGGGGTATAAAGGGGTCCACCAGGAGCCATTGCCACTTTAAGAGTTTTAGAATGTGGCTGGCTTTTCCCTCTATGCCCCTCCTACCAGACTCAGTCTAGAAACTGTGCCCGAGGAGACGGACATCTTCGAGAGAAGGATTATACACAGATAGTGGTGAGATTCACACCACCTCACACAAACGCACATCAAGTTAACTTAGCTTGAACGCTCAGCAACTGCTGAAACATTACTTACCAAGTAACAACGCAGTACTCAACTAAAACGAAGTTGTACTGAGCCAAATAACATTTGCAGGAAAACGAAGCGCTGGGCGGGCGCACAGCATCCTCTACGGACTACAAGAAAAGGCTTTTCCGGTAGGTAACCAAAATCCTATTTTCTCTTACATCCTAGAGGATGCTGGAGTCCACATTAGTACCATGGGGAAGTACCAAAGCTCCCAGAACGGGAGGGAAAGCGCGGAGGCTCCTGCAGAACTGATTGACAACTTCAGATCATCAGAGGCCAAAATATCGAACTTGTAAAACTTTGCAAACGTGTTCGACCCAGACCAAGTTGCAGCTCTGCAAAGTTGCACTGCCAAGACACCCCGGGCAGCCGCCCAGGAAGACCCCACCTTTACGAGTAGAGTGGACCTAACCAGATTCTGGGCACGGCAGGCGCCTGCCGTAGAATAAGCGTGCTGGATAGTGAACCTAATCCAGTGAAAAATAGTCTGTTTAGAAGCCGGACACCCAATTTTCTTGGGATCATATAGGACAAACAGAGTCCGACTTTCTGTGACGAGAAGTTCTCTTCACAAATATCTTCAGAGCCCCTACAACATCCCAGGACTTTGATGTAATTGAGGAGTCAGTAGCCACTGGCACCACAATAGGTTGGCTGATATGAAATGCCGACACAACCTTCGGAAGAAACTGCTGACGTGTCCGGAGCACAGCTCTATCTTCGTGGAAGATCAAGTAAGGGCTTTTACAGGATAAAGCCCCAATTCGGACACGCGTCTAGCAGAAGCTAAGGCCAACAACGTGACCGCCTTCCATGTAAGAAATTTGACCTCAACCTCCTGTAGAGGCTCAAACCAATCCGACTGGAGGAACTGCAACACCACGTTAAGGTCCCAAGGTGCCGTAGGCGGTACAAAGGGAGGTTGGATGTGCAGAACTCCCTTCAAAAAAGTCTGAACCTTAGGGATGGCAGCCAGTTGTTTCTGAAAGAAAATGGATAGGGCCGAAATCTGAACCTTCACAGATCCTAACCTCAGGCCCATATCCACACCTGCTTGCAGGAAAAGAAGAAAACGTCCAAGTTGAAACTCCACCGTAGGAAACTTCTTGGATTCACACCAAGAGACATATTTCTTCCAAATACAATGGTAATGTTTAGACATGACCCCTTTCCTAGCCTGTATGAGGGTAGGAATGACCTTCTTCGGAATGCCCTTCCGAGCAAGAATCAGGCGCTCAAATTCTATGCGGTCAAACGTAGCCGCGGTAAGTCTTGATGGTGAATGACCCCTGCTGCAGCGGGTCGTCGAGGAGGCGTGTTGTGAGAACAATGGACTGCAGCAGCTTCTCCTTGGACGATGCCTTTATTAGCAGATCGTCCAGATATGGAATGATGTTCACCCCTTGTTTGCAGAGGAGAATCATCATTTCTGCCATCACCTTGGTAAACACCCTTGGTGCTGTGGAGATGCCGAAAGGCAGGGCCTGGAACTGGAAATGACAGTCCAGCAATGCAAAGCGGAGATAAGCCTGATGCGGCAGCCAGATCGGAATGTGGAGGTACGCATCCTTGATATCCAGGGATACCAGGAATTGCCCCTCTTCCAGACCTGATATCACCGCCCTGAGAGACTCCATCTTGAACTCCTTTAGAAAGGGGTTCAATGACTTTAGGTCCAGAATGGGCCTGACTGAACCATCCGGTTTCGGTACCACGAAAAGGTTCGAATAGTAACCTGTGGCCTGCGCAGGGGAAGGAACTGGCACAATGACCTGTGCCTCCACCAGCTTTTGGACAGCTTCTTGTAGTACGGTGCTGTCTGCCTGCTGTAAGCCTGATTTGAAAAGACGATGAGGGAGACTTTGAAATTCCAGCCTGTATATCTATCACCCAGGGATCCAGGCCAGACAATATCCAGACGTGACTGAAGTGTCTGAGTCTCGCTCCCACCGGCCCCGCCTCCAGGCCACGTGCGGAGGACTTTGGCGTACCTGATCATGCGGAGGACTTTGGCGTACCTGATGCAGGCTTTTGTTCCTGGGAACCTGCAGTGACAGGTTTCTTGGACTTAACTCGACCTCCCCTAAAGAAGGTATTGGACGGTCTGGCCTTTCTAGGCTTGTTAGGCCGATAGGGCTGTGTTGCAGATGAAGAGAAGGATTTCTTCGGAGCAGGTGCTGCTGAGGGAAGAAACTGAGACTTACTCGCTGTAGCCGTGGATATCCACGCGTCTAGAGCTTCCCCAAAGAGAGCCTAACCTGTATAGGGTAGGGACTCCACACTTTCTGGATTCCACATCGGCCGACCACTGGCGCAGCCACAGTCCCCGACGAGCTGAAATAGACATGGAAGAGATTCCCGCAGCCATGGAACCCAGGTCTTTCATGGATCTACCATAAAACCTGCTGAATCATGTATGTTGCATAAATATAATGCAACATCATCCCTATCCATTGTATCTAAATCCTCAAGTAAGGTCAGTGATCGCGCTGAGCCAAAAAAAAGTGGGTCCCAGGGACCCCTCACTTTTAAAGATTGGGGTCCTACCGGTCTTTTTCTGGGTCCCATCGGAATGAAGGTTCGTATTAATCTTAATATTGTTTGGACACTGCAAAAGTGTTGCAAGGTGGGGTGACAATGCTGCTGGACTGTGTAGCATGCGGGACACCCTGCACCAGAGGTGTAACTAGACATTTTGGTGCCCTTAGGCAGAAAGTGAATTGGTGTTCCATCTCCCAGACTGAAAAGAATAGGCGGTGCGCGCCGCAGGCGCGCTGCAAAATTTTAGGGGCTTTTAGGGGCGTGGCTTCATGGGGACAGGGCGTGACCACTTAATAGTGCCAATTCACATTACACCACACAGTAGTGCCGCTTATACACATTGCACCAGGTAGAACCTCCTATGCACACTGCGCCAGGTACAGCACGTTATACACATTGCTCCAGGTAGAGGACATTATACACATTGCGCCGGTTAGAGCACATTATACACTTTGCACCAGGCAGAGCACGTTATACACATTGCGCCAGGCATAGCACGTTATACACATAGCGCCAGGCAGCACAGCATCAATTGGAAGGGGACCGGGAGGCAGCAGGAGAATTCACTCGCGGTGTGCAGCGCTCATCACAGCACGTCCTGTGGGACACGCTGATTTTTGAAAACCGGGTCCCTTACTGCTCATAGCGCGTAAAATACGCGCTATAGCGAGTATTTGCGATCACTGAAGGTAGTAGACCTATTTACTATTGCCTTTGCAATCCATGCACTAGCAATAGTGGGACGTAATATGGCCCCTGAAGCAGCGTACATTGAGTTAGGTGTGTTATCAATTTTCCTATCAGCCGGCTCCTTTAAGGCGGTAGATCCTGGAACAGGAAAAACCCCCTTCGTTGAGAGTCTGGACACAGATGCGTCAACAATCAGCGGGTTTTCCCATTTTTTCCTATCCTCCTCAGGGAAAGGAAACGCTACCAGTACGCTTTTTGGGGACTTGGAATTTTTTCTCAGGGCTTTCCCACGCTTTCTCAAATATAGCATTCAATTCCTTTGACGCAGGGAAGGTTAGCGAGGCTTTCTTATTTTCAGTGAAAAAAGCCTCCTTAACCTGCTCAGGTGTGGTATCATTAATATGTAACACATCCCTGATAGCCTCTATCATCAATTGCACCCCCTTTGCAAGAGATGCGGACCCCCGCAACACATCCCCATCACAGTCTGTGGTGTCAGAATCGGTATCCGTGTCGTTTTGTGTGACATGCACAAGCGCACGCTTATGGGGGTATATAGCGGAGCATCCTGAGGTACCAAAAACCGGCCATACTGCCATAGAGCTCTGTAATACCTGGGTTGCAGATTCATTACTTGCAACCCTGTCAGAAATCTGAGATATCCAAGATTTGATAGAGGAAAACCACTCAGATTTCCTTGCTGGTATCTGTGCTAAACCAGTGCTATTCTGATTACATGGAATGGGATCATCCTGGGAGGATAAATCCTCTGCAGCATTTGACGCAGTGTCCCTGGACATAACTAAAGGAGACCACCAAACACTCACACACACACACAGGTGAGGGCAGACAGAGTTTCCCCCCAAGAATGGCAAGAGAGACACAGAGATTGGAGCCAACCCACACACAGCGCTTTTACCAAAGGGAGACCCCTTATCAGCACGGACTGTGCACCTTAACAGGACACAGTCATATTACAGCCTCCCCCCCCTTTCTACAACTCCCTGGTACCGTGTACAGATAGCTGGAGTTGCTGTGGAGGGACCTGTTCTCCTTCTCAGCGCTGTGCAGGCAGGAAAATGGTGCTGAAACGCTGCTGGGTGCACTCTGAGAAGCTCCGCCCCCTTAATGGTGCTGTCTTTCCGCTCTTCATGGATTATACTGGCCTGAGAAATTAGTGCCGGCTGAGATCCAAGGACCCCGACAGGCTTCTGGACCAGTGTAGGGGGTAAGCGCTGGCCCAGGGCGCCCCTCACAGCGCCGCACGAATGTACTGCTGAGCCTTCCCAGGAGTGGTTAATACTGCGCTCCTTCCCGCTGCCGCCATCTTCACACCAGCCCCCCACTTGCTAGGGAGGTCGGTGTCTCACTCACCACTTCTTCAGCTCTGTAAGGGGGTGGCGGCATGCTGCTGGGGCAAGCAATCCCCTGTGGCGGGGAGCGATCCGACCCTTCTGGAGCACAGTGTCCTGTCAGCGGAGTAAGTGGCTCAGATCCCACAGGGCGGACACTGCTCCCCCCTTTAGTCCCTCGCTGCAGGGAGGCTGTTGCCAGCAGCCTCCCTGTAAAATAAAAAAACTCTAAAATTAAACTTTTCTAAAGAAGCTCTGTAGAGCTCCCCTAGCTGTGACTGGCTCCTCCGGGCACATTTTCTAAACTGAGTCTGGTAGGAGGAGCATAGAGGGAGGAGCCAGCCCACGCTCTTAAACTCTTAAAGTGCCAATGGCTCCTGGTGGACCTGTCTATACCCCATGGTACTATTGTGGACCCCAGCATCCTCTAGGACGTAAGAGAAATGAGTTTTATATATCCCCATCTATGGGGGAAAAAAAGTATTTTTGTGTAGTTTCACTAAACAATAACTACTAAAAGTGGGCACATCATTTGAAAGAGGAGCCAGTATGGAGGAGATACGGCACAATGTACGATTGCCTCATCTATGGAAAACCATGTTTTCTGTAGCGCTGGGCGATATTGCCTAGCAATCTCAGATGATCACCAGACAATAGCTGCTAAGGGGTCCATATAATGTTAAAGTGTCGACTCCCCTCTTTCATATGTAGGCAAACCCACATTAACAGGTGTAATTATGGGCATGATAGGACATATAGTGCCCTTTCACCCATATACTGTATGAAAAGACGTTCCCCGTAGCGCAGGGTAAAATGGTCATAGATTCTCACTAGAAAATATGTATTATGGTGTCACAATCTGTGCAGTTCCTCTTCCGTGCCTGGGGGGACGCTCTCTGCTCTGGTGCTTTAAGCACTCTGGTTTGTGTACCCCGGATCTTGGTAATTAGCTGTGAGCAGCACCTGAGATCTCTATATAAATCAGCCACACAAGCTCCCTGTTGCCAGTTCATTATGTCAAGTCTGCCTCAGTGTCTGCACTTTGGATCACGCTACTAGCAAATACACCCTGTGCTTTCCTGCTGCCTTTAGATCCTGGGCCAAAATTTACTAATATTCGTGTTTTAGTCGGTTTGTGTAGTGTTTAAACTCGTTTTGTATCGGGTGCCATTTTCATGCAACTTTTTGAAACTATATATGCCAAGTTACTAAGCATTCAAGTTTATTGTTTTCGTGTTTTCCGATGTCAATGCCAGTCGTTTTTTTTGGGCACATTTACGGCTGTCATTGTCGTTTGCGTACGTGTTTTTGTTGTTTTTGCTGGGGGTTTTTCTAAGTTAAACGAGGCAGGGTTTATTTAAACCCCGGCCGCATTTTCACTTTTAGTTTCGTTTTTCATCCCCGTTCGTGATTGGTTGTGTTTCAGATGTAGGAGTGTCTGTGCGCAACCATATAAATACGCCCCAAACCATCCGCACCTCGTGGGTTTAGTTAGTGGTGAGGAGGGAGGTTGTGCTGTGGAGGTTGGCGAGTAGTTTGTTTGGTGAGGAGTTTTTTGGGCGATTTCTGAGTGTAGTATTGTGTTTGAAAGTAGTCTTGTCATTCTTGTAGTTTTTTGGTTTTGTCTCATTTTTTGTCCAAGTTTTTTTAATTTAGTGTCCCTTGTCTTTTTGTGTGTGTGTGTGTGTGTGTGTGTGTGAGTTGTGCAGTGGTAGTGGAGGAGTGTGTTGTTTTTTTTCTTTTTTTCTTCTGTGTTAAGTGTTTAGACACACAATTATGTGTGACTCAGAGGTGGGTGAGGTGGAGGGTGTGAGTGAGGGGGAGGAGGTCGGTCAGGTGGAGGAGGTGAGTGTGAGTGAGGTTAGTGAGGTGGAGGAGGTGGGTGAGGTTGCTGCAGCAGCCTCAAGTGAGTGATCGTGACAGTCAGAGTGCTCCGCAGTCACGCACCACTACTAAGACTGGGCGGAATGTCAAGTTTAGTTATGCATAAAATGTGGCATTGGTGCGGGAGCTGATGAAGTATCAGCGGCAGCTATTTGGGCCTGAATCCGCCAAGGTGCCAACACAGAAGAAGACGGTGTTGTGGGCGAAAGTTGTTGCTGCTGTCAAGCGGACGGAGGACACGTGCCGCAAACGGTACTATGACATAAAGTGACGTGTCAAGTCCAAAATGGCCAAGGAGGCGAAGTCGGCTCAAAAAACCGGTGGTGGGCAGCCCTATATTGCAAGATATCTGGACTATGAGGAGCCCATGCGGAGTGTAATACCTACTGAAGTAGTCTCTGCAACCCATGTCCGGGATTTCGATCTGCCCAGGAAGAATGGTGAGCATGTGTATTTGCATTAACATTCTATGACCTTTTTATTTTTTATTTTTTTAAATGTGTGTCATGTGACGTTGCATATTACTCCCATCTTCAAGTGTGTGTCAGCAAATACATTTTTTTTGGTAATGTTTTCTCCAAAAGCCAATGTAACATCTTACTTTATTGTATGTCATGTGTTTTTTTTCTGTATATTTTCCATGTGTAGTTTGGACTTGGTGTGTCATTGAATTGTCCAGCAATAATGTTTTCCTTTTGCACATTTTTACGTTTTTAATTTGGACTATGTTTTATATTTAGGTTATCCATGTGTAATGTAGCAAAAACAGTGGTTGTCATGTTAGAAGCTGGAGTAGTGGAAAGTGGTTTGGGAACCACTTACATGTGTAATGTCATTAGTACTGAATGTATTAATTTTTTAGATAAACCCACTATTTGTATGTTCAGTTTGAGTCTGTATTTGTACTCTGACACAACACTGCAGTTTCCTTTTTTTTGGGGCTTTTGTTTTTGTTTGCCTCATATAGTGGTAATGTGTGTTTGGAGTGCCACATCACAGAGCAATTTCTATATTGCATCTGTTAAATTTTTCCTTTCATTACAAAATGAAGATGTGTGTGTTTTTGGTTGTTAGTGTATGTATTTTTACTTGTGTCCTATGTCTGTGTCCTGTACATGTTTTCCTGTGTTGCACTTTCCATAGTGCATATGGCTATTGGACAATGTTTTTTGTTTTATGTAGTGGTTTTTTGGTTTACGGGCCTTATTTTTTTGGTACAAAAAAAAAAACCAAGCATTTTTTACAGAATTAATGTTTATAAGCATAATGGGTGGATGTATCCACAATAGCATGAATACATGATTTTTTATTTTGGTTTTACAGTGTTGGAAAAAAGCAGTACTGCTCGTCCTACAGTAACTCCCATGACATCTGATGATGATGATGATGATGACGCTGCGGAAGCAGGTAAAGTGTACATTGTAGTATAGGGTATGTTTGTAAAGGAATGGCCATAACAACATTTAACTTTCAATACTAGGTCCATCAAAAGAAGTCTGGAGCAGCAGAAGTCGGACTTCTGTAACACACCACCAAAAAAAACATGTGGCAGCAAAGAAAGCAAGGTCTGATGTCCAGGGCCAACCACAGCAGCCTACCCCGCCACGAAGATTATCGACAGTATGTTCGGTCCCCCCACTCCAAATTTTGGACACACCTCCAAGACGTGAACCACACTCCCCTCATCTTGATTGTGAGTATCAAACTGAAATAAATTTATGAAATTTCAGATCGTAATTAAACTTTTACTTAAACGTATTAAGTCAAAACACATCAAAATCTGATATACTTACCGAAGTCAGTAAAACATGAAATGTAATCCTACAGAAATGGCCTTGTCCACATCCTGTAAATATATGTATGTCCACTTGAGCCATGCAGTAGCACATTGTGTGTAAGATGCTGCAACAGAAACTCATGTTTAATTTTGGAAATTAGTAAGGTTGTTTAACAATTTTTCACATGTGTGTTTGACCTAACAATGCCAAATACATATAAAAACATTACTATGTTTGTTTTTGAAAAGCTATAAGGTAACACATTATGGATTACAATGTGTTTTTATGGTGGAGTATGTCTGATATACAATAAAACTAATGTGTTTGCTTTCACAATGAAGTAACCAGACACATTTGCCACAAACAGGCATATGTATGTATTGAAGTTATGAGTGATGATGTTGCTAGGCAGGATATCTAAAAGCAACAGTCAATGACATGTGTTCCATGTGTAGTGATTTGTTATAATTTATCAAACATATGGATAGCTAACGGATAATTTTTCAAAATTTCAGCTTCTAGTCCTGGTAACAGCATCCCTCCGCAACAACAGCAACACAGTGACATGGATGAGACAATCATGTTAGAAATGCAGCCATTAAGTCAAGAAATCAGGCCCCCAGCACCTGTGAGTACACCACCACAGCAAAGCACACCACAACCACAACACAGCCCAACCACACCAGTAACACAAGGCCCTGATCACGTGTTTTGGAGCATTTGGGCTAGACAGCAGGCCACTAATGAAGATTGCCTGCGTAGGCAGACACAAATGTTTGCAAGCCTACCATGTCACCTCAGAAGTATAACCAGAAATATGAGTAGACAAAATGAACAAACCACGAGAATTGGCAATACCATGGAACTCATGCGTGCAGACATTACACAGGTCATGGGCAACTTACAGCGCATAATGGAAGAACAGCACAGACTAATGGAAGAACAGCACAGACAACAGCAAAGCTATATGAACATTTTTCAAAACAATCAAAAGATAAATGAATCTTTATTCCGAATTGTAGACAATCAAAATGCTGCTACACGTGAACTCAATGCCACCCTCACTAACCTCAATGAAACACTAAGATCCATGCACCAACAGCAAACAAGCAGCAGTTCAGGTACGACTACTCCAAATATCACGCCAGTGTCCTCACCACCAAGGCGCTCCACCAGAGCATGCCAACACGACAGTGGTAAAGGCAAAGGCCAGTCCAAGCAGCCAACACCAAATAAATAAAAAATAGATACACCGATCTCTGTATAGAGAAGAAAATAAACACAGTTAGTAAGTGTAGGTTTTTCACAATATATACTGTATAACACTTACCACCTTGACAATTTGTTGAACATCATTAATTATAAGTGTTACAAACAACAACAGGATTTTTGCCAACACATTTATTCTGTCACATCTTAAATTTTCTTGTGAGGAGGAGAAAGTTATTTGATCTGCACATTGATGTTACCATGCAGTAACAAGACCACTTGATTTTTTTCTAATCATTACTCTTTCTAGTTTCCAATCATTCTCATATCCTGCAGGCAGACTAATTGGCAGCCATGCAGAATGTATTTAGCATGCAGTAACAAGACCACTTGATTTTTTTCTAATCATTACTCATTCTAGATTCCAATCATTCTCATATCCTGCAGGCAGACTAATTGGCAGCCATGCAGATTCATCCATGACCAATACAAATTACAATGTGTTTGTTAACGCTTACCTTTCTTCTGTATACGACATTACAAGAACACAATTGAGTTGGCTAAAAAGGTCGTAATATGTTGTAATAGCATTTAGATAATTCAGTGCCAAAATGAATGTCATTATTGTTGTGCCATGTTTGTGTGTGTTAAAAATGAGTAATCAGTTTAGTACACATGATGCAGAAACAAATAAATGGTATTTGTATTTAATGAGCACAAATAATGTGCATAATAATGAATATATGTGGGAAACTGTGTATTGACTTACAAATCAGCAAGTTTACTGCAGCAAACATTACGAAATAAAATGTTTTTGATGATACTAAGTTTGTGTCCCTTAAATACGATGGAGCATCACACATAGGGACACATGTATTCCTCAAGGCTAACATATTATATGTGGAGGAGTGTTTCATTAGGACACAGGTTCTCTAACTCGGTCCTCAGGACCCCACACAGTGCATGTTTTGCAGGTCTCCACACAGAATCACAAGTGACATAATTATCTCCACCTGTTAAACTTTTAAAATGTGTCTGTGAGTAATTCATACACCTGTGCTCCTACTGGGTTACCTGCAAAACATGCACTGTTTGGGGTCCTGAGGGACGAGTTTGAGACCCTGTGCATTAGGACGTTACACACAATCTTAAAGTAAAATACTAAAAAAATACTTTGTGGATTATGTGTGCTTGTAATAAATTATCAGTGCAAGTTTAATAACACTTATCCAGACTTCATGCATGCCACTCATAATCTGTTTTGAGTTGTAAAATAAACACAATACACATGCTACATTTGTTTTGCATAAAGCGAGGGTATGTTTGTATGTCTCAAGGAGACAGACACATTCTGAGTGATGGTTTTTAAAAGAAAAATGGGACAACATATATTAATGCTTACATAACAAATGAAAGAAGCAAACAAAACTTACCTTAAAAAAACTATTTATGAGTTCTTGCCTAACCTGCCTCCCTACATCTGTACTCCAAGTATCACCAGATGTCTCTAATTCCTCTGCTTGCTGGCTGCTTTCTTCCTCCTCAACATGTGGCAGATGTTGTTGCAAACACGTTATGAAGAAAGCAGCAGCAGAACACAATTTGAGTCACCTTCAAGGGACTATACAACAAAAGGCCACCAGACTTATCCAGACACCGAAACCTAGATTTCAGCACACCAAAACATATTTCTATCACATTCCGCGTGGACTTATGTGCATAATTGTAATTGTGTTCAGCAGGGGTATCAGGTCGGGACAATGGAGTTAGAAGCCAAGAGAAACAGCCATATCCTCTATCACCTAAAAAAAAATAATATAGTAACGTGATTCAAGATACAGCAACACATAAGTAACACACTGTGGGGCAGATGTATTAACCTGGAGAAGGCATAAGGAAGTGATAAACCAGTGATATGTGCAAGGTAATAAAGGCAGCAGGCAAACAGATCCTTATAATTGACATATTGGAGCAGATTGCCTGGTGCCTTTACCACCTTGCACATATCACTGGTTTATAACTTCCTTATGCCTTCTCCAGGTTAATACATCTGGCCCTGTATTTGGACAAAGTATACACATGCCTACACATATCAAATTACACACCCAGCAGCCACCCATCTGGCATTTGTCCGTCCTCAAACTTATCAAAGAGGGATGACTGACTGAGGATGAAGGAGTCATGGCAGCCCCTAGGGTAACCAGCAACAACACTCATTATTTTGAGATTTGCATCACAAACCACCTGCACATTTGTGGAGTGCAATAGATGTCGATTGGTATAGATGTGCTGCCTGCCCCTAGGTCAGGCATGTCCAAACTGCGGCCCTCCAGCTGTTGTGAAACTACATATCCCAGCATGCCCTGACACAGTTTTGCTGTCAGAGAATGCTAAAGCTGTGTCAGGGCACGCTGGGATGTGTAGTTTCTCAACAGCTGGAGGGCCACAGTTTGGACATGCCTGCCCTAGGTGGTCTCAGCTGAATGTGTGTGCAATCTATGGCTCCCAGCACATTGGGCATGCCAGCCAGCTCATAGAAATCTACCCTGACGGTATGCCACTGAGACTCCTGGGTAGGGAAGCAGATTGAGGCATCGATATGGGGCTGCAAAACAGCCAACACCTGTGTGTATATTTGAAAGAAAATAAAACATGAGATTTTTGGACAGAACTGGCCAACGACAGTAATTAAAACCAACCAAAAACAGAGGAGGTAGTTAGGTATACATCACCTGTGTTAATATTCTAGAAAATGAGGGCTGTGAGATTCCTATGACATCCCCAGACACAGCCTGAAAGCTGCCAGTAGCCATAAAGTGCAACACAGCCAGGAGTTTGTGCAGGCCTGAGACAGAGCGAGAGCGTGCTGTCTCTGGGTCTAGGCCTAGTTTGACAAGATCATACAGACGGAAAATGTTGATACGATTTAGGCGGAACATCTGTATGACCCTATCATCGGACAATGCGTTCAAGTTTAAACGCCCCCTAAAAAAACGAGGCCTGCGCAGCCTCTGCGGAACCTGTACAACCTGCTGACCATGTTCAGTTTGTTGGCCCTGGTTACTTACAGGCTCATGTCGGAGTCTGAGGAATCCCACAGCACACAAAATATCACTGGCCCACAGTCCTGTTGCCATTTCTGAAAGTAGGTGGATTGAAATGGGCCTAAGATCTTTTTATAGGCATCCTAATTCAGGTGTGAGTGATTTGTTAGTTGCAACACATGTAAACACGCCTGGAAAAAGCAGGTCTATTTTTTTGCCGCTTTTTTTAACGAATCGCAAAAAAATACGACCGCAACTGAGCACTCAGAGACTAACACCCAAATACGAATGAATAGTGAATACCCGTATTGTAGGAAATAACAGCTGCGTTTGACCGATGGTCTATTCATTCGTATTTCTGAACTTTGTCATTCAAACCATTACGAATAGTCCAAATACTGCCGAGATTTGTGCTTAGTGAATTCCCGTGTTGAAAATTTTGGCCCTGGTCTTCTGCCACCTGCTATCCTCATGCGAGTTATCTTGGACACTATTCTGCAACCTCAGTGTATTCTATACTCGCTAATTGGGACTTTGTTAATTGCCTTCGCACAAGTCTATATTTGTTTGTCTGGACTTCACCTTGCTACCAGTAATCACTCACTGCAGCCTACAACTAACTTTCTATACGGAACTACATCTTTGTCATTTTTCCCTATAACTACCTGGATTTGCTACCGGTTTATTATACTACCTAACACCTTCACTTGCCAGTTCTATCCAGACATTGTTAATCAAGTGTTCATTCTTCAGTGTTCTTCAGCCACAGTTATAAAGCATTCATTCTTCAGTCAGTTATTAAGCATTCATTCTTCAGTCAGTTATAAAGTATTCATTCTTGTATTTATTCTTCAGTCAGTTATAAAGTATTCATTCTTCAGTGTTTTTCAGCTACAGCTGTCATGAATTCATTCTTCAGTTCTCTTCCACCACTATTACCACATATTCATTCCTCAGTGTTCTTTAACCACAATGATCAAGTATCCTGTCTTCTAAGTAATCTCCTGAACATTATTTCTTTCGTTTGTGTCTTAGCCAGTGTCTTCAGACTGAGGTATTTCAATGCATCATCTGTAAACTACTGAATTTTGACTTATACCATAGTTGGGACTGGACTCGATCCCTGTTGTCGTTTGCCGCCTGTATACTGCTTTACCATGTATGAAATAAACCAGCTATTGCACCTTAAACATAGGTTTAGTTTCCTGTGAGTATGCCCATACAGGAAAAATTCCACATGAATCCTGACATATGGGGGCCCATAATTTTCAAGAGGAGACTTCCTGAACATTGCGCATAATTTATTGGCTAGTGTGTGTTAATCCAGGGCTTAACATGCAGGGAAAATACAGAATAATTGAATAGCTAATGTGTGAAACCTGGCGCAATCCCCTGCCTGGCAAACTATGCAGCTAACTGAATTGCCCCCTAAATGATGCTGAAGGCATAAATTATAGTTCTGCGTCTTTGGGAAATAATGGTGTCTAAAAGCCAATATTCACGGGAGAGATGTGTGCTGAGCGAACTGCTCAGCACACATCTGTTATGATTTAAGCACTCTGGTCTGAGGAGATCTTATTGCAAGGACCGGAGCACTGGAACGTAATGCTGGGGAAGGGTGCGGGAATGGAAAATAGCCCCTGGAGCCCTAACTCCGTTGTCTCGCCCGTGCTGTCAGAAATCCCCTGCGAGACTATGGTTGCTTGAGCCCATGGCAGCCGCGTTTGAAGGGCGGATTATGTCTGCCCAACTCCGATGCCCCCTCAGGTCTTAATGGGAGACAAAGGGAAATCCGAGACAGGGTGATAACAAGGGGCCCTCTGACTAAACAACCAGGCCAGGGGCTACAAGCTAACTGGAAACTAGAATATGTGCGGAAAAACCGCCAGGGAAAAGGACAACCAAAATATCCACTTGTCCACTCTCCTACCCGGCACCGCTGAGTTCCGGAGAGGACTTGCGGAAGCGGAACCCTCCGCAAATGCTCCGAAACAGAATATAAAGATAAAGCGGCTGAGCCGCAACACACGGCAGAGCCGCAACTCACGAACACCACTCGATATTCTCTGGTGATCGATGAGGACTACAGGGGACCAAACGACTTCTTGAGATGAGATGACAACTCCAAGATACAGGACTTCTGAGGACAGGAATGACCGGACACAGCAGGACTGGAACAGACGTTCAGCAAACCAAAACAGCATGCAGGAAGCTATTACCGGCGTCTGTGTGAAGCACTGAGAAGCATTTAACAAAGAGTCCTCCAATCAGATGCCCCCAGTCTAATTGCCCCAAATGCTGTGCAGCTGCCCTGCTGCACGCCCACAAGACCAGCGTGTATGTTGAAATCTGACCCTGCAACGGGGAACGCGGTCCGTCCATGGCGTCCCCGTTGCCAGGGTCCAGGCGGCTCAGCCGCTCGGCGTCCCTGTGTTGCTAGGGAGCCGGCGGCTACGTACGCACGGCGTCCCTAGTTGCTAGGCGCCGGGCCGCGAGGACATCGCGGACCCCGGCGCCTAACAACATCTCTCCCGCCGCTCAGCACAGCGCGATGTGTGCTGAGCGATGCGTGGGAGGACGGGGGGGGGGGGGGGGGGGGCGCTCATTTCACCCAGCGAGTGAAATGAGCGACCTGCTAGATTGGCCTGCATGCAGGCTCAATCTAGCACCGGCGATAGCGCTATCGCTGAGGGGGGTACAGAAGAGTGATCTGTGCTTAAAATCTAAACAATCTAGTCAGATTGCTTAGATTTTAAGCATGGATCTCTCCGTGAGTACCCCCCTTAAGTCAGAGTTTAGCGAAGCATTCTTTGCAATATACAGTGGCCTTCAGATACAGTATTATTGCTGTATCTACTACTAGAAATAATAAGATTTTACTTACCGGTAAATCTATTTCTCGTAGTCCGTAGAGGATGCTGGGGACTCCATAAGGACCATGGGGAATAGACGGGCTCCGCAGGAGATAGGGCACTTTAAGAAAGACTTTGGATTCTGGGTGTGCACTGGCTCCTCCCTCTATGCCCCTCCTCCAGACCTCAGTTAGGTAAACTGTGCCCAGAGGAGACGGACAATACGAGGAAAGGATTTTAGTTAATCCAAGGGCAAGATTCATACCAGCCACACCAATCATACCGTATAACCTGTGATAAACTACCCAGTTAACAGCATGAACAACAACATAGTCTCGGTTCAAACCGATGAAACTATAACATAACCCTTACGTAAGCAATAACTATAGACAAGTCTTGCAGAAGAAGTCCGCACTTGGGACGGGCGCCCAGCATCCTCTAAGGACGAGAAATAAATTTACCGGTAAGTAAAATCTTATTTTCTCTAACGTCCTAGAGGATGCTGGGGACTCCGTAAGGACCATGGGGATTATACCAAAGCTCCCAAACGGGCGGGAGAGTGCGGATGACTCTGCAGCACCGATTGAGCAAACAGGAGGTCCTCCTCAGCCAGGGTATCAAACTTATAGAACTTTGCAAAGGTGTTTGACCCCGACCAAGTAGCAGCTCGGCATAGTTGTGGTGCCGAGACCCCTCGGGCAGCCGCCCAAGAAGAGCCCACCTTCCTAGTGGAATGGGCCTTAACCGATTTTGGTAACGGCAATCCTGCCGTAAAATGCGCCTGCTGAATCGTGTTACAGATCCAGCGAGCACTAGTCTGCTTTGAAGCAGGGCAACCAACTTTGTTGGCTGCATGCAGAACAAACAGTGCTTCTGTTTTTCTGATCCTAGCCGTTCTGGCCACGTAAATTTTCAAAGTCCTGACCACATCAAGGGACTCGGAATCCTCCAAGTCACGTGTAGCAACAGGCACGACAATAGGTTGGTTCATATGAAAGGATGAGACCCCCTTAGGCAGGAATTGAGGACGGGTCCGAAATTCCGCTCTATCCATATGGAAAACCAGATAGGGGCTTTTATGTGATAAAGCCGCCAATTCCGAAACTCGCCTAGCCGAAGCCAAGGCTAACAACATGACCACCTTCCAGGTGAGATATTTCCACTCCACTGTCTTAAGTGGTTCAAATTCAGGTAATGAGGCCAATTCTTTTTGAAAGAAAATGGATAAGGCCGAAATCTGAACTTTTAATGGAGCCTAATTTTAGGCCCAAATTCACTCCAGCTTGTAGGAAGTGAAGAAAACGGCCCAGGTGGAATTCTTCCGTAGGAGCATTCCTGGCCTCACACCAAGAAACATATTTTCTCCATATTCGGTGATAATGTTTAGATGTCACGTCCTTCCTAGCCTTTATTAGCGTACTAATGACCTCATCCGGAATACCTTTTTCCGCTAGGATCCGGCGTTCAACCGCCATGCCATCAAACGCAGCCGCGGTAAGTCTTGGAACAGACAGGGACCTTGTTGTAACAAGTCCTGCCTTAGAGGAAGAGGCCACGGATCTTCTGTGAGCATTTCTTGCAGATCCGGATACCAGGTCCTTTGTGGCCAATCTGGAACAATGAGAATTGTTCTCACTCCTCATTTTCTTATTATCCTCAACACCTTGGGTATAAGAGGAAGAGGAGGAAACACATATACCGACTGGAACACCCACGGTGTCACTAGGGCGTCCACAGCTACCGCCTGAGGGTCTCTTGACCTGGCACAATACCTTTGTAGCTTTTTGTTGAGACGGGATGCCATCATGTCTATTTGGGGTAGCCCCCACCGACATGCAATCTGCGCAAAGACTTCCTGACGAAGTCCCCACTCCATGCAGATCGTGTCTGCTGAGGAAGTCTGCTTCCCAGTTGTCCACTCCCAGAATGAACACTGCTGACAGATCGCTTACATGATTCTCCGCCCAGCGAAGAACTCTGGTGGCTTCCGCCATTGCCACTCTGCTCCTTGTGCCGCTTGGCGGTTTATATGAGCTACTGCGGTGATGTTGTCTGACTGGATCAGAACTGGTCGATTGCGAAGTAATATCTCCGCTTGACGTAGGGCGTTGTATATGGCCCTTAGTTCCAGGATGTTGATGTGAAGACAAGTCTCTTGACTTGACCAAAGGCCTTGGAAATTTTTTCCCTGTGTGACCGCTCCCCAACCTCGGAGGCTCGCATCCGTGGTCACCAGGATCTAGTCCTGACTGCCGAACCTGCAGCCCTCTAGAAGGTGAGCACTGTTAAGCCACCACAGGAGAGATACTCTGGCCCTGGGGGACAGGGTGATCCACTGATGCAATTGCAGATACGACCCGGACCATTTGGCCAATAGGTCCCATTGGAAGGCCCTTGCATGGAATCTGCCGTATGGAATGGCTTCGTATGTTGCCACCATCTTTCCCAGAACTTAAGTTCAATGATGTACTGACACTTGTTTTAGTTTCAACAAGTTCATGACTAGAGTCATGAGTTCCTGCGCTTTTTCCTTCGAAAGAAAAACCCTTTTCTGGTCTGTGTCCAGAATCATGCCCAAGAAGGGCAGACGAGTTGTAAGATTCAGCTGCGACTTTGGAATATCGAGAATCCAGCCGTGTCGCTGTAACACATTCAGTGAAAGTGATACGCTGCTCAGCAACTTCACTCGTGATCTCGCTTTTATGAGGAGATCGTCCAAGTACGGGATAATTGTGACACCCTGCTAGCGCAGGAGCACCATCATTTCCGCCATTACCTTGGTGAAAATTCTCAGGGGCCGTGGAAAGCCCAAACGGCAGCGTCTGACATTGGTAATGACAATCCTGTACCGCCCATCTCAGGTACGCCTGATGAGGAGGATATATGGGGACATGCAGGTATGCATCCTTTATGTCCAGAGATACCAAAAAAATCTCCCCCTTCTAGGCTGGCGATGACCGCCCTGAGTGATTCCATCTTGAACTTGAACCATTTTAAGTAAAGGTTCAGGGATTTTAAATTTAAAATGGGTCTGACCGAACCGTCCGGTTTCGGAACCACAAACAGAGTTGAGTAGTACCCCTGAAGCAGGGGAACCTCTACCACCACTTGTTGCATACACAATTTGTGAATCGCATGTAACACTATCTCCCTTTCCAGGGGTTGTTTCAGTAGGGCCGATTTGAAAAACCGGCGAGGAGGCACTTCTTCGAATTCCAGCTTGTAACCCTGGGAAACAATTTCTATTGCCCATGGATCCACCTGTGAGTGGACCCAGACGTGGCTGAACAGTCGAAGACGTGCCCCCACAGGAGCTGACTCCCTCAAGGGAGCCCCAGCGTCATGCGGTGGATTTAGCAGAGGCCGGGGAGTACTTCTGTTCCTGGGAACTAGCTGTGTTGTGCAGCTTTTTCCCTCTGCCCTTACCTCTGGCAAGAAAGGACGATCCACGTGCTCTCTTGCTTTTATTGGAACAAAAGGACAGCATTCGATAATAAGGCGCTTTCTTAGATTGTGAGGGAATATATGGCAAAAAATTTGATTTACCTGCCGTAGCCATGGAGACGAGATCCAAGAGGCCCTCTCCAAACAATTCCTCACCCTTGTAAGGCAACAACTCCAAATGCCTCTTTTAGTCGGCATCACCTGTCCATTGCATGTTCCACAGGACACGTCTAGCAGAAATCGACATAGCGTTGACTCTAGAACCCAGTAGACTAACGTCTCTTTGGGCATGTTATATATATATATATATATATATATATATATATATATATATATAAGACAACATCTTTTACATACAAATATATATATATATATATATACACACAGTAGGGACAATAACATGGTATCCTTATCTAGGGTTTCAATCTCCGCTGATAAGGTATCTGTCTACGCTGCTACAGCGCTATAAACCCATGCCGACACAATCGCCGGTCTGAGTAGTGTACCAGAATATGTGTAAATGGACTTCAAAGTACTTTTACTGCATGCTATCTGCAGGATCCCTGAGGATAGCTGTAAAGTCAGCGCTACCTTTTTTGGGTAAACGTGTCAATGCCTTGTACACCCTAGGGGAAGATTCCCATCGTATCCTGGCCCCATTAGGGAAAGGATACTCCCTGAGAATTCTTTTTGGGAAGCTGCAGCTTCTTGTCTGGAGATTCCCGCTCTTTTTCTTCATGAGAAGAGGGAAATTTACCTCAGCTTTCTTCCCCTTAAACATGTGTACCCTTGTCAGGGACAGATGAGTCATCAGTGATATGCAAAACATCTTTTATTACAATAAACATATATTGAATACTTTTCTGCCAGTTTTGGCTGTACTTTGCATTATCGTAGTCGACACTGGAGGCAGACTCCGTGTCGATATCAGTGTCTATTATCTTGGATAGTGAGTTTTGTGAGACTCTGAAGGTCTCTGTGACATAGGGACAGACATGGGTAGATTCCCTGTCTGTTCTCTAATCTTTTGTGTAATAATTCATCTTAGCCCTTAATTTCACATATCCAATCAGGAGTCAGCGTTGTCGACGTCGACACCACACACATTTGCTCCATCTCCTCCTTAGGAGAGCCTTTTACCTCAGACATGTCGACACACACGTACCGACACACCCGACACTCAGGGAATGCTCTTCTGAAGACAGTTCCCCCACAAGGCCCTTTGGAGAGACAGATAGAGAGTATGCCAGCACCAGTGGTGCAAGTAGAAAAAATGTCTTACGGGTACTGTGTGCGCGCGCACGCGCGCGCAAAAAATGGGTGTGGCCAAATGCTACATGGGGCGTGGCCAATGAAAATGGGGGCGTGATACACATATGGGGGGAGGGGCAGATACACGTATGACCCCAATAGTGCCAGATACACATTGCCCCACAGTGCCAGATACACATTGCCCCACAGTGCCAGATATACATTGCCTCACTGTGCCAGATACACAAATGCCCCCAGAGTGCCAGATACACAAATGCCCCCAGAGTGCCAGATACACACTGCCTCACTGTGCCAGATACACAAATGCTCCCAGAGTGCCAGATACACAAATGTCCCCAGAGTGCCAGATACACAAATGCCCCCAGAGTGCCAGATACACACTGCCTCACTGTGCCAGATACACAAATGCTCCCAGAGTGCCAGATACACAAATGTCCCCAGAGTGCCAGATACACATTGCCTCACAGTGCTAGATACACATTGCCAGATACACAAATGCCCCCAGAGTGCCAGATATACATTGCCTCACTGTGCCAGATACACAAATGCCCCCTGAGTGCCAGATACACAAATGTCCCCAGAGTGCCAGATACACATTGCCTCACAGTGCCAGATACACATTGCCCCACAGTGCCAGATACACAAATGCCCCCAGAGTGCCAGATATACATTGCCTCACAGTGTCAGATACACATTGCCCCACAGTGCCAGATACACAAATGCCCCCACTGTGTCAAATATACATTGCCCCCCAGTGCCAGATACAGAAATGCCCCCACAGTGCCAGACATGCCCCCAGTGCCAGATACACAAGTATGCCCCCAGTGCCAGATATACCCACAGTGCCAGATATGCCCCAAGTGCCAGATACAGAAATGCCCCCAGTGCCAGATACACAAGTATGCCCCCATTGCCAGATATGCCCTCAGTGTCAGAAATGCCCCAGTGCCAGATACACGTCTCCGCAGTGCCAGATACACATGTCCCCCAGTGCCAGATATGCCCCTAGTGCCAGATACACATGTCCTTCCAGTGCCAGATATGCCCCCAGTGCCAGGTACACAAGTCCCCCCCAGTGCCAGATATGCTCCCAGTGCCAGGTACACAAGTCCCCCAGTGCCAGATATGCTCCCAGTGCCAGGTATACATGCCCCCCCAGTGCCAGATATCCCCCAGTGCCAGGTATACATGCCCCCCCCCCCCCGTGCCAGATATCCCCCAGTGCCAGGTATAAATGCCCCCCCAGTGCCAGATATCCCCCAGTGCCAGGTATAACATGCCCACCCCCAGTGCCAGATATCCCCCAGTGTCAGGTATACATGCCCCCCCTCCCCTGCTCACCGCTGCCGTCCTGTCTGTGTGAGGGAAGGAGAGCGCAGCCTGCACCCTCTCCTTCCCCTCAGTCTCCGGCGGGTGTCTCAGTTTAATTCAGCGCCGATCCGTGAGCCAATCAGAGCTCGCGGGTGCGAGCTCTGATTGGCTCACGGATCGGCGCTGAATTAAACTGAGACACCCGCCGGAGACTGAGGGGAAGGAGAGGCGCAGGCTGCGCTCTCCTTCCCTCACATCAGCGGCGGTGCGGCGGGGAGCAGCAGAGGGAGGGAGGGAAGAAGAGCGGCGGCCCATCGGTGTGGGTACGGCGTACCCACGGCTAAATTCTTATGGTACGCCGTACCCACCCATACCCACACACTTGCACCACTGGCCAGCACACACCCCAGCGCAATATGACCCAGGAAAAACACAGCAATTTAATGTTTACCCCGTAGCGTTATTATTATCTACGCCAAATTATGTGCCCCCCCTCTTCTTTAAAACCCTCTCTTCTACCGTGGTATAAGCAGGGTAGAGTCTGGGGAGCTTCCTCTCAGCGGTGCTGTGGAGAAAAACATGGCGCTGGTGAGTGCTGAGGGAGAAGCCCCGCCCCCTCGGCAGCGGGCTTCAGTCCCGCTAAAAGTGTAAAATTGGCGGGGGCTCATGCATATATACAGTGTCCAGCTGTATATATGCTCTCTTTTGCCAAATAAGAGGTTGTTATTGCTGCCCAGGGCGCCCCCCCCTGCACCCTCCACCCATACAGTGACCGGAGTGTGTGAGGTGTATGGGAGCAATGACGCACAGCTGCGGTGCTGTGCGTTACCTCTGTGAAGCACCGAAGGCTTCTGCCGCCTTAGACGTCTTCTGGCTTCGTTTCTTCTGGCTCTGTGAGAACGGCGGCGCGGCTCTGGGGGGTGAACGCCCAGGACGAACCTGTGTTTACTCCCTCTGGAGCTAATGGTGTCCAGTAGCTGAGGAAGCAGAGCCTATCATTTAAGTAGGTCTGCTCCTCTCTCCTCAGTCCCTCGATGCAGGGAGCCTGTTGCCAGCAGTGCTCCCTGAAAAAGAGAAAAAATCCAAACAAAAATGCTTTCTAAGCAGGAAACTCCGGAGAGCTCCCTGCAGTGCACCCATTCTCCTCTGGGCACAGTCTAAAACTGAGGTCTGGAGGAGGGGCATAGAGGGAGGAGCCAGTGCACACCCAGAATCCAAAGTCTTTCTTAAAGTGCCCTATCTCCTGCGTAGCCCGTCGATTCCCCATGGTCCTTACGGAGTCCCCAGCATCCTATAGGACGTTAGAGAAAAATACACTTGCACACAAAGTACAATCTGCTCTGGATTTTCACACATAGGATGAAATTATTTCATTGCTTGGTGATTATGTGACACTTACTGTAGATCAGAAGATCACAAAACGTTTGTGTTTATCCTGTTTCTAGCACACAGATATTGGGCATTTTCATTGTGTCATCGGTGTACTGTGTGCTGGGCAATGCCAGGACCTTTAGCCATACATATCTCCGCCAAAGGAATGGCAAACTGTTAAGTGACATCGACTTAATAGTTGAAGGATCACTGAAGCATAGTAAATCGGATTAGTGTACTTAGTCAGGATAAACATAAGAAAGCACTCTAGCCGCCTATTACAGAAACTGTATGGTTTACCTTTGTGATCTATTTTTAGGACGCTCAACAAGAGATTTTCATCCACAACCGGCCAAGTATTCTTTCAGCAAGTAGTGCTCATTCTAGGTGCAGGATGCTGATCAGTAAGAAGGGCATATTTACCTTTTGAAGGACAACAATTTAGACGCAATATATCGCTACAGCTACTGTAACTCTAGCAATACATCACATCTAAAATTTTGTCCTCCAAAATGCAAATATGCTCTTGTTACTGATCAGCACCCTGCACCTAGAGTGAACACTAAACAAGTACATTGGTGTCCTCATTTGGGCCATTATAGCCTATATAAACCTTAAAAATAGATTCAGCATTGTTACATTATCACAAGTTCTCTTTATTATGGATGTTGAACTAGTACATATATTTTCTGTTTTGAATACATACAGTACCTACACTAAACTAAAACACGGTACATAGGACAGTATGTTAGTTTAAGGCACTTTGGGGCATACTTACAGAGTGGCTGTCACGTAGTAAAAACTTCTGGGTTTGTACTTATTTATTATTATTGCCTGTTTAAAACCTGCACCCAAAACATCCAACAAGTAGCTACATGTGTGAAAGGGGTATTGCGGGGGGTATCCGGTCTCTAGGTCGACTACTTTTGGTCAGCATGCATTAGGTCGACATGGTTACTATGTAAACATGACAGAAAGGTCAACATGAGCTTTTCACAATTTTTTTTCGTTTTTTGAACTTTTTCATACTTTACGATCCACATGGACTACAATTGGAAACGGTAACCTGTGCCGAGTGCAGCGGTAACTGAGCGAGGCACCTTGCCCAAAGCATGGCGAGAGGACACGGTGCACTAATTGGGGTTCGTAGTCACTCTACGAAGAAAACTACACCAAATTTAACCCCCCCCCCAAAAAAAACCCTCATGTCGACCTTTTGTCACGTCGACCTAACGCTTGTGTCGGCCTACTGTAGGTGTCGACTTAGTTACTGTCCACCAATAGTGGTCGACCTAGACACTGCTGACCTACGTGCGGTCGACCCTATGATCCACACCCATTGCGGGCTACCTCGAAGCTATTTTTTTGTTTGTTAATTATTAAAAAAAAAAAACACTTTTACATTTGGAGTGCATAAACCAAGTAAACAGATTTTGGGCTAATTTGAGGCTATTTTTTCTTTCTTTTTCTTTAACCCTAATAACGACATGTAATTATTGGCCCGATTAAGATACTGTAATAGAAAACTCCCAAAAGCTTACAATATTTTCCCTACCTTTTCATTTGCTCAGGGTGGGTGCAAACAAAAGCATCTGAATTTACGCTGAAAGAAGCAATGCAAGTTCGGAATTGAAATGAAAGTTCACCGTGAATACAGCTCTCAGGACCAAAGTTGCACCTATCCGAATACCCTCCACCCTATTGTCTTTTTTCAAAAGGCAGAATGAAACTGAAAAAGCAACAGAAGTACCTCTCTATTGCGTCCACAAAGAGATATAGATTTAAAATGTTATTACCAAACATGCATGGTAGAAAGATGTTTATTCTCACAGATCCAAACGAGCATTGACTGGTAAGGAAAAACACCAGATGAGGGATAGTTTGATGTATGGTGCAAGTACAACATCGACTATTCTGCATCTGATGGTCCGGCCCGTCTTTTAATCCAGACACATCAGGCGCAAGGTGGAGTTAGGCTATGGGAGGGCTTAGTTAGGCTGCAGGGGAAGTCAGGCTATGGTAGGTATAGGTACTGCTGGGGGAGGGGGGGGGGGGGAGTTAGGCTGGGATTGGGCTCTGTTAGACTGAAGGAGGGAGTTAGGCTGAAAGACGTTTAGGATTAGGCAGTGGGGGGGCGGAAGGGTAAACCATCGGGATGCCGCTGTATGTACCATTGATAATCTGGCAAAATTGATAATCCGGCACAATGCTGGAACCAAGGGTGCCGGATTATCAGTGGTGTACCTGTATTATAGTTTGATTTAGGAATACAAGGTTAATTTGGCATGCACTATATATATGTACCAGTTAGCTGACAATGTATTGAGTGCCAGAGTGTGTGGTACACAAAAGTCTGCTACGCAGCACATGACATGCCGCAGTACACTGGTATGACTAGGAAACCTAATCGAGGAGAAAACAAGGTGGTCAAAATTATTAGATTTTGATAATGTGACAACAATTTAACGTATTAAAAATATAATTAATGTATTTGTCTATAAACACCTAATGAAGAAACTGGCAGTAATGCAAACAGTGGCTTATATTTTTCACTTTAGAGAAATCAACAAGCATTTTGTCCGGACTTGTATATACAGTAAGTGCATCAAAACACATCACATGGGAATGTGCGGTCATAGATTGATTTCAGTCTCACTACAAGATCAATATTTAAAAAAAAGTTAGTCTGTGTCCTCTGCGTTCAACACTGTACTCCAACTTTCTTGCTCTCCCTGTATCCACTCTGCCATGTGCTCCTGTATTCCTGCTCGTACTGTACCCACATGCTGCGTTCATGGCATTGGCGTAGCTACCATAGGTGCAGGGAGCACAGCTGCTATGGGGCCCAGAGCTTAGAGTGGCCTACCTTTCCTGTCACAGTTACATGCGTTATATTATGGGGTGTGGTAATGCTAATGGGTTTTGTTTTTCGTGGGTGTTTTTGTGATTTTTCACAGAATGCAGCATTTACGCATGAAAATATTAGTGATGAGCGGATTCGGTTTTACTCGGTTTTACTCGGTTCTCAAAACCGAATCTTATTGGCTCACTGATGTCACGTGTTTTGGATAGCCAATAAGATTCGGTTTTGAGAACAGAGTAAAACCGAATCCGCTCATCACTAGAAAATATGTTGCGTGTAAGTTTTGCCTTACTACATTTTCATATTGTGCCCATTTATATAGAATATATAGACTTCCACAAAATGGTAAAGCCCAGTGGGCAAATCATTCATACAAATGTATGGTTGGTGTTCACCAAGAACAGCTTAAAGCTGGCCCTGACTGCAGCCTTGTTTTACTAGTTAAGACACAAAAATGGTGCAATATGACACTAAGGGGTATATGCAATTCCGGGCGAATTGCGGCAATTTTTCGCCCGTTTTTTAATTCGACACAATTCGACCGTCGAATTCCGGCAGGTGGGTGCCGGAATTCGACATATTCAATAAAAAACGAATTCGACAGTCCCGCTGTCGAAAAACGGCCGTTATGACGGATTTTGATTCAATTTTGAAAAATGTTAAAAAAAACCCGAAAAAAAATTGCGTGGGATCCCCCCTCCTAAGCATAACCAGCCTCGGGCTCTTTGAGCCGGTCCTGGTTGCCAAAATACGGGGGGAAAAATAACAGGGGATCCCCCGTATTTTAACAACCAGCACCGGGCTCTGCGCCTGGTCCTGGTGCAAAAAATACGGGGGACAAAAAGAGTAGGGGTCCCCCGTATTTTTTGTACCAGCACCGGGCTCCACTAGCTGGACAGATAATGCCACAGCTGGGGGTCACTTTTATACAGCGCCCTGCGGCCGTGGCCTTAAATATCCAACTAGTCACCCCTGGCCGGGGTACCCTGGAGGAGTGGGGGGACCCCTTCAATCAAGGCCCCCCCCCCCCCAGCCACCCAAGGGCCAGGGGTGAAGCCCGAGGCTGTCCCCCCCATCCAAGGGCTGCGGATGGGGGGCTGATAGCCTTGAGTAAAATGTAAGAATATTGTTTTTTTGCAGAAGAACTACAAGTCCCAGCAAGCCTCCCCGCAAGCCGGTACTTGGAGAACCACAAGTACCAGCATGCGGGGGGGAAACGGGCCCGCTGGTACCTGTAGTTCTACTGCAAAAAAAATACCCAAATAAAAACAGGACACAGACACCGTGAAAATACAACTTTATTTCACACATGCCGACACATACATACTTACCTATGTTGACACGCTGACTCTGGCCACGTCTCCGTCTGTCGACGTTCGGGGTACCTGAAAATAAAATTATACTCCCCTAAATCCAGTGTCCTGTGATATTTGTAATCCACGTACTTGGCAAAACAAAAAAACGCATACCCGCTCCACACGGACTGAAAGGGGTCCCATGTTTACACATGGGACCCCTTTCCCGAATGCAGAGATCCCCCGTGACTCCTGTCACAGAGTCTCTTCAGCCAATCAGGTAGCGCCACGTCGTGGCACTCTCCTGATTGGCTGTATGCGCGTCTGAGCTGTCAGACAGCGCATCGCACAGCCCCCTCCATTATCTTCAATGGTGGGAACTTTGCGTTCAGCGGTGAGGTCACCCCACCGCTGACCGCAAAGTTCCCACCATTGAAACTAATGGAGGGAGCTGTGCGATGCGCTGTCTGCCAGCTCAGACGCGCATAGGGAATCAGGAGAGTGCCAGGACGTGGCGCTACCCGATTACCTGAAGGGACTCTCTGTGACAGTAGTCACGGGGGGTCTCAGCATTCGGGGAAAGGGGTCCCATGTGTAAACATGGGACCCCTTTCAGTCCGTGTGGTGCGGGTATGCATTTTTTTGTTTTGCCAAGTACGTGGATTACAATAAAAGAACCGGACACTGGATCAGGTGAGTATAATTTTATTTTCAGGTACCCCGGACGTCGACAGATGGAGACGTGGCCAGAGTCGGCGTGTCAACATAGGTAAGTATGTATGTGTCGGCATGTATGTAATAAAGTTTTACTTTCAAAGTGTGTGTCCTGTTTTTATTTGGATATTTTTTTTGCAGTAGAACTACAGGTACCAGCGGGCCTGTTTCCGCCCCGCATGCTGGTACTTGTGGTTCTCCAAGTACCGGCTTGCGGGGGAGGCTTGCTGGGACTTGTAGTTCTTCTGCAAAAAACTATATTCTTACATTTTACTCAAGGCTATCAGCCCCCCATCCGCAGCCCTTGGATGGGGGGGGCAGCCTCGGGCTTCACCCCTGGCCCTTGGGTGGCTGGGGGGGGGACCCCTTGATTGAAGGGGTCCCCACTCCTCCAGGGTACCCCGGCCAGGGGTGACTAGTTGGATATTTAATGCCACGGCCGCAGGGCGCTGTATAAAAGTGACCCCCGGCTGTGGCATTATCTGTCCAGCTAGTGGAGCCCGGTGCTGGTCCAAAAAATACGGGGGACCCCTACTCTTTTTGTCCCCCGTATTTTTTGCACCAGGACCAGGCGCAGAGCCCGGTGCTGGTTGTTAATATACGGGGGATCCCCTGTCATTCCCTCCCCCCCCCCCCCCGTATTTTGGCAACCAGGACCGGCTCAAAGAGCCCAAGGCTGGTTATGCTTAGGAGGGGTGACCCCACGCATTTTTTTTTCCTGATTTTTACACCATTCCATTTAAAAATAAATAAATATATATTTTTACAAATATTTAAATAATATTTGTGCCTCCTAAATAGACAAACCAAGTACCTAATCCCTTCTAATATAAATAGATATGCCATTAACAAAAAAAAAAACAACAAAAAAAAAAAACATGTTTTTACATTTTTTTATTAGATTCCGCCAGCAAAGTGTGGCTGATTGAAAATGACGAATTTACGGTCTAAAAGCACTGTTGTCGAATTTACAATCTTCAATTGAATATACTTTTGTCGAAATGTCGCATTTGTACCATTGCAGAAATGTCGAATTTGACAAATGTCGAATTTCAAAAAGTCGAATTTGGAATGGCCGTCTTTTTGGCGAAAAGTACTGTATTGCATTGTCAAATATTTTTTTGGGCGAAAATGTCCCATTTTTCGACATTTTCGGGAATTCGACCGCAATTGCATATGCCCCCAAGAATGAAATAACCTCTTCCAGTTACATACATTCATTTATCACGATTGAAACAGAAGGTCCATTCGAGCATGTAGCACAGCTAAAGCCCTTTTATGTAATTTTTATTGTTAAATAAAATTCTCTGCATTATATTCCAACTTTATACAGCTATATTAAACAAAGTGCAAATCTTCAGAAAATCAACTTATTTAAACAATGTAAACAAAGGAATCTGTTAAATTCTCTTTCACAGAAAACAAGTGTAAATTTTTCAAACCTCATAACATTCATCAAAAAATCAGAACAATGGAGAACAGGTAAACTTCTTAAAAGATGTAAGTATTTGTTATTGCTTCTACTGTAAGAGTCTCAGGAGGTACAGTATGCAGAACATGCTACTCAGGCTTTGAAAGCTCAGCAAGGTATTCTGACATGAGGTCATGAATCCATATATCAGTGTCTGGTAAGGAGGTATCCACATAGTATGCCACAACCTTCCGATCCCATGGATTAGAGCTATCCTGAACAGTTTGTATTAGTGCCACAAGAGGCTTCCTTTCCACGTGGTTTCTGAAGACTATTGATGCTTCCTCAGACCATTGCTCACACTTGACACCTAATTATAGGGGGAAAAAAACATTAATACACTGATATTTACAGTACAGTATTTATTCTGAGTGATCTGTGAGCAATGATTAAAAAGCAAATATAAAGGCAATTACAATAAAATAAAAATACAATGAGAGAGCGCTTGTTCCTGAGAGATGCACGTAACTGGCAGGGCCAATTTGGATGCCCACAAAATTGAAATGTGCACTCTTTACCTTGCCGAATGGTATCGGTTCACTTTATTCTATAGGCATCATGATAATGATGAATTTATGGCACCTGATTGGACAGCAGCCACAGCTATCCACCTATAAAACTTTAACCCCACCATTCTACTGTGAAGCAGACTAGATAAAAAGCATCCCAAAAATAGAAATATTTGATAGCAGTGAGAAGCATTACACTACCGTTTACAAGCACATTTAAGATTCCTCACACCCTAGTCATCAAGATCACACAAGTTTAGGAAGAAGGGAAGGAGGGAAGGGCAGGTGTCAAATTGCACTGATGATATGTATTATATTAGGCAGCAAAAATACTTTGGTTTTCCTTTAAATAAAATTAGGTGATCAAGATTGACTATGTGCATGAAAGTTGGATGCCGGGAAAATCATTATTATATCTTACACACACAAATGTCAAACATGTGACTATCAAGGGAAAGTCAGGAGATAATTACATTTTGAATCTGGACAAATTTCATACTTCTCAAAAGTGCCTGCATCCCATGGGTCATAGGATACATAGTAAGTGCAGAGAAAGTCTTATTTTTGGTTTTCAATTAACATTTGAAGTCACTACTGTCATGAATAATAGTTGTTTTTAGTCTACCCAATAAATCGTTATATTTTTCTTTGGAAACAGAACATGAGTTCTTTTGCCAGAAAACTGGAATAACGATACATTTATTCCATGTGAATTTTAGATAAAAAAAAAATAAAATAAAAAAATTACACAAAATAAGAGTTATGGTAAAACTTACCTTTGTTAACTTTTTTTTTTTGAGGTCCATAGGATTCACAGGGATTACATTGGGGGTATGGTGGTAAGATCAGACATCAAACAGTGAAGCTTTTCAGAGCTCCCAGGATGCACTGGTCCTTACTCCCCATACTCTGCCCACAGCTCAAGCTCTCCCGTTTTGTTTACAAGCCCAAGGCAAGAGCTGGATAGTATGGAAGGAAAAACGGTACAGCCAGTGAATGCACTCTCACACTACAAAGTCGGGAAAATAGGGGACGTTCCGAAGCACAGAGGAAAATTTGGCGTCCAAGTGAAGCATCCCGAGAGGGAAAAGTATCAAAGGCATAGACCTTCAGAAAAAGTGTGGACAGAGGACCAAGTGACCAGCTTTGCTCAGCTGAAGTGACTCGGCGGGCTGCCCACGAAGGTCCCACAGAGCGAGTAGAATGAGCAGATACTGTATCCGGAACAAGGTTAGCCTGCGTGTAGGCCTGAGAGGTAGTCATACGAAGCCATCTGTTTGTTAGCTGGCCAACCCCTCTTGTGGAAGCCATATAGGACAAAGAGGGAATCCATTTTTCTGACGGAACTAGTACGGTCCACGTAGATCTGAAGAGCACTGACCACATCCAAGGAGGCCTCATCTGCTGAGAGGTCTGGTGATTGGGAGGATGGAACTATTAGTTATTCAATAAGATGGAAGCTGGATACTATCTTGGGGAGGTAACCAGGATGTCCTGTTGAAAAATCAAGTACGGGGAGCGACCGGAAAGCTCCCCTAAATCTGAAACCCTCCTAGCAGAAGCTGTGGCCAGAAGAAAAAGTGTCTTTGCTGTTAACCATTTGGGGTCAACAGAGTCTAGAGGTTCAAACGGAGACTCCTGCAATGCCTGGAAAAATATGGACAAATCCCAAGGAGCCACTGGAAAATACGTCTCTGGAACCAGACTGACAGAGCAGAGACATGTACTTTAAGGGAAGCCAGGCTGAGTCAGAGATTCAATCCAGTTTGGAGGAAAGCGAGGACCCTGGAAACCCGTAAAACCAGAGAGTCATAGCATCTTTGAGCATACCACTGGAAATAAGTATGCCATACTCGGTAGTAGATACAAGCTGAAGGTTGACTTCCGCGCTCTGAGCATGGTCTGAATGACAGAGCGGGAGAAAACCTTAGACCTTAAAGAGGGATGACTCATGAGCCACGCCGTCAAAGACAACAGAGCTAGGTCCGGATGTAGACAGTGACCCTGAGACAACAGGTCTGGTCATAGAGGAAGTAGAAGAGGAATGTCTATAAAGAGACGCTGGAGGTCTGTGAACCAATGACGCCTATGCCAGACCAGAGCTAACAGAATTGTGCGCCTTCCTGCTTGAATTTGCGAAGCACCCTGGGAAGGTGGGAGACTGGAGGGAATAGGTACCCTAGATAGAAAGTCCACTTTAGAGACCCGAAGCAGTAGTCTTGTACACATATAGGGGAAGCTTGTAGTTGTGCCATGAGTCGACAAGAAGTTGGAAGACTTCAGTGTGTAGAGACCTTTTTCCAGCGTGCACATCTTGGTAGCTGAGGAAATACGTCTCCCAGTTGAGTATCCCCAGGATGAATATCGCAGAGATGGTCGGAAGGTAACCTTTGGACCATCTGAGAATGTGTGCCACTTCCTGCATGGCAAAGCGACTGCATGTACCTCCCTGGTGATTGATGTAGGCCACCACAGTGGCGTTTTCTGACTGGACATGGACAGGCCTGCCGTGAACAATGTTTTTAGCCAGAATGAGGGCCCGGTAGACTGCCCGAAGTTCCAGGACATGGAGAGGCAAGTCTCTCTCGGTGAGAGTCCAACAACCCTGAAAGGAGAATTGGCCGGTTACTACACCCCACCCTCAGAGGCTTGCATCTGTGGCGAGGAGCACCCAAGCCGGGATCCAGAATGGTCAACCTTTGTCAAAGTGGGACGTCCGTAACCACAAGGAGAGGGATAGGCAAACCTTTTGAGAGAGGACCATTGTCTGGGATCTGAGTCCTTTGTGCTGCCCGTTCCACCTGGATAGGATCAGGTGTTGTAGGGGCCTGGAGTGGAACGGAGTGTAATCCACCATGTTGAAGGTGGATACCATTGACCCCAAGGTCTGCATTGCGTAGTGAATTACCACTCTGTGGCTGTGGAGTAACCTGCGTACTCCTAGTTGTAGTGCGGAAATCTCATCCACTGGCAGGAAGATTCACTGTATGCAAGCATTTAGAAGAGCTCCTAGATGAACCATCCTCTGAGAGGGGATAAGGGAAGACCATTTCCAGTTGATTAGCCATCCGTGCCTTTGTAGGAAGGAAATGGTCACCTGAAGGTGGCAGTGAAGGACCTCCGGAGAGTGTGCCAGAAGGAGCAAGTCGTTCAGGCATGGGAGTATTCTGACTCCCTGACGCTGAAGGTGAGGAGCCATGACTTTGGTAAAAGATACTTGGGCCGTAGAAAGTCCAAAAGGCAGTACCTGAAACTGGAAAATGCTGTTGTAGGACAGCAAACTGGAAGTATTGTTGAGAGGGCGCTATAGGTACATGTAGGTAAACTTCCTGGATTTCCAGAGACACCATAAATTCCCCAGGCTGCATAACAAGGACAATAGAATGGAGTGTTTCCATATAAAACCTGGGCACTCAAGGAAATTTGAGACTGAGGATAGGTCGATGAGACCCGGGTTTCTGAACCAAGAAGAGAGTGGAGTAAAAACCCCTTCCTCACTGTGATGAAGGGACAGGGATTATGACCCTACCTGCAGAAAGGAGAGAATGGTAATTTTGAGGGCCTGGGCATTGCTCAGGTCTGATGCGGGACTTGTGTAATAGTACTGGTGGGGTGGCAGTTTCCGAAAGGAGAGGGCGTATCCATGAGAGACCCCGTATCGCACCCAGGCGTCTGTTGTGATCAGACGCCAGGACTTCGCAAACTTTTTACTTGGGAGATTTCCATGCTTCACTCATAAGTTCTGTAAAGTGATCAGAGTGAGGACATTTATCCAGAACTACCTTTTGACGGTTAGAAAGCAGATTGTTTTGGTTTAGGCATGGGCTCATCATTTCTCTGAAGAGTAAATTTAACCGCCCTGACTAGAGCAGCTACACTTAATTTAGGGGGACATTCCGACCCGTTCGCACGCAGCGGTTCTTCGCTGCAGTGCGAACGGGTCAGAACTGCGGCTGCGCGCAGTTGCCTGCGACGGTCAGCGACGCCGCCAGCGCTGAAAGTGATCGCATCGGCGATCGCTAGAAGATTGACGGCGGGGAGGCGTTCCAGGGCATCTACTCACCGTTTTCTGGGCGTAGAGATCCGAACGCAGGCGTGTCCAGGTGTTTGGAGGGCGGATGTCTGACGTCAATCCCGGGAGCTTCGTCGCTGGATCAGTCGCACAGGGTAAGTAGGTCTGACCCTGGTCTTGTTTTACAGGAAACTTTTTTAGCATAGCAGGGCTGCACAAGCGATCGCAGCCCTGCTATGCTAAAATACACTCCCCCATAGGCGGCGTCTATTTGATCGCACGAGCAGCAAATAGTTGCTACGTGCAATCAACTCGGAATGACCACCTTAGACTGATCCTCTTCTTCCCCTGAAGGGGATGCAGTGGGAGAGAGCTGGCCCCGGAGAACAACAAGAGGTACATAGCCCATCTTGTACCACATCCTGTTGATATAACCCTGATAAACCGGATTTACAGGACAACAGTGTAGGAGGCATAGCCTGTTTATTACCCTTGCCTTTGCTAGACATAGCTGCAGGGATAGTTTAACACACAATATGGCACTAAGTAGTGTGTAACTAAGAGTACGTGACAACCTTCACAAACGCGTGTTAGCTGTAAAGTACAGAGAACCCCTGATACACCAGAACATTAGAGTAATAGTAAAATAAAGGGAAAGTAGAAAAAAAGAATGCTAAAAAAAAAAAGAAGAAAGTAGAAAAAAGAAAGCTGACAGTAGAAAAAAAACCACAGACAGCAAAGTCACATACAATGCAGAATATACAATAAGACTGCAATGGGCACTACATTAAACTACATAGACCACAGTGGCTGGTAGGAAATAGTGCTGTATATAGCCTCACTCCTAGCAGATGTATATAGGGGGACTTGACCCAGCGTTCCCGGAGACCTGGGCAGTGAAAATGGCTGCCATCTGTCTCTGAAGGGGAGGAGGGTGAAGGAGCAGCAGCACAGCAGCAGGAAGACCTCAGTGGCATGGCGCCCTGACATTAACCACCAGGTACTCTGGCCTCTTCAAAATTTCCTCTGCGCCAGTATACTGTGCTCTGGTGGTCCAGTGGAGTCCTGGACGAATCCGGTGTCCACATCAGCACCTCCGGTCTGTCTCTAAGACTGGAGGGTAGGCCTTACCTGTCCCACCGTGCTCCGACTGCAGCCCGGGGTACCACCGTGGAGTCGCGCTAGCCTTGTCCCCAGGTGTCCTGCCGAAAGTACCTCGCCGCCATGGCTGGAGTTGCGACGCCAGCAGGGGGTTCATGGAGCAGCAGTGCTGGCGTTCAAAGGACTGCCTAGTGCTGCCTGCTCAGTAGAAAAGAAATAAAATGTTCAAAAAAAAAAAAAAAAGCATGGCCTGCTTAAAAGCAGACCCACTGATATAAAGGTGAACCAGCTACTGCTGGTACCAAAACGAAACTGGAGAGACAGAGCTGTATGTGGAGTAAGGACCAGTGCATCCTGGGAGCTCTGAAAAGCTTAACTGTTTGGTGCCTGATCCTGATCTCACCACCTTTGAAACTTTTCTAGGCCTAAATCCAGTTGCTTAAAATACTGATGAGAATGTCAGTAACACTTTGCAGTCTACCCATTTATGCCTCCAAGCTACTTGAGCGGGTTGAATACATTAACCTCTCCTCTTTCTCCCTCTCCTAGACCCAAGTCGATCCGGATGTCAGTCTCTCCATTCCACCACGGTTACAGATTAAATATCTCTCAGAGAAATTGCAGGTATTGGCTGTCAGATATTTCTCCATTCTTATTCTCCTCAATCTCACGGCAGCATTCGATACAGCTGACCATCCCTTACTCCTGCAAATCCTTCACTTCATTGACCTCTACAATACAATGCTCATGGTTCACCTCCTACCTACCCAACCAATCCTTCTCAATCTCCATCTCCCCTCCTCGCCTTGAGTCCTATTGGAGAAAGAGCGCTATATAAATACAATTATTATTATTACCTATTACTTTTGGTGCCCATCAAGTTCTTTGGTCACCTTCTCTTCTCCTTTGCACCTCTTCCCTGGGGTAGCTTTTAGGGTTCTCTCATATATAGATATGGGAGAGCATTCCAATCTTAAAAAAGTAACATTTTTGCAATATTGCAAAGAATGTGTGCAGAGGTACATCAGGCTATGAGTAGGTATGCAATGCGCTCTCACCAGCGCAAGCTAAGCAGTAACTCCTCCCTGTCAAAACGCTCCATGAGCCAGTATTCTAGAAAATATAGTTATTGTTGTTTCAGCCTCCCCCATACGCTCAGACATCTTTTGCATATACTGATGAATCAAGGACACATTAACCTGGATCTCTGCAATTTTATCCAGCACCTGTTTTTAGTGGCAGAGATGGCCTGCATTAAAAGTAATGGTTCCATAGGCAGTTCAAGAGTAGCAGGTGGTGATTCAAACGGAGAAGTAGTCGGGACACAGGAGCCTGCAGTAGGATCCCAACCCGTGTGGGAGAACAGCTCTAACTGGTGCGGCAGTTTTCCATGTTCTCCCTAGGATCAATATCACGGGAGCTCAACCTGGCTTTTTTCACATGCCACCCGTCTGTTGTTTCAGGGGTCTGTCAGCCAAAGTCAGAGTTGCACTGCGCTTACATTACGGTGACAGGCACATCAACAGAGATCCCTGTCCCATCAGAGTGTTGTCTGAATTGCAGGAACATTGTAGAGAGGGAAGATGGAGTGCGCAGATGTGCACTCATTAGGGTGTTTGCAAATTGCAGGGGAGAATAAAGGGTTTTCAGCAGCAACAGGTGCATACTGAATTGAAAGTAGGTATAACTGGTAGGAATAGTGTGGAGAAATTCAACTGCTCAATAAGCTCTGCAGGCTGAAGGGATTGGAATTTCAATTAACTCCTTGTGGCAGGTCCAACAGATAGCAATAGTCCCCAGAACAGAAGACAGTGACCAGTAATAAAGGCCACCAGTTGCAAGGCAGTGCACCAAAGCCCACATGAGAAAACGCTGCCACACATCAGTGAGAACAGCTGCAAGACAGGAAAGACAAGGCTGCCTTCAGCAGGAGTTCACCAGCACCAGGGTGGGACAACAAAGCCTCAGAGTGGCATACAGCGGGACACCACAGAAATGCAGCATCAGGACAGCAGTGAAGAGATGTCCTCAGGTGCAAAAATAGGATTTTGGTACTTACCAGGTAAATCCTTTTCTTTGAATCCATAGGGGGCACTGGAGTACTCTTGGGGATATGGACGGCTTCCGTAGGAAACAGGGCACTGAATATTTAAATTTAGAACACTCCACCCTTCCATATCCCAGAGTACCTCAGTGTTTTTTACTGAGCCGAACAGGAGCTATAGAGAGGTTGACAATGGAGTATTACATATAACATAACGGACAACAACGAAGTTGACACATAACGTTACTGACGACTAAACAGTTGACACCATAACCAGCACTTGATAATTTGAACCAGTCGGTGAGAGTGTGTTACCATAAGATCCCCTGAACTTACCACAAACCAGGTAAAACTGCTCTGGGTGGGCGTCCAGTGCCCCCTATGGATTCAAAGAAAAGGATTTACCTGGTAAGTACCAAAATCCTATTTTCTTTTTCATCCACTAGGGGTCACTGGAGTACTCTTGGGACGTACCAAAGCTTCCCCCGTGGGCGGGAGAGCTGTTTGGCACCTGTAACACTAGGCGGCCAAAGCTAGATGCTGATGCCGCAAACGTATCAAACTTGTAAAAGCGCACAAACGTGTGCACTGAAGACCATGTAGCCACACGGCAAAGCTGCGTCGTAGAAGCTCCACGACCAGCTGCCCATGAAGTTCCCACAGAACATGTGGAATGAGCCGTTACTGATGTAGGCGGCTGTAACCTAGCATTAAGTTAAGTCTGACGTATGGTCAGTTTTATCCATCTGGATAAGGTCTGCTTAGACGCTGGCCAACCCATCTTGGCAGGATCATAGAGAACAAACAACGTATCCGTCTTACGAACTGTAGACGTCCGGGATACATAAACGCGTAAAGCGCGTACCACATCCAGAGTTCCAGAATGTGCTGTTAACACAGGAACTACTATTGGTTGATTGATGTGAAAAGATGACACTACCTTTGGTAAGAAAGCGGGATTCGTCCGAAGTTCCGCTCGGTCATCATGAAACACCAAATACGGTGGCTTGCATGACAAGGCACCTAAATCTGAAACACGCCTTGCTGAAGCTAAGGCTAGAAGAAAAATTGTTTTCCACGTGAGAAACTTTATATCCACTTGCTGTAAGGGTTCAAAAAATGAAGACTGTAAGAAATTTAAAACCAGATTCAAGTCCCATGGCGCTGTAGGTGGAATGAATGGAGGCTGTACTCTGAGGACACCTTGCAGAAAAGTGTGTACCGACGGCAATAGAGCCAATCTTCTTTGAAAATAAATTGACAATGCAGATACCTGCACCTTTAGTGTAGATAAACGCAGTCCTCCATCTAACCCCGTCTGGAGAAATAACAAAAGACGGGATAACTTGAAAGCTGATGTCGGAAACTTCCGAGCTTCACACCAACCTATATAGGCACGCCAAATTCTGTAATAATGAGCTGCCGTAACTGGCTTCCTAGCACGTAACATGGTTGGTATAACAGATTCCGGAATGCCCTCTCTTCTCAAGAGGGCGGTCTCAACAGCCACCCCGTCAAATGCAGCCGCGCTAAATCGGGGTAAAGGAACGGACCCTGTTGTAACAAGTCCGGACGTAGAGGGAGCGGCCAAGGATCGTCTGCGAGTAGTCCGTGGAGATCCGAGAACCAAGCTCTTCGAGGCCAATGAGGCGCCACTAGTATGACTGTGACGGACTCTGTTTTGATCCGTTTTAGCACTAGAGGGAGCAGCGGGAACACTAGGCTGTATGGCCACGCGATTGTGAGAGCATCCACCGCCACTGCCTTTGGATCTCTCGTTCTGGACACATACTGGAGTGTTTGGTGATTGTGGCGAGACGCCATCAGGTCCACCTGAGGGTAACCCCACCTCTGAACCAACATGTGAAACACCTCTGGATTTAATGCCCATTCTCCTGGATGAAAATCCCGACGGCTGAGATAATCCGCCTCCCAGTTGTCCACTCCCGGAATGAACACTGCCGACAATATCACCTGGTGATATTCTGCCCAATTGAGTATTCGAGCTACTTCACGCATTGCCATGCGGCTTCTTGTTCCTCCTTGTTTGTTGATGTATGGGACTGCCGTCGCATTGTCTGACTGCACCTGGACAGTCTGAGACCGAAGCATGTGTACTGCTTGTCGTAGCGCATTGTAAATTGCGCGGAGTTCCAGGACATTTATAGACAGCAATCTTTCGTGATCCGCCCAGAGACCCTGGAGTTGACAATTTTGAACTACAGCTCCCCAACCTCTGAGACTCGCGTCCGTCGTTAGAATTATCCAATTCCAGCCGCCGAATAGTTTCCCTGCGGTTAAATTGTGTTCCTTGAGCCACCAGAGTAGAGACACCCTTGCCCTTGGCGACAACCTCACCCTGTGGTGAATCTGCAGATGCGAGCCCGACCACTGTGCAAGCACATCCAGTTGAAAAGGACGTGAGTGAAATCTTCCGAACTGAAGCGCTTCGAAAGCTGCCACCATTGTTCCTAAGAGGCGAATGCACAAATGAACCGAGACAGTGCGTGGCTTGACCACTAGTTGTACTAGATGGCGAATAATCTGGACTTTTTGTTGTGGTAGGTAAATTCTTTGATTTACCGTATCGAGAATCATACCTAGGAATTGAAGGCGTTGAGACGGAATGAGATGTGATTTTTTGAAGTTGACAATCCAACCGTGGTGAACTAGTACATTGTACGTTAGCAGCGCATGTTGGAGAAGCATCTGTTGAGACGGGGCTTTGATGAGCAGATCGTCTAAATACGGAACTATCGTCACTCCCAGGGATCTGAGATGAGCTATCATCACAGACATCACTTTGGTGAATAGCCGAGGCGCTGATGATAGGCCAAACGGTAGAGCCTGAAACTGGTAATGGTTTTGGCGTATTGCAAACCGCAAGAACCTCTGATGAGGCTGCCAAATCGGAATGTGTAAGTACGCATCCTTGAGATCTAGCGCAATCATGAATTCCTTTGGCTCTAAACTTGCAATCACTGAGCGCAGAGATTCCATCTTGAATCTGTAGTAAGTTACGTACCGATTGAGACCCTTTAAGTTCAATATTGGCCTGACTGAGCCATCCGGCTTCGGTACCACAAACAGACTGGAATAATAACCCTGACCCTGTTGGTGTACAGGGACCGGAATCAAAACTGCTGAATCCAGTAGGGACTGAATGGCAATTTGCAGAACCGCCCTCTTGTCGTCCGACAGAGGCAGTCCTGTCTTGAAAAACTGCAGTGGCGGAAGACAGTCGAACTCTATTTTGTAACCTCTTAACACTAAATTGCGGATCCACCCATCCGCAGATGTCTAGAACCACGCCAAATGGAAACGTCTGAAGGCGTGCTCCCACAATTGGAGAACCGAGATGGGCTGGCAGCCCGTCATGCCACTGGCTTGTCGGTAACCTTAGCGTCCCGACGACTTGTGTTGGTTTGTTGGAAACCACGTCCACGTCTACCAGGCGTGGCTGTTCCTCTGCCACGTCCGCGAAAGGACTGAGGTCTAAAGGATTTGAACGAAGGTCCAGAGTACCTCCTTCTTGGTACCAGTGGAGGCAATGGTAAGAAAACCGACTTTCCTCCAGTAGCCTCAGAAATCCATGTGTCCAATTCAGGACCAAACAACTTCTTGCCATCGTAAGGTAACGCCTCTATACCTCGTTTGACCTCTGCCTCCGCTTGCCAAGAACGCAGCCAGAGTGCTCGTCGTGCCGTAACTAGCGACGATGAAATACGAGAAGTGAGCTGACAGACGTCAGTAGAAGCTGTACAGAGATACTCCGCAGCCTCACACATTTGATCAGCAAGAAGTATAAGGTGTTCGTCATGTAGGGCAGACTTGAGTTCTGTTATCCATACTATGAGCGCCTTAGTGACCCAGATACCAACCAGGCCAGGTCTCAGCAGCACTCCTGCTGCTAAATATATGGACTTTAGCATAGTTTCTATTTTGCGATCTGAAGGGTCTTTAAGCGTAGTAGCCGCTGGCACTGGTATGGTTAATTTCTTTGTAAGCTTCGACACTGACGAATCAACTATTGGTGGATTCTCCCATGTACATGTCACCGAGTCTGGAAACGGGTAACTAGACTTAAATCTGCGAGGTATAGAAAACCGTTTATCTGGAGTCTGTCGTGTTTCTACTAACATCTTATTAAGAGACTCCGAAAACAGGAAAACACATTGGAGTTCTCTGTCGTTTAGTAAATACGACCTGATCATTTGTGAGAGGCTCCTCAGTTTCTGTAAACTTGAGAGACTGACGCACTGCTCTGATGAGATTATCAATACCTGAGCTGTTAAAATCCTCACCATTTGACTCCACTTCACCCTCCTCACCCTCATCTTGTGCCGTGAGGTCTGGCATGGAATCGTCAGAATGCAACATAGCAGAAACTGGTAAATCATAAGACATATGAAATTTATCCGGTCTACCCAAAATGGATTTGAACCTTTCGCAAAGCTGAGACCCCTCCGGTAGTTCTGGCGGTCTCACCCTAGACTCAGATCTTGCCGTTTCCCGCTCTTGTCGAGCGGCGGTCAATTCTGATTGCAACCCAGCCAGTACATTGGCTAGCATTTCCCATGGAGGGTCCGGGGAGGAAATTGGCTTTAAAACCGGAGCAGAAATTGTATTCGGAACCGAATCCACAAAACATACTGTACATGTGGTAGATCCATCCGGTAACACACTGCTACAGACTTTGCAATGATGCTTTTTAATTTTCGCTGGTGCCTTACTCATTATGGCGACAGACAATACAATACACAAAAAACAGACACTTGCCCGACTCAGTAAAATAGTACGAAGGTGTCTCTATATATCTGGCCAAGTGCAGTACACGTGGCCAGTACTATGAAATGTGATCCCAAATTCCCACTAACACCTCTGCGCCTCCGGTGGGGTAGAGATGTAGTACTGGAACGTTCTGGAATCACAGCAGGAAGACACAGGGAGCATGGTTAAAATGGCTGCCATGCTTACACATATAATCATAGTGCAGGTTACCAGCCTTTAAACGGACATCTATATGAAAATCCTGTGTAATTAACCCTGCAGCCTAGCATACTGCTGTTGCTACAGGTTATCCCCCCTCATGCCGCTGATTGCACCCTCTGCTAGCAGTTTGTAATGCCCCCCCCCTGTATGCTCCGTTGCGGATGCAGTGCAAGCGGGCAGCGAGCAGCGTGTGGGGCCGCCAGCGGGAGCCGGGTAGCGGGACGTGCTGGGACCGACAGTGGGGAGCGCGTCTTGAAGCGCTCTGAGCAGCGGCCGGAGCAGCGGTGGGGGCCGGAGCAGCGGCGGCGGCCGGAGCAGCGGCGGCGGGCGGCCGGTCTGTAGAGGGATCCCGGCATCAGCGGTAAAGCAAACAATGTCCCCACACAGCGGGGCGGCAGCGGGAGCTGACCGCCCCGTTCAACATACCGTGACTCCTGCCGCTGTGGTGAGGCTCCGACGGGGCTTCTCTGCAAGCGCCGGCCAGCCTGTGCAGGAGATCTGTATGGCTGTGAGGGTGCTCATTCAGTGAGGACCGACACGCCACAGCTGCTAATAGCAGCTTGCACTATCCCTGACCCTGCCTTTTGGAAGGGGGAAAGGGATGTGTATGAAAAAAGAAAAATATTCACTAGAAAAAATAAAAATATTCAAAAGAATTTTGGACCAAGCCACAGACCTGTTGCTACTTCGAGCACAGAAAAAACACTGAGGTACTCTGGGATATGGAGGGGTGGAGTGTTCTAAATTTAAATATTCAGTGCCCTGTTTCCTACGGAAGCCGTCCATATCCCCAAGAGTACTCCAGTGACCCCTAATGGATGAAAAAGAAACACTGCTTTCAAAACACTCCACACACCAACAAACAGTAGACCAGGGAGAATGTAGTGACTGGACTGGTAACCATCAGATAGCCCACCGCCAGCGATGACAGCTAAAAGGATGGAGCCAGATGTCAAAAAAGCACCTCCGGGTTGGACAGAACGAGCCCTGGGCAGCCAGCCACATAAGAAAGTAAGTGGGACCAGTCACATGAGGATCTGAAAGACATTAACGGGCCAGAGAGTAGTGTGAAGCAATACTCCGACTATGCCCGTCCTGCCTACCAACCTTTAAATGTGCCCTTCAAACTCATCTTTCCACGAGCCTAGCACTCCCTTTTGCTAACTTTCGTGCTTCTGCTCACCCAAACTCTGCACCCTTCTCTGATATCCCCACTAGAAGGTAAATTCTTGCAAGCAGTTTCCTCTTGCCTATATTTTTTCAACATAATTATATAATCTGTTTTAAAAAGATTTATATATGTAAAGGTGTGAACTTGTCTATCAATTTTGCACATATACAATTTGTTATATGACCTATGTATGGCACAACCAAACTCCTATAGATAATAAAAAATAACCAACCGCAGTTACTTACCAGCAAGCTGACTTGTCACAGCCTGAAAGGGTAGTCGTCTAAATTTATCAATCAGGGGTTGAACTTGCCGAGAATTAACAAGTTCATGTCTGCCATAGTCCAGCTCATACACAGAAACCAGACCATTGGTTAGAATTCCTTTCAAGAGCACCCGATACCACCTTAATGAAAAAGCATTAAAATTAAGTTTTACATTTTAAGCAATTAACGGTCTTAACATGAACAACTATCGGTCTCTCTCCCTTTCTCTCTACATAATTTTACTTTACTACTCATAACTGGAGAAAATGCCATGTTCTCTATATCTTCAGCATACAAAGAGTTCTTTAAATATTGATCCCCTTATTCAATGCAGTTCTTGAGTTTACTCTAATCCAAAAGCCTTACCACATTTATGTATGCCATACTTGACATCTCTTTTGTTTCAAAGTGTTCCAATAATAGAAATTGCAGATTAAAACTCATTGTGAATTCAGCGGCCTAAAAACACACACACACTACTGTACTGTATGATATCAATGAACAAGACTCACTTATTGTCCACCTTTGCAGCATACAGCTTATTCTTCTCCACATCCACTTTCTCTTCTGTTTTGCTGTAGTGTAAAAGCATTTCTTCCATAAGAACCTCTAACTTGTGCAACTCTTGCCAAGGCTGGAAGACAAAATGACCGGGATGGCAAGCCACTGACACAAAGACATCTATGTGTTCTCCAGACTTAGGCAGAGGTAGAGGTGGAGGCAAAACTAAGGGACTGGCTGCTATGTTTTGCTCTATGGTCGGTTTCTTTGTTACATTGCTTTGATCTTTTCGAGATACTGCAGCTAGCGTCTCATCTGCTTTGCTCTTTGACAAACTAGGGGCAGTGCTAGGTAATGAATTATTATTTTGCTTCCACAACTCTTCATTTGTGATTTGGCGATTGATGCTACGTTCAGGATCAGGAAAGTTCTTTGATGTGAAGAGATAAACGTACACCATGTTTTTTGCTTCATCCATTTTCACTACCTGTATAGGAGCAGGAAAAAAAAAAAAAAAAAAAAAAAAAGTGAATAGCAGCCTTCACACAATAACGGCATTCCAAAGTCACACACCACAGCCTATATTTTTGTAGTTGGAGATTCGGTAACATTTTGACAATTATGTACTTCCCTTCTCAGACAATGTCTGGCAACTATGGCACATAAGTGGCTAATTAAAGTAAAGCCTCAAATCCACTGAAATATTTGGCCCACAAGAGATGGAAAAAGTTCTTGTTGAATTATTTAATAGCCTAGCAATGGTAATTGTTTTGAGGAAAGTCTAAAAGCCATAATATAAAAATATATGTACTGATGCAGGCTTTTTTGTCCAGGTAGCTGTGGTGAAAAAGGCCACTTATTTTCTTCTCACCTATATTCCAATTATGTTGGATATAACAAAGTTGTCATAGCAGTCAGAGGTTTACATATAATAAACAAATTTGGGTAACCAGAGCTCATCGATAGCAAAGGAAAAAAAAAAAAAAAGATGTATGGTAAAAAAAAACCAACAACAACTTTTGTTAACGCTTTTTCTTCGAGGTCCATAGTATCCACAGGAAGAGACATTGGGATGTAGCTGCTAGGATAGGACTGGGGACCAAACCGTTAAAGCTTTTAGAGCTCCCAGGATGCTCCGGATTCTTACCCCCTATACCCCGCCCCCAGCCCAGGCTATTCAGTTTCGTAAACAAACCCAAGTCAAGAGTAAGGTAGTAGAGAAGGAAGACACAAGGAAGACACTCACAAGAAAGACATTCACTTAATAGAGAAGGGAACCGGTGACCAAGAGAAGAAACCACAGGAAGCTAGGTGCGTCAGGGTGGGCGCCCTGTGGATCCTATGGACCTCAAAGAAAAAAATACGAGATTTATGGTAAGAATTTACCGTTGTTAAATCTCTTTCTGCAAGGTACACTGGGCTCCACAGGGAATAACATTGGGGTGTAGAGTAGGATCTTAATCCGAGGCACCAACAGGCTCAAAGCTTTGATTGTTCCCAGAATGCATAGCGCCGCATCCTCTATAACCCCCACCTCCGTGCACAGGAGCTCAGTTTTTGTTAACCAGGTCAATGCAGTAGCAGGCAAAAGAGACGACAACTGTTAGTAGCCACATACACCACATTCTCACGACAGGAGAAAGTGTCAGCAGCTTATGCCATACCAATCCAAAGAAGCTAAGTGCGTCAGGGTGAGCGCCCTGTGGAGCCCAGTGTACCTCGTAAAAAGAGTAAGTTCTTACCATAAATCTCGTTTTCTGCTGCGGGGTACACTGGGCTCCACAGGGAATGACATTGGGGGATGTCCTAAAGCAGCTCCTTATGGGAGGGGACGTACTGTAGCGGACACAAGAACCCGGCGTCCAAAAGAAGCATCCTGGGAGGCGAAAGTATCGAAGGCATAGAACCTTATGAACGTGTTCACTGAGGACCTCGTAGCCGCCTTGCACAATTGCTCAAGGGTCGCACCACGGCGGGCCGTCCAAGAAGGTCCAACAGACCGAGAAGAATGGGCCTTAATGGTAGCAGGAGCTGGAAGGCCAGCCTGTACATAAGCATGTGCAATCACCATTCTAATCCATCTGGCCAGGGTCTGCTTGTGAGCAGTACAAAGACAATCAGACTTCCTGATGGAGCTGTCCTCTTCACATAGATACGGAGAGCCCGTACCACATCCAAAGACCACTCTTTGGAAGACAATTCAGGAGAGGCAAAGGCCGGAACCACAATCTCCTGATTAAGGTGGAAAGAAGACCTTAGGTAAATACCCGGGATGTGTTGTAAGAAACCGCCCGGTCACGGTGAAAAATCAGATATGGTGACTTACAGGACAAAGCACCCAAATCCGACACCAGTCTGGCAGAGGCAATAGCCAACAGAAACAACACCTTAAGAGAAAGCCACTTAAGGTCTGACGATTCAAGAGGCTCAAACGGAGACCCTTGCAACGCCTCCAGAACCACCGACAAGTCCCAAGGAGCCACAGGCGGGACGTAAGGAGGTCGAATCCACAACACACCCTGAGTGCATGTATGAACATCAGGTAAAGTTGCAATTTTTCTCTGGAACCAAACCGACAAGGCAGAAATATGAACCTTGATGGAGGCCAGATGAAGGCCCAAGTCCAGGCCTTGTTGTAGAAAGGCCAAAAGTTTGGCCGTACTAAACTTGTAAGCGTCATGACTGTTAGATGCACACCAAGCAAAGTAAGAAATCCAGACCCTATGATAAATCCGAGCAGAAGTCAGTTTCTGGGCCTTCAACATAGTTTGAATGACCACCTCAGAAAATCCTTTAGCCCTCAAGACGGAAGCTTCAAGAGCCACGCCGTCAAAGCCAATCGGGCTAAATCCTGATATCCACAGGGGCCCTGAACGAGGAGATCTGGGCGCTGCGGAAGTAGAAGGGGACGCTCTATTGAGAGACCCTGAAGGTCTGAGAACCAATGCCGTCTGGGACACGCTGGAGCGATCAGAAGCAGGATCCTCCTCCTTGCTTGAACTTCCTTATTACTCTGGGCAGGAGTGACACCAGAGGGAACACGTATGGCAGCTGAAAGTTCCATGGAATTGACAGTGCGTCCACGAACGCTGCTTGAGGATCCCTTGTCCTTGCTCCGAAGACTGGAACACTGATTGTGTCGAGATGCCATCAGGTCCACATCTGGAAGGCCCCACTTGTCCACGAGGAGTTGAAACACTTCTGGATGGAGGCTCCACTCTCCGGCGTGTACGTCCTGACGACTGAGAAAGTCCGCTTCCCAGTTTAGGACCCCCGGAATGAACACTGCCGATATGGCTGGCAGATGGCGTTCTGCCCACTGAAGAATCCATGATACTTCCCTCAATGCCATGCGGCTTTGAGTGCCGCCTTGATGATTGATGTATGCCACCGTGGTGGCGTTGTTCGACTGTACTTGAACAGGTCTGTACTGTATTAAATGTTGAGCCAAGTTCAATGAGTTGAACACCGCCCGCAATTCTAGAATGTTTATCGGGAGGAGAGACTCCTCCTTGGTCCACCAACCTTGAAGGGAGTGTTGCTCCTACACCGCGCCCTAACCTCTCAGACTGGCATCCGTCGTCAGAAGGACCCAGTTGGAGATCCAGAAGGGACGACTCCTGCTCAATCGTTGGTCCTGAAGCCACCAGCTCAGTGACAGACGGACCTCCGGAGACAAGGAGATCATTTGAGACCTGATCCGGTGAGGCAGGCCGTCCCACTTGGCAAGAATCAGCTTCTGCAGAGGGCGGGAATGGAATGGAGTGTACTCCACCATGTTGAAAGCAGACACCATGAGACCTAGCACTTGCATCGCCGAATGTATCGTCACTTGCGGACAAGATAGGAAGCATTGAATCCTGTCCTGAAACTTCAGGACTTTCTCCTGAGACAAGAACAACCGCTGGTTGTGAGTGTCCAACAACGTCCCCAGGTGCACCATGCTCTGAGCAGGGACCAGGGAAGATTTCTTCCAGTTGATGAGCCACCCGTGGGCTTGCAGAAACTGGATAGTCAGATCCAGATGGCGTAGGAAAATTTCTGGGGAATTTGCCAGGATCAACAAGTCATCCAGGTATGGTAGGATCCTGACCCCTTGACGGCGGAGTACAGCCATCATTACCGCCATGACCTTGGTGAAGACTCGCGGAACTGTGGTCAAACCAAAAGGTAACGCCCGAAATTGGTAATGGAGGTTGCCAACCGCAAACCTCAGGTACTGCTGATGCGACACTGCAATAGGAATATGCAGGTAAGCATCCTGTATGTCCATATAATCCCCAGGTTCCAAGGCCAGAACAACAGACCGAAGAGTTTCCATACGAAACTTGGAGACCCTCACAAATTTGTTCATCGACTTGAGGTTGAGAATGGGCCGGGAGGACCCTTTCGGTTTCGGGACTAGGAACAGCGGTGAATAGTACCCCTTGCCTCTCTGAGCCAGAGGCACCTGTACTACCACTCCTGTGTCCGGGAGGGACTATACCACTGAATGAAGAGTTTTTGCCTTCGCCTGATCTGAAGAAACGTCTGTCATGCAAAATCGATAAGGGGGACGATTCTTGAAAGGTACGGCGTAACCTCGAGTGACGACTTCCCGTACCCAGACATCAGAAGTGGTCCTCAACCATTCCTGGGTATACCCTAGAAGTCGTTCCCCCCCACCCTGGGATCCCCCAGAGGGAGACCCGCCCCGTCATGCGGCAGGCTTGTCAGTTTTGGAAGCAGGCTGACGGGCAGCCCAGGCCCTTTTGAGTTTGGGCTTAGTGGGTTTGGAAGTGCGAACCTGTTTTGGGTACGCCTGACCTTTTGCTTTCCCTAAAGGACGAAAGGAGCGAAATGGAGTACTCTTAGCCTTCGGCACCGAAGGAGCAGTACTAGGTAGACATGCTGTATTAGCAGAAGCTATGTCAGCCACTATGTTGTTGAGGTCTTCTTCGAAAAGAATGTCTCCCTTAAAAGGGAGTACCTCCAAGGTTTTCTTAGAGTCTATATCCACAGACCAGGGCCGTAAACAGAGAATCCGGCGAGCCAAAATGGACGTAGTTAAAGCCTTGGCCGCCGGCACACTGGCATCAGAAGCCGCCTCCTTAATGTTATGAGACACTGTGACAATATATGACGAGCATTGTCTAGCATGATCAGAAGCGTTGGACGGCAACTCCACCTCCAGCTCCTGAGCCCACGCTTCCACAGCCCATGTTGCTGCAATGGTGGGCCTATGCGCAGCACCGGTTAGGGTGTAAATTGCCTTTAAACAACCCTCCACACATTTATTCGTTGGCTCTCTCAGGGACGTGACGGTAGTTACAGGCAGAGCTGAGGATACCACTAGCCGCGCCACCTGCGAATCCACTGGCGGTGGCTGTTTCCCAATTTTTACTTAGCTCCGCAGCGATGGGGTAGCGAGCCAGCATCTTCCTGTGAGACGTGAATTTCTTTCCTGGATTTCCCCAGGACTCCTGACGTCCGAGTGAGGTAAAACTTGTTTAACCACTTTCTGACGTTTAAACCTGTCTGGTTTCTTAGGGGCAGCATCAGGCTCCGGGTCATCATCAACTTGAAGAATGAGCCTGATAGCCTCCAACAAGTTAGGAACATCCACCTGTGAAACAGCTTCCCCATCAGGATCAGAATCTGTGGGGTCAGTATAAACGCCATCCTCATCAGACGAGGTGTCTGGGACCATGGTGGATTGTGAGGAAGTAACTGCCCGCTTAGAGGACCCCTTGGTCTTAGGCGGGCAAGGATTAGACTTCTGAGTAGTCAGTGATTGGTTCAATTGCTGTAACTGATTGGACAGTTGATCTGCCCATGGCGGGTTAACCGCGGGGACCATAAGTGGATGTACCGGCACAGGAGGTCCCATAGGGGGCGTTAGTCTAGGTACCAGCATATTCAATAGCGTGGAGAAGGTAGCCCAAGGTGGGTAATTTTGAACCCCCGCTGCTACAGTCCCACTGGGGGGAAGGAACCCCCAGAACCTGAACCTTCAGCTGCTATGTTATCCTCAAATGTGTCTGCAGCGTCAACACCACACAATGTGGGATCAGCCCCAGCACCGTTGCCCTTTGTAGCTGACATAATCAAAAGCTCAATGCAAGGCAACACAGTACAATATCAGCAGCACAATACCTGACAAGAACCCCCTGTGCAGTGTATTTCAGCACAAACAGGGAATTCTAGAGGTATATGGTGACTAAAAATCACAGAGAAAAATACACACTGAGTATATCCTGTGAACTACCTATATTAATGATAAACCTTGTCAAAGTCAGAAAAATATCTCTATGCACACTACCATATTTGCACCTCACACAGGTCCGTGCTGCGCATGCGTACGCTCTCCCGTACGTGCGCATACTCACAGTCGCGGGCACCCGCAGGCGCACGGTATGCGTATTTACGGTAGAGTTTATGTGGTTGTAGCGTGCGACTCAATCGTTACATATTTTCAGTAATAATGTATTTTGTAGATCATGGTCCCTTTGATAGATTCTGAAAGTTTGGTTAATATAGAATGTTTATGAACAGAGGAATCCCTCTTTGTTTGATACGAAGGGTCAGACAGGAGTAATACAGTGGTGTTTAGTATCCATCGGAAGAACATTTAATTAGAAATATTCCGGTGTTGGTTTGAAGCAGATCAATCGCTCGTGCGAATAGTTATGGACATAAGAAGTTTATGAACATTTACTTTATTTGCACTTTATTACCCATGCGGCGGGAAACCCAGTTTCCCTCCCACCTGAGCAGTTGGAAATAGTCACAGCCCACCTGTATGAATCAACCTATGACCTTTTGTTATAATGCGAAGCCGAATTCCTATGTCCAATGAACAATGAGATTGTAGGGACCATTGAATTGTATTGTGTGTGGGGCATAAATAGGCAGGCCGACCGTATCCAGCTCTCTCTCTTCAACGGTTCTCATTGCTGATAATCGGGAGCTGGATATCGAGGCGCATGCGATCGTTCCCCTTGTGCGTAAGTTTTCTCCGTAATCATATTGTCTTACTGTGAGCCATCTCTCTCTCTATCTCTCTCGTATTTTCCTTTAATTGTATTGTATTGTATTTCCTGTGTAGTTTATCTGGTTAGTTGGTTTATGTTATATTGTAGTGTATCATTTGTACTGTGATTCCTTTTGCAAGTATAATAGTTATAATACATATAATAGGTTTTGGACCCTAAGCCCAGGTATCTGTGTATTCTTTATAAGGGTTAAGTATTCTCTGAGCGTCGGTGACGCTCAAGCAGCTTTGTAGTTAATCAGGTTACACCAGGTTGCACTTACACTCTGTCTCCACACTAAGGTATACTGTGTATCTCATCGTTAAAGGTATAGATATAAAGGTTTAACGTTGTAAGCGTCTGCACCGCTGGTGATCTCCTCGTGGTCCCGAGCGTACGCTACAGCGAATCATTACGTTAGTCGGCAGCCAATAGCGTGCCTGCCTGTGATCACAGGGCCGTAAGCGAACGTGACGCTTGAGCGTCTCGACTACGGTTGAACGATCGCTACACAACTTGCGTACCCTTACGGTACTTCTTACGTAGATAGCGTACAGTGTTCTTAGACCTCTTAAGGTGTTTTATATACGATAAATAGTTAGCTTTATCAATTGGCGGCTCGCCCGTCCTTCACATATCTGCACTAGGTAGATCAGCAGACATTATCCCTCAGCAAAGGGCGGGAGGTTGTATCCCTCGTAGTGCTGACAGGATAAGCGTCTGCTTCGCTTAGGTAAAGAGTGCTGAAGGAATCCGGGAACCGGAGGTAAGAACAAAACGCTAGTGTCTTTTAAAACTGTTTATTTTTCTGTCTTGCGTACACACGCACGCACACATATATATCTGCATTTCCTTTTCTTTTTCATTTTCGTATATCACTCTCCTGTCTGCCAGTTTTATAGTTGATAGAAGTGCTAAAAAAAAATTTGCCGTTATTTCATAGTTTAAGAGTAAAGGTAATATAGTTAAAAGATAGACAAACACACAGTTTCGCTTGGGAGATAAGGCGAAGTCAGTGTGTTTGTGTGGTAGATGATCAAGGATCATCTACATTGATAAAAGTATAAAATTGTGTTACAGTGGATCTTTGCTTTGCGTATACGTGTCTCTAACAAAGACTTGCGTACGCAATCCAAAGGCCGACGCACGCAGCGTACGTTACGCAACGGAGAGTCCGGTTACGCCCACGTAGCTCAAGTCACGATAAGTTGATTTTTAACGCAAAGCGATAAATAACGCGAGGCGAGAAATAACGCAAGTCTATTTTTGGGTGTCCGAAATTTTAATTAACAGATCCTGCTCCTAATTGGTAACACACCTGATCTGAAGAAAAATTTTTGCGCAGAAATAGAAACAAAAGTGTACATGTGATGAGTGAGTGTTTTTACAATTTTTAAAGGTTGAACCACAAGAAAAGTCGAGTACTCGTGAGGTACATGCGTGTAAGTGACGTGCACGGTGGCTAGGGAGGCATCTCTGGTTAAATATACAATTTTGAGCATTAGAGTATAGCAGACCAGGAGGTCGTACTGTAACAAGACCAGGAGGTCATAACAGACCAGGAGGTCCAGGTACAGCCGACAAGGAAGTCCGCTATACAGTTCACAGGCACAACACCGAAAAGGGTTGGTGCAACACCCATATAGGCCATATAAGCTCTGGCTGAAGGAATCCGCAGTCGTAAGTTTCGATTCCATTGGTCTTTCCGTACATAAGCTTAGTTGTTTGTGTACTGAACGACTGGACCGCACGTAAGTGTGTGCAGTAGTTAGTAATCTGACCTAATAACATTAGAGTAAAGGGGTCACAAACGCTATCTGTACACTCTAACGTGATTTGTGTAATTTTTTTTATTTTAAGGGAAGTTCGCTGCTCACTCAGGAACTATCCAGCAACCAATAGTTACTGGAAAGAGTAAGTGTTCTTCGGATAACCCTCGCAGGTTCCAGTAAATAGAGGTTCAGGTCGCAGGGGCCCTAGGTCGAGTACGCCAGCACCATATCGGTGTGATCAGGTCGTATTGGTCGGCGTGGGCGAGTGAGTGGGGTACTCGGTAAACCGCCACCGTCAGCCTATTGTTGACATTTGGTTTTGCGTAAAGGGTTGGCTAAATAAAGCAACACTTTCGAACTATGGGGGCCACTTGTTCAGGTAGGGGGCGATCAACCTCGGTTCGGGTTGATTCAGTGGTCCGACCAATTGGGTCGGCCAGGTATATAATGTGTGAGAAATATGGAAGTCACACAGAAACTTTATGTGATGAATGGGAGAGAATGACTGTACATGACGGGGAGAAATTCCCAAGAGTAGGGAGCTTCAGCTCAGAAGTGTTACAAAATTTAAGGAGGAGGATATGTCTCATAAAATCAACAAAGAGACGAATCCAGCATTATGATTATTTACAGTTGTGGCAACAGGAAGGTGAGATACAGAGAGGTTTGGCTCAGGCGGCGGGATCTGGCTCTAACAGAAAACTGATTGCCACGGCCCCACCGCCACCATATATATCAGGAGAGAAGTTGATTGCGGAGAAAGACGCACTAAGGTGTAACACAAAATCACTTAGTAACTGTGTAAATGTTAATGATAATGTTAACCCATTAACCCATGCAAGTATTAACCCGTGCAAGTTGTACCCTGTTTTGAACTTTCCTCAGGAGTGTGATCAAGAGGACGAATCGGCAACGATTTCAGCGCTCTCTCTAGCAGCCACCATAGCAGAGACCACAGTAGGCACAGCTCCACCCACGAGATTAGTAAAGGCCCCTAGCGGAGGGATAGGTGAGGTCGTATCAACTGGTAAGTACGGCACCATGCATTATGCTGAAACTATTTCACCACAGCCTGTAGAATCTACACAGAATGAGGTTGTTAGAATTACACCTGTTAGAGTAATAGCAGTGCCAAATGGGAAAACAGACGCATCAGGAGCCACTCCCATTAGGAACATTGCCATGTACACCCCATTTTCCCGAATGGAATTAAGGACCATAGTGTCTGAATTTCCTGACCCTAGAAAAGACTTAGTTGCCAGTCAAAAATACATCAGAGACTTAGGTAACACTGCAGAGCCCAACAATAAAGACTGGCATATATTGCTGAGAGCATGTTTACCCTCAAATGTCGACGCAACTCAATTTTTAGCTGATTGCGGACTAGATCATGATGTACCTCTTACAGATGTGTACAACCAAGATAATGTGAAGAGAATAAACTTGCAGCTAAAAGAGTATTTCCCAGCAGTAGCTAAATGGAATAAGATATTCTCCATTAAACAGAAGGAGTCAGAGACAGCTGCAGAGTATTTTCACAGAGCATTATTAGAAATGGCAAAATACACAGGCATAGAGGACATTAAAACAGACACAAACCATCGGGAAGTAGCAGTATCGGTACTGATGGATGGTTTAAAAGAGTCATTGAAGACTAGGGTACAGACCACACAACCATGTTGGCGAGGTCTGTCTGTGGCTACTTTGAGAGAGGCTGCTATTGATCACGATAGAAACATCACCAGACACAGGGAACAACAAGGTGATAAATTAATGTCAGTAAGTATACAGGCTCTGACCACAAGGCAGCCTTTGTTTGTATCACCAAATCCTGTGGGTAAGTCAAGTATGGTTACTTGTTATTCTTGTCACAAACAGGGACACATGGCACGAGATTGTAGAGTAAAGAATCCACGAAACTCATACCAAACCCCTAGACAACGACACGACACACGACATTGGGAGCAAGGTCCACAGAAACGGAGTTATGAGCCACATACAGGGGAAACAAAAAGATATCCCCCAAACAGAGACTGGCATGCCTCTGGTAGTTCCCAACTATCTCCCTCACAAGTAGTTGCTGCCAGCGGGATTCAGGGAGGTCACCATACCCAATAGGGGTGTGGCCATACCTGTAATCTGCAGCCAGTAAAATTAATTGCCAACATTGGAAGTGAACTCGAGATCGCAATTAATGTAGCTGGTAAAACTTTAAACTTTCTTGTAGACACAGGGGCGGCCAAGTCAGTGATAAATTCGACAGTGGGCATGAGAACCACTGGTAGGACAATTCCAGCCATGGGAGTAACAGGAGTAGTCCAGCACTACCCTGTTAGCAAACCAGCCGAGATTACAATAGGGCCTTTGCATACCAAGCATTCCTTTTTGCTGGCTGCATCGGCACCAACTAATCTCCTGGGAAGAGACTTACTGTGTAAAATGGGGTGCGTCATTTATTGTACTCCTGAAGGTGTATTCTTGGACATACCTGAGAAACACGCTCAGGAAGTGCGAGACATGTTAGACTCCCCATCAAAATTAATGTCACATACCATTATGACAAATAGGAATCCATCCCAAATAGAAGAGATGACATCTCAGATACCAGAGTCACTTTGGACAAAAGACGGACAAGACACTGGATTAATGGCAAACGTAGCTCCAGTAGTTGTACAAGTAAAAGATGGTAGGATAGCTCCAAAAATCCCACAGTACCCTCTGAAGCCAGAGGTGGAGTTAGGAGTTTACCCAGTAATAGAGCGCTTGCTACAACAGGGCATTCTGGTAAGAACGTCCAGCACTGCCAATAGTCCCATCTTCCCTGTGAAAAAGAGTGGGGGGAGGGGTTACAGACTAGTGCAGGATCTAAGGGGGATTAACAAAATAGTTGAGAGTCAGTTCCCCGTAGTGCCAAATCCAGCTGTCATCCTAATGCAAATCCCTCCCACTGCCAAATTTTTCACTGTTATTGACCTCTGCTCCGCTTTCTTTTCGGTACCTCTGCACCCTGACAGCCAATATTTGTTTGCATTCACATACAGAGGAGTCCAATACACGTGGACTCGATTACCCCAAGGTTTCATAGATAGTCCAAGTATATTTTCTCAGGCTTTGCATGATTGTTTACAGTCTTTCCAACCAGACAGTGGATCAGTATTGATACAGTATGTGGACGATTTATTACTGTGTTCAGATTCACTGGAAGCATCTCTGAAGGATACGAAACAGCTCCTGTTTCATCTTTCAGACACAGGACACAAGGTGTCCAAAGACAAGTTACAATTATGCCAAACTAAGGTAAAATATTTGGGACACTGTCTAACACAAGGACTGAGACACCTGACCGCTGATAGAATCCAAGCAATTAGAGACATGACTCTGCCACAAACCCAGCAACAGATCAGAACGTTTTTAGGAATGTGTGGGTATTGCCGTAATTGGATCCCAGGGTTTTCCATTTTGGCGTTACCTTTGCAGGAAATGGTCTCCTCAAACAAACCTGATAGGATTTCGCATACAGACGAGTCCGAAACAGCATTTGAGAGACTCAAACAGTGCCTAACGCAGGCACCAGCACTAGGTATGCCAGACTATGGGAAACCCTTTGAACTATACGGAACAGAAAGTGCTGGTGGCGCGGCAGGTGTACTAACCCAAAAACACGGTGATGCCAGCAGGCCAGTTGCATACTACAGCGCTCAGCTAGACACGGTAGCGCGATCCCTCCCCACATGCTTGCGAAGCGTTGCTGCGATAGCATTGCTAGTGACAAAAAGCGAAGATGTCGTGCTAGGCCACAACCTCACAATCCATACGCCACATGCAGTATCAGCCTTATTGAATTCTGCCCAAACCAGACACGTCTCATCAGCGAGGTTTACAAGATGGGAATTGGCACTAATGGCCCCCGTAAACATCACCATAAGGAGATGCAGTGCATTAAATCCTGCAACGTATCTCCCAGGTGTGCCTGGTCAGGCACAAAGGGTGGAAGGTGAGAGTGATGGGGAAGGAGGATTTAATACAAAGCAAGATACACATGATTGTATGGAATATTTGACCCAAAATTTTACCGCAAGGCCTGACATCAGTGACAACCCACTGAAAGATGCAGAACTCACGTTCTACACGGACGGTAGTTGCCATAGACAGTCAGACTCGGGAGACTTGTGTACCGGATACGCAGTCGTAGATGACCAAGACAACATAGAAGCGGAACCGCTAGGCCCACCTCACTCAGCCCAGGTTGCTGAACTGGTCGCCCTAACCAGAGCATGTGAATTGGCTAAGGGTAAGTCAGCCAATATCTACACCGATTCTAGATACGCATTCGGGGTAGTCCATGATTTCGGAGCCCTATGGCGTCTCAGAAATTTCATGACGGCCGCTGGTACACCGGTAGCGCATGCAGCTCACATAAAAAGGCTTCTAACAGCGATACAGGAACCCGACAGAGTGGCTGTTATCAAGTGTAAAGCACACACATATAGCCAAGACCCGGTATCACTTGGTAACAGCCGAGCAGACGAAGCTGCTAAGTTAGCAGCTGCTACCCCCATACAGACAGACACCACACAATTGATGGTATTTAATACCATTAACACACAGAAGTTGCGTGAAATGCAAAATTTGTGTTCCACACAGGAAAAGGCAGTCTGGAAGGCAAAGGGATGTGGCCAGGAGTCCTCAGGACTCTGGACGGATGGACATGGTAAACCAGTGGCCCCCAGAGCATATCTTCCATGTCTGGCTGAAGCAGCTCACGGGCTGACTCATCTAGGCAAGGAAGGGATGTGCAAATTGGTAAGAGCCTATTGGTGCGCCCCAGGATTCTCCTCTCATGCGAGTAAAAGAGCAATGTCATGCCTTACCTGTTTGAGAAAGAATATTGGAAAGGCAATACCTACAGAACCATCCCATATCCCACCTGCCGGCGGCCCTTTCCAGGTAATACAAATTGACTTTATACAATTACCCCCTTGTCGGAATTTGAAATATGTACTTGTTTGTATAGATGTTTTCTCAAATTGGGTCGAAGCATTTCCTGCGGCTACAAATACCGCTATGTTTACTGCTAAGAAAATTGTGCAGGAATTTGTATGTAGATATGGTATCCCTAGAATAATCGAAAGTGATAGGGGTACCCATTTTACAGGTGATGTCTTTCAAGGAATGTGTAAGTTGATGGGAATTGATAGCAAGCTGCACACTCCGTACCGTCCACAGGCGAGTGCGAAGGTCGAAAGAGTGAACAGCACTATTAAAAATAAATTGAGTAAAGTGATGGCAGAGACAGGATTGACATGGCCAGAAGCTTTACCCATCGTATTGTACAGTATCAGAACCACTCCCAGGTCCCCTCTTAATCTGTCCCCTTTTGAAATCTTGTTTGGTCGACAACCGCATGTTATGATTAACCCTCAGGATGATTTGAAATGTAACAATGAAGTAACTGTAAAGTACTTGATTAACATGAGTAAACAGTTAAGGAATCAAAATGATAATCTGAAGTTGGTGATTCCTGATTTACCTGATAGTAATTGTCATGACATTGAACCTGGGGATTATGTAATGATACGGAATTTTCTACGCTCAGGTTGCCTTATTGACAGATGGGAAGGACCATACCAGGTCTTATTGACTAGCACTACAGCACTGAAGGTTGCTGAGAGAGAGACTTGGGTCCATTCATCCCACTGCAAGAAGGTTGCTGATCCAGAGAAGTCCCGTGATAAGGAACAGACGGTAGAGGTTGTATCACTAGAGTGTCTGTTCCAGGAGGACTGAGGCGGCACCTGAGCCTTGAAGACCGAGAGCTGTTGTCGACTCCCCACTCCCTTTTATTGTTTTCCTCCACTTCCCATCCCCTCTCCCTCAAATTTCTTTTTCCTCCTTCTCATTCTTCTCCATTTCCTCCTATAAGATGGACTTGCCCCAAGAGACTGTGATCCGGATTTTCCTGTTGACCATGATGTTGACCAGAGCAGTCTGTTCCGGCGAGAGTACCATGGAGGTCGATAGAGGTTCTGGAATGGGTTCTGATGATAAAGATGGAGGCGTAGTTTTCCAAGATCAACCTAACCAACAAGCAAAGGCGAGTATCAGAAAACGATCCGATAGCATTGACCATAGAAGAAATTGTGACGGATTGTTAGCTGAGGAAAACTGTATCTGTAGGCTCTGTAACAATGTCATTGAAGATGGGTGCATTAAGAAATGCCAATCCAGTTTTAATATCCATATGGACCGGCATCCATTGAGTGACTATCACTCCTTAGTGGGTAATGTGTTAAACAAAACAGATTGTTGGGTATGCTCTCAAGTACCTCAAGGTCATAGCAAATCAGGGCTAGTGCCATTTCCTTTAACGATAGAGGAGGTACTTGAGTTAAATGGTGGGAGACCGGTGGACAGGAGGTTTAATATCTCCAGCCCTCCTAGTTTGAAGCTCCACCAATACCATGTGGATAGGTCCCTATTATGTTTCAACATCTCCAATCCCAGAAAGCCGGGAAATTGGGAAGTGTCATGGAGTAACCACACCATGACCTTTTCGCATAGAGCAGATAGAATGCCTACAGATACAGAGCTTGTACGCCACATAGCCAGTAGAGGAAAATCTTTCCGGTATAGGTACACCTTAGGAAATAGGATTACGAGAGTTGGAGAAGTATCACCAGGATACTGTGCACATATCATACAACCTGATACGTGTATTAAGCAGATGGAAGAATTAGGGTTAGGAGAGTTCACCTGGAAGGTGTGTAATATGGTTATGTCCTTCTCCGTCCCATATGTTCTCCCCGATGATGCATATTTCATATGCGGGAGAAAGGCGTACAAGTGGCTTGCCCCAAACTCTGAAGGATTGTGTTATATTGGAAAAGTATTGCCTGAAGTGATGACTGTAACACATGATAAAATGAAAGACATACATCGTGGTGCCCAAGCTCCTTATACTCACACCCATTACGAGCACGTTGTTAAAAGGCACCTGATAGAGAAGACAGAGCATCCGGCCTCTGATCTGATAAGTGAATCCACCGGGATTCAATTCTTAATCGCGTTAGATTTCACCCGCACCGCTAGAGGAGTGCTAAATTATAAATACATATCGGCGCTCGCAAATTTGTTAGATAATATCACTGAAATGTATGATGACACGTTTAGATATACTGGAAGGGAACTTCAAGCTTATAAAACAGAACTGGTGCAGCATAGAATGGTTCTTAATTACCTCACAGCAGTGACAGGCGGATATTGTGTTACATTGGCAACACAGTACGGCGTGAAGTGTTGCACGTATATCACGAATAACACCGAGGATCCGGTCGAGGTCATAGACCAAAAGATGGACGATATTCTCCAATTGAAATGGGAATTTCGCCGAAGACACAATCTCACTCTTGCTGCTGTAGGTAATGAGCTGACTGGTTGGGTGTCATGGTTGAACCCGCGAAATTGGTTCTCCGGTTTGGGAGACTGGGCTCAAGGAGTCATAATGGATGTTGGGAAGTTTCTCCTATGTATCTTAGGTGTTATCATAACGATCGGTTTGATATTTAGATGCGGTCAGGCCTTAATGAGGTGCAATCGTCGTACTAAGGTAATGAGTTTGAGGAGTGAGGAAACTGTAATTAACCTGGATTTGATTTATGACCCAATGATAGAAACAATGATGTAATGAAAAATGCGATTTCTACGGTCCGTTTCTTTCACCTGTTTTTCTGCTTTTCTCCAAGATAAAAAGACCCCCTTGGACGAGGAAGTTGACGAGACGCTATACAGACAACGGATAGACCAAAGAAGAAGTTTTGACCACTTGAGATATGGACATTTGATGAACTTTGCCATGGATCCCCAGTTTCCCTAGAATTCTTAAACTTACGCTAGCCCAACATTTTTTGTAAATCTAATGGCATTGACAAAGCTTTTTGCTCACACCTAATGGGCAACACAGCGCAAAGAAGACGACTTTCAACTGATACCGAACAAAACTTCAACCGACAAATGTACATTAACCTGACATAGAATACCACCGCATTTACCGTAATTATGTCTTTTCTTCATTTCTACAACCCTCAGGTAATGACACACATAGTATAGGGAATACAGGCACAGATATCAGCAATCACATATTCCCCCATTCATGTATCATCAACTAAAATGTGCTCCCCATTTTGTTCAAAATCCGAAAAGAGCTCGGTAAAGTTTGACAGCCCATCCACAGACCCGTACCACGGGATAAGAAGGAATTCAAATGTATACTGCGCAATACCTCGAAGCTTGATTTACAACACGTACGGCACGATGATACATGACCCCCCCAAACATGGACTCATACACACATGCTTCTGCTAACTCACTAGGTCATACCCTCTTCCCACCTACTCCTCTCTCCTCCCTTACCCAACCATGGAAATGAATTAACCCCTGACATATATTTTTCTCCTTTTGAAATGTTTAGGTGGCAGTTATTATTGACTGCCAAAGGGTGGACTGTCAAAGTCAGAAAAATATCTCTATGCACACTACCATATTTGCACCTCACACAGGTCCATGCTGCGCATGCGTACGCTCTCCCGTACGTGCGCATACTCACAGTCGCGGGCACCCGCAGGCGCACGGTATGCGTATTTACGGTAGAGTTTATGTGGTTGTAGCGTGCGACTCAATCGTTACATATTTTCAGTAATAATGTATTTTGTAGATCATGGTCCCTTTGATAGATTCTGAAAGTTTGGTTAATATAGAATGTTTATGAACAGAGGAATCCCTCTTTGTTTGATACGAAGGGTCAGACAGGAGTAATACAGTGGTGTTTAGTATCCATCGGAAGAACATTTAATTAGAAATATTCCGGTGTTGGTTTGAAGCAGATCAATCGCTCGTGCGAATAGTTATGGACATAAGAAGTTTATGAACATTTACTTTATTTGCACTTTATTACCCATGCGGCGGGAAACCCAGTTTCCCTCCCACCTGAGCAGTTGGAAATAGTCACAGCCCACCTGTATGAATCAACCTATGACCTTTTGTTATAATGCGAAGCCGAATTCCTATGTCCAATGAACAATGAGATTGTAGGGACCATTGAATTGTATTGTGTGTGGGGCATAAATAGGCAGGCCGACCGTATCCAGCTCTCTCTCTTCAACGGTTCTCATTGCTGATAATCGGGAGCTGGATATCGAGGCGCATGCGATCGTTCCCCTTGTGCGTAAGTTTTCTCCGTAATCATATTGTCTTACTGTGAGCCATCTCTCTCTCTATCTCTCTCTCTCTCTCGTATTTTCCTTTAATTGTATTGTATTGTATTTCCTGTGTAGTTTATCTGGTTAGTTGGTTTATGTTATATTGTAGTGTATCATTTGTACTGTGATTCCTTTTGCAAGTATAATAGTTATAATACATATAATAGGTTTTGGACCCTAAGCCCAGGTATCTGTGTATTCTTTATAAGGGTTAAGTATTCTCTGAGCGTCGGTGACGCTCAAGCAGCTTTGTAGTTAATCAGGTTATACCAGGTTGCACTTACACTCTGTCTCCACACTAAGGTATACTGTGTATCTCATCGTTAAAGGTATAGATATAAAGGTTTAACGTTGTAAGCGTCTGCACCGCTGGTGATCTCCTCGTGGTCCCGAGCGTACGCTACGCTATAGCGAATCATTACGTTAGTCGGCAGCCAATAGCGTGCCTGCCTGTGATCACAGGGCCGTAAGCGAACGTGACGCTTGAGCGTCTCGACTACGGTTGAACGATCGCTACACAACTTGCGTACCCTTACGGTACTTCTTACGTAGATAGCGTACAGTGTTCTTAGACCTCTTAAGGTGTTTTATATACGATAAATAGTTAGCTTTATCAACCTGATGCACTTAGCCCCCTCAGGTTATAGAATATAGGGATAGCAATATGACTGAGATACACGAAATGGAGGTCACACAGCAGCTATATGCACACAGAGTCACAGTTTGTACAATGCAGAAATTATGACATGCAATAAAACTGCACTGGACTAGCAATACATAGTAGTACTAAGTATAGCTAATCACTTAATAGATATAACAATGCACAGTAAAGACTGGATGTATATCACATGGTACTTGTACTATATAACCCTGACTAAATGCACTTTTTCTTAACTAACACTGTCAGCAGACATGTAGAATACTTAAGTGTCCTGTAAAATGCACAGCACTGACAGGCAGGCGGCTTTACCGAGGAGGATTTGCCAAAACAGTCCCAGGATCAGCCCAGCTTGTCTTAATGGCGCCCAAACGCTGACAGGGAGTGAGGGAGAGAGAGATATGCAGCTCCAGGGTGGGAACATGTACTCTAAATGGCGCCCTGGGGCTGATGGAGGGGCTACAGGTCAAAGCCTTATCCTCCTACTGGACTTCAAAGCCGGGTACTGGGGGCTTAAATAAACGGTTTTATGAGAGAAAACCGACCTGTGCCCATGCCCTGGTGGTCTAGTGGGGTCCCTGTACTGCCACAGTGTCCACGCAAGCGCGTGCGGCTCGCCTCCCACCAGCCGCGCGGGATTGCGATTTACAGCGGGTCCCGCCGGGGGGACCCACTTACCTCCTCCCCGAGTGCGGCCACGCGATCCAGGAGAGCAGCGGTCGTGTGTGTGTCTGACAGGAAGAAAACCGTAGCCTCCGCTGTAGGTACCCGGCAACCAGGACGCGGGAGTGTACAGCACCGCTGGGGGAAGTGATGGAGCTGCAGCAGGAGATGTCTGACTGACATCCAGCACTTACAGTGCCTCTGCTGCAGCCCTTGAAGTCTTCATTTTTCTTTAAAAAGCTTTTTCCTAGGGCTGCTGGAGCAGCCCCCCTGTTGTATGCCTGCTTACTGCACGGCACCAACTACAAAACTGAGTTCCTGTCACGGAGGCGGGGTTATAGAGGAGGCGGCGCTATGCATTCTGGGAACAGTCAAAGCTTTGAGCCTGTTGGTGCCTCGGATCAAGATCCTACTCTACACCCCAATGTCATTCCCTGTGGAGCCCAGTGTACCCCGCAGCAGAAATAGTTAAAGGTTAATTTTACCATAACTCTTATTTTCTTCTTCAGGTCCATAGTCTCTACAGAGAGAGAGACACATTGGGGATGTCCCAAAGCAGTTGTTTAAGGGAGGGGATGCTCCTGAGCAGAGAGGAAAATCTGACATCCAAAAGAAGCATTCTGAGAGGCAAAAGATATCAAAGGCACAGAACCTAAGAAAGGTGTGGACAGAAGACCATGTGGCCACCTTGCACAGTTGTTCAGCATAAGTGCCATGGCGGACTTCCCACAAAGGACCCACTGAGCGAGAGAATGGGCAGAGATTGTATCCGGTCAGGGAGGTCAGCTTGCGTATAAGCCTGATAGTTATGCAAAGCCATCTGGCCAGTCTGCTTGTTAGCTGGCCAGCCCGTCTTATGGAAGCCATCCTTGTCTAGAGACACCATAAAGTCCCCAGGTACCATTGGTAGGACAATATAGTGGAGGGTGTCCATATGAAACCTGGGACACTCGGACAAACTTGTTCAGTGACATGAGATTGAGGATCGGTCGATGAGGCAGCGTACCCGTGACAGACCACTTCGTGCACCCAGGCATCTGTGGTGGTTTGACGCTAGGACTAAGAGAACTCAAAGTCAACCTCGGACCGTGAGATCCCACAGGAGGTGGCCCGACCCATCAGGACAAGGGTTTACACTCAGACTTAGTGGTTAAAAGTCTAGTAGCCCAAGCCTGTTTAGCTCGGGGCTTGTTGGCTTTCGTGGAAGTCGACTGCTGGGGGAAGGAGAGCGATTCGAGGGCCTTCGTTGACTCCGTGCCAGCTTTCTTAGAGAATAGCCAGATAATTCTGCGAGCTGCAACCGAAGTAGCAGATGCTTTGGAAGCTAGGAGACCAGTATCCAAAGCCGATTCAACTAAGTAGGAGGCTGCTTCCCTAATATGGGAGATATTACCAGGGTACAGCTGTCTCACATCAGAGGAAAGGCTTTCCTCTAGAGCAGTGACTTTCAACCTTTTTCAACTCGTGGCACACCAAACAAGATTTTAATATTGCCAAGGCACAAGATGGGGAAAAACTCAGACATGTTGGCCCCCACAGGAAAAAAAACTAACCCATTGACACAAACATGAAAAATACAATCACACTGGTCCCCAAAAGAAACAAAAATGATGAACGCAGTACAGTAAAAACTGGCAATGGTATAAGGTCCCTCCTGTGTTCTGCAAGCAGATGAGCCTGGTACACACACACACACACACACACACACACACACACACACACACACACACTGTACAGTGTGTGTGTACCAGGCTCATCTGCTTGCATAACACAGGAGGGATCTTATGCCATTGCCAGTTTTCAGTGTGTAGTGCCCCAGGATGTAAAGGTAAAGATGCCCTCATGTGAACACCATACGAGTCACTGCCCAGCTGCCATCATGTGCTCCTAGGAAGCTAGTGCAGACAGTACAGCAGCAGGACACCAAAGCACAATTACTTATCTTGCTCCCTGTGATGCCTTAACACAGTCAGCCCACCACGAGCAATGAGCACTTGAACCAGGACACCGGCACTGACACCAACATTGTGAGAGAGGGAGCAACAGTAGCCGCCACCAACCAATGATGTTTAGCGAATGACAGAAAGAGGAGGGGCCAGCAGCCAGATCAGCACCCACTGACATTGGAGAGAGGCAGTCTCATATGCCCAGGATACAGACACAGGACTGGAGCAGGAAGAGACCAGTGCTGTCCAAAATTAATAGCCGAACTGGCAGCCTGCACACTTGCGCGGGCATCTCTGGTGGCACACTTGAGAACTGCTCATGGCACACTAGTGTGCAGCAGCACAGTGGTTGAAAAATGCTGCTCTAGAGCCTCTGCCCAGCTCTCAATAGCCTTAGCCACCCATGCAGCGGCCATAGCCGGTGGTGGAATAGCTCATGTAAGAGAATAGACTGATTTAAGACCGGCTTAAATTTTTCTATCCGTAGTTTCCTTCAGGGTAGATGCAGTCGGAATAGGCAGGGTAGAGCTTTTAACAATGTGCGCGACGTGGGAATCCACAGTATGGGGGACCTCCCACTTGGCACAATCACCAGCTGGGATAGGGTAAAAAGAAGCCAGGTGTTTTGGTATCTGGAACTTCTTGTTAGGGGTACTTTATGCTTCACACATGAGGTCGATAAGCTGACATAACTGTGAAAATTCAGCCTTTACAACTTTCGGGCGTTTGAATAGTGGATCTTTTGGTTTGGGGACAGGCTCCTCCTCTTCTATTTGTAGAATGTATTTAACTCCCACACTAGCGCAAGTACATCCAAGGTAGAATGACGCTCCTCCTTACCTGGGGGGGACTCAGGGAGAGACGTCTGCCTCATCAGCCTCCCCAGATGACCTCTCAGAATGTGAAAGCTGCACAGCATGTGAGGATGGCACAGCATGCTTTAGTAGTGAAGGGTCTGTTTTCCCCTTGTAACATCTGTTGAAAGGCTGCAGAAGTTTGGGCCAGATTCTGGGCTGAGTAAGAGAGAACATCTACCTAGGGTGGAGGCATAGATGGGACTGGTAAAGCAGGCTGTAAATGCTGTGGGAAACACATAGGGGTAGGTAAAACAAGTGTTGCTAAGTGGTCAGTTATCTGCACCAAACCTGTGAAAATGAAGACACCCATGGGGGAGTCCTGAATAGGGACCCGGCTGGTTAGTGTGGATATAGCGAGATGCACACAGACCATCTTGTACAATGTCCTGAGGGGATAATCCCGCTGAACAGGACCTGCATAAGACCATCACAGGAGCAGCATGTTACCCTTGCCTTTGTTAGTCATAGCAACAGTAATCGTATAACACACTACAATCACAATAAGTGTGCAGCATGTACAGTTATTTGACACCCTGTCTCATTATGAAGTACAGTAAACCCCTATTCACCTGGTATAGGCTAACAGAAAGTCAAACAGCAGAGCATGCACATATAATGCAGAATATATGGGCACTAAAATAAACTACTCAGACCACAGCGGCTGGTAGGAATCAGCGCTGTATAACCTGCCCTTGGGAGATGTATACAAGGACACTGGACACAGAATTCCCGGAGACCTGTAGCTTCAGCCCTGTATTGCAAAATGGCCGCTGAGCGTCTCTGAGGGGTAGGAGGGTGGGGAAGGAAAAGCCGCCCGAGACGGGAAACCGCTCTGGAATTGTGCCCTGAGTTGGGAGAGAGCTGGCCTCCCCTATGCCGATATTAACCTCCAGGGGCCACTGGTCTTACCAAACCCCTGTGCTAGTACTTTAAATGCCACGGTGGACTAGTGGGATCTCAGACAAACCAGGGGCCCACATCAGTGCCTCCGGTCCATCTCCAAGACCGGAGGGGTGACTGCATAAAAGACGTGGGGACCAGCCTTACCCGTCACCTAGTGCTCCGGCTGCAGTCTGGGCTGTCCCTGGGTAGCCGGCTAGCAAAGAGCTCCATGACGCCTGCCGGAATCACCAGACCAGTCAATGGCGTTGTGGCACCGGCAGGGAGTTGAAGGAGCAGCAGAGCTGGTGTCCTTGGGACTGCCTAGCTCTGCTTGAAATAAAAGAAAAACAAATTAAAACATAAAAGAAAAGCTTGAGGCTGCTTAAACACAGCCCCACTGTTAAAAGGGGGAGGCAGTCACTTTACCCGGCTGTTGGGATTCCGACACCTGGTGAAATACCGGTGGTCAGAATTCCGACCGCCGGCTGGAATCCCCATTCGGGTGGTGGTCCACGCCACCACCCAAAGGGGAATATAACCATGTGGCAACCGAAGGTCGCCCCGAAGCGTGGCAAGTGCAGCAAGCCCGTAAGGGGACACGCTGCGCTCGCCGCTGGTATGCTGGCATCGGTCTTCTGACCGCCGAGATCCTGACAGATCCGTATATCATACAGATTCCTTAAAAGGTGCATCCGGTTCATACTATCGCCAAAACAAAACTGAATAGCCTGGGCTAGGGGTGATGTGTGTGGGGAGAAGGGAAGGACCGGAGCATCCTGGGAGCTCTAAAACCTTTAACTCTTTGGTGCCTGGTCCTATCCTACCACCTACACCCCAATGTGTCTTCCTGTGGAGACTATGGACCCTGAAGTAGAAAATAAGATTTTACTCACCGGTAAATCTATTTCTCGTAGTCCGTAGTGGATGCTGGGAACTCCGAAAGGACCATGGGGAATAGCGGCTCCGCAGGAGACTGGGCACAACTAAAGAAAGCTTTTAGGTCACCTGGTGTGCACTGGCTCCTCCCACTATGACCCTCCTCCAAGCCTCAGTTAGGACACTGTGCCCGGACGAGCTGACATAATAAGGAAGGATTTTGAATCCCGGGTAAGACTCCTACCAGCCACACCAATCACACCGTATAACTCGTGATACTATACCCAGTTTAACAGTATGAAAACAACTGAGCCTCTCAACAGATGGCTCAACAATAACCCTTTAGTTAACAATAACTATGTACAAGTATTGCAGACAATCCGCACTTGGGATGGGCGCCCAGCATCCACTACGGACTACGAGAAATAGATTTACCGGTGAGTAAAATCTTATTTTCTCTGACGTCCTAGTGGATGCTGGGAACTCCGAAAGGACCATGGGGATTATACCAAAGCTCCCAAACGGGCGGGAGAGTGCGGATGACTCTGCAGCACCGAATGAGAGAACTCAAGGTCCTCCTCAGCCAGGGTATCAAATTTGTAGAATTTTGCAAACGTGTTTGCCCCTGACCAAGTAGCAGCTCGGCAAAGTTGTAAAGCCGAGACCCCTCGGGCAGCCGCCCAAGATGAGCCCACCTTCCTTGTGGAATGGGCTTTTACTGATTTAGGATGCGGCAGTCCAGCCACAGAATGCGCCAGCTAAATTGTGCTACAAATCCAGCGAGCAATAGTCTGCTTAGAAGCAGGAGCACCCAGTTTGTTGGGTGCATACAGGATAAATAGCGAGTCAGTTTTCCTGACTCTAGCCGTCCTGGAAACATAAATTTTCAAGGCCCTGACTACGTCCAGTAACTTGGAATCCTCCAAGTCCCTAGTAGCCGCAGGCACCACAATAGGTTGGTTCAAGTGAAAAGCTGATACCACCTTAGGGAGAAACTGGGGACGAGTCCTCAATTCCGCCCTATCCATATGGAAAATCAGATAAGGGCTTTTACATGACAAAGCTGCCAATTCTGACACACGCCTGGCTGAAGCCAAGGCCAATAACATGACCACTTTCCACGTGAGATATTTTAGATTCACGGTTTTAAGTGGCTCAAACCAATGTGATTTTAAGAAACTCAACACCACGTTGAGATCCCAAGGTGCCACTGGAGGCACAAACGGGGGCTGAATATGCAGCACTCCTTTCACAAACGTCTGAACTTCAGGTAGTGAAGCTAGTTCTTTCTGGAAGAAAATCGACAGAGCCGAGATCTGTACCTTAATGGAGCCTAATTTCAGGCCCATAGTCACTCCTGCTTGTAGGAAATGCAGAAATCGACCTAGTTGAAATTCCTCTGTTGGGGCCTTTTTGGCCTCACACCAAGCAACATATTTCCGCCATATGCGGTGATAATGCTTTGCAGTTACATCTTTCCTGGCTTTAATCAGCGTAGGAATGACTTCCTCCGGAATGCCCTTTTCCTTCAGGATCCGGCGTTCAACCGCCATGCCGTCAAACGCAGCCGCGGTAAGTCTTGGAACAGACAGGGCCCCTGCTGCAGCAGGTCCTGTCTGAGCGGCAGAGGCCATGGGTCCTCTGAGATCATCTCTTGAAGTTCCGGGTACCACGCTCGTCTTGGCCAATCCGGAACCACGAGTATTGTTCTTACTCCTCGTTTTCTTATTATTCTCAGTACCCTTGGTATGAGAGGCAGAGGAGGGAACACAAACTGACTGGTACACCCACGGTGTCACTAGAGCGTCCACAGCTATCGCCTGAGGGTCCCTTGACCTGGCGCAATATCTCTCTAGTTTTTTGTTTAGGCGGGACGCCATCATGTCCACCTGTGGCCGTTCCCATCGATTTACAATCAGCGTGAAGACTTCTGGATGAAGTCCCCACTCTCCCGGGTGGAGGTCGTGCCTGCTGAGAAAGTCTGCTTCCCAGTTGTCCACTCCCGGAATGAACACTGCTGACAGTGCTAGTACGTGATTTTCCGCCCATCGGAGATCCTTGTGGCTTCTGCCATTGCCATCCTGCTTCTTGTGCCGCCCTGTCGATTTACATGGGCGACTGCCGTGATGTTGTCTGACTGGATCAGTACCGGCTGGTGTAGAAGCAGGGATTTTGCCTGACTTAGGGCATTGTAAATGGCCCTTAGTTCTAGAATATTTATGTGTAGGGAAGTCTCCTGACCCGACCATAGTCCTTGGAAGTTTCTTCCCTGTGTGACTGCCCCCCAGCCTCGAAGGCTGGCATCCGTGGTCACCAGGACCCAGTCCTGTATGCCGAATCTGCGGCCCTCTAGAAGATGAGCACTCTGCAGCCACCACAGCAGAGACACCCTGGTTCTTGGAGACAGGGTTATTAGGCGATGCATCTGAAGATGCGATCCGGACCATTGGTCCAACAGGTCCCACTGAAAGATTCTGGCATGGAACCTGCCGAAAGGAATTGCTTCGTAAGAAGCCACCATCTTTCCCAGGACCCGCGTGCAGTGATGCACCGATACCTGTTTTGGTTTCAGGAGGTCTCTGACTAGAGATGACAGCTCCTTGGCTTTCTCCTCCGGGAGAAACACTTTTTTCTGGACTGTATCCAGAATCATACCCAGGAACAGTAGACGTGTCGTCAGAACCAGCTGTGATTTTGGAATATTCAGAATCCAACCGTGCTGGTGTAGCACCTCCTGAGATAGTGCTACTCCCACCAACAACTGCTCCTTGGACCTCGCCTTTATTAGGAGATCGTGCAAGTACGGGATAATTAAAACTCCCTTTCTTCGAAGGAGTATCATCATTTCCGCCATTACCTTGGTAAACACCCTCGGTGCCGTGGAGAGTCCAAACGGCAGCGTCTGGAATTGGTAATGGCAATCCTGTACCACAAATCTGAGGTACTCCTGGTGAGGATAGTAAATGGGGACATGCAGGTAAGCATCCTTGATGTCCAGGGATACCATGTAATCCCCCTCGTCCAGGCTTGCAATAACCGCCCTGAGCGATTCCATCTTGAACTTGGATTTTTTTATGTATGTGTTCAAGGATTTCAAATTTAAAATGGGTCTCACCGAACCGTCCGGTTTCGGTACCACATACAGTGTGGAATAGTAACCCCGTCCTTGTTGAAGTAGGGGCACCTTGATTATCACCTGCTGGGAATACAGCTTGTGAATTGCCGCTAGCACAGCCTCCCTGTCTGAAGGAGTAATCGGCAAGGCAGATTTTAGGAACCGGTGGGGTGGAGACGCCTCGAATTCCAGTTTGTACCCTTGAGATACTATTTGCAGGATCCAGGGATCCACCTGTGAGCGAGCCCACTGATCGCTGAAATTTTTGAGGCGGCCCCCCACCGTACCTGGCTCCGCCTGTGGAGCCACACCGTCATGCGGTGGACTTGGAAGAAGCGGGGGGAGGACTTTTGCTCCTGGGAACCTGCTGTTTGTTGCAGCCTTTTTCCCCTACCTCTGCCTCTGGACAGAAAGGACCCGCCTTTTCCACGCCTGTTTTTCTGAGTCCGAAAGGACTGTACCTGATAAAACGGCGCCTTTTTAGGCTGTGAGGGAACATGGGGTAAAAATGCTGACTTCCCAGCAGTTGCTGTGGAAACTAGGTCCGAGAGACCATCCACAAATAACTCCTCACCCTTATAAGGCAAAACTTCCATGTGCCTTTTTGAATCTGCATCCCCTGTCCACTGGCGAGTCCATAAGCCTCTTCTAGCAGAAATGGACAATGCACTTATTTTAGATGCCAGCCGGCAGATCTCCCTCTGTGCATCTCTCATGTATAAGACTGAGTCTTTTATATATGCTCTATGGTTAGCAGAATAGTGTCCCTGTCTAGGGTGTCAATATTTTCTGACAGGGAATCTGACCACGCAGCGGCAGCACTGCACATCCATGCTGACGCAATAGCTGGTCTAAGTATAATGCCTGAGTGTGTATATACAGACTTCAGGATCGCCTCCTGCTTTCCATCAGCAGGTTCCTTGAGGGCGGCCGTATCCGGAGACGGTAGTGCCACCTTTTTAGACAAACGTGTGAGCGCTTTATCCACCCTAGGGGGTGTCTCCCAACGTGACCTATCCTCTGGCGGGAAAGGGAACGCCATTAGTAACTTCTTAGAGATTACCAATCTTTTATCAGGGAAAGCCCACGCTTCTTCACACACTTCATTTAATTCTTCTGATGGGGGAAAAAACTACGGGTAGTTTTTTCTCCTTAAACATAATACCCTTTTTAGTGGTACCTGGGTTTATATCAGAAATTTGTAACACCTCTTTCATTGCTTCAATCATGCAACGAATGGCCTTAGTGGACATTAGACTAGACTCATCGTCGTCGACACTGGTGTCAGTATCCGTGTCGACATCCGCGTCTGCCATCTGAGGTAGCGGGCGTTTTAGAGCCCCCGATGGCCTTTGAGACGCCTGGACAGGCACGAGCTGAGAAGCCGGCTATCCCGCATTTGGCATGTCGTCAAATTTTTTGTGTAAGGAGTCGACACGTGCACGCAATTCCTTCCATAAGTCCATCCACTCAGGTGTCTGCCCCGCAGGGGGTGACATCCCTTCTATAGGCATCTGCTCCGCCTCCACATCATTATCCTCATCAAACATGTCGACACAGCCGTACCGACACACCGCACACACACAGGGAATGCTCTAACAGAGGACAGGACCCACAAAAGCCCTTTGGGGAAACAGAGTGAGTATGCCAGCACACACCAGAGCGCTATATAATGCAGGGACTAACTGAATTATGTCCCCTATAGCTGCTGTTATATATACTGCGCCTAAATTTAGTGCCCCCCCTCTCTTTTTTACCCTTTTCTGTAGTGTAGACTGCAGGGGAGAGCCAGGGAGCTTCCTTCCAGCGGAGCTGAGAGGGAGAAATGGGGCCAGTGTGCTGAAGGAGATAGCTCCGCCCCTTTTTCGCAGACTATTCTCCCGCTTTTTTATGGATTCTGGCAGGGGTAATTATAACATATATAGCCTCTGGGGCTATATATTGTGGTATTTTTGCCAGCCAAGGTGTTTTTATTGCTGCTCAGGGCGCCCCCCCCTAGCGCCCTGCACCCTCAGTGACCGGAGTGTGAAGTGTGTATGAGGAGCAATGGCGCACAGCTGCAGTGCTGTGCGCTACCTTGGTGAAGACTGATGTCTTCTGCCGCCGATTTTCCGGACCTCTTCTTGCTTCTGGCTCTGTAAGGGGGGCGGCGACGCGGCTCCGGGACCGAACACCAAGGCCAGTTCCATGCGGTCGATCCCTCTGGAGCTAATGGTGTCCAGTAGCCTAAGAAGCCCAAGCTAGCTGCAAGCAGGTAGGTTCGCTTCTTCTCCCCTTAGTCCCTCGCTGCAGTGAGCCTGTTGCCCGCAGGTCTCAATGTAAAATAAAAAACCTAATTATATACTTTCTTTTTAGAAGCTCAGGAGAGCCCCTAGTGTGCATCCAACCTCGGCCGGGCACAAAATCTAACTGAGGCTTGGAGGAGGGTCATAGTGGGAGGAGCCAGTGCACACCAGGTGACCTAAAAGCTTTCTTTAGTTGTGCCCAGTCTCCTGCGGAGCCGCTATTCCCCATGGTCCTTTCGGAGTTCCCAGCATCCACTAGGACGTTAGAGAAATAATTGATACACCTGTATTCGGAAATGGTTACAAAAAACATATAGCAGTATACGAAATACCACATGTGCTTTTATTGTGTTTTGTTGGGTTTTTGTTTGTTTGTTACCTTGATGCTGCACTCTGAACAGTTTAAAACAGTGTTCCTGAGCCACAGAACTGCATCTGGAGTCCACATACCAATGCTAAGTGGAAGATCTGCAAGACAGCACCTAATAGCCTTATTAAAAAAAAAACAGAAGTCTTTGTTAGCACCAATGCAAAACAATGCGTTTTATAAAGCAGATATTGTGTACATTTTAGGATATGGTTTATTTTGAATACGAATTTACAAACTACAGCTGCTGTTTAAGCAAATTTAAGGCAGCTTAGTACAGTATGTTGCTAAGTCTTTCACAGAGAAATATGTAAGATTCAGATAAAAGTCCATAGGCCACAAAATATGATGTTTATACAATATGAAAATACACCTAACATCAGTCTCAAATATACAGTAAACAAGTACTTATTTTAAAACAGAATTAAAAGACAATTAGTATTATTGTAAACTAACTTGCTATATGCTGGGTATTTTCCCTGTTACATTCTAGATGCTCTGTGGTGTTCTGCAGTGTTGCACACTATGTAATTCTAATATTTAGTCAAAACCAGTATTTTAGATGTGTCTAGTTGTAAATAGTATTTCTGGTGTGAAATGTCTTCTTTATCTATCTATCTCTCTCTATATATATCTATATCTATATTTCGCAGTAGTGGCACTCAGCAACAACTTCTCCAAAGAATTAAAACACCATCACTCTGGATTATGGCTATTTAATACAGAGTGATGGTGTTTTAAATCTTTGGAGAAGTAGTCGCTGAGTGCCGCTACTGCGAACCATAAACTATTTATCCCTTGTGGGATTAGATGGCACCGGGACACAAGTATTTAAGTAACAAAGGAGTGCCGGTCTTTTGAACTGTATCTCTCTCTCTATATATATATATATATATATATATATATATATATATATATATATATATATATATATATATATATATATATATATATATATATATATATATCTCTGTCTATCTATCCACACACGCACACACACAGTATTGGGTGTTCCACAGATCAAAGCTAAAATGCAGTGACTAATCAAGTTTATTAGTAACATGTAATATGTCTTTGCAAAAAAGTGCTGATAACTCTCCTGAAATAAGCAATATATAAATCTGAGAGAATAAACAACTTGCTACAGCAAAAAAAACAACAAAAAACACTATTACCATAATTTACCTGAGGCGGGATTGAGATGATCTCCCTTAGAAACTGAGATGGAATTTCTCTCAGTTCAGACACTTTCACAGAAGCAATTGTCCCAGAATCTGGGAACTGAACATCTAGAGCGCGACTACTGTGGACACTTGTTATCTGTATACAACGAAAAAAATTAGGATTTTAATACCTACCCGTAAATCTTTTTCTCGTAGTTCATAAGGGATATTGGGGGAAACTAGTACGATGGGGTATAGACCGGGTCCAAAGGAGCCAGTGCACTTTACATTTCTTCAACTGGGTGTGCTGGCTCCTCCCCTCTATACCCCCTCCCACAGGCAGCTATAGGTAAAAACGTGCCCGAAGGAGAAAGGACATGAGAGAAGGAACATAACAGAAAAGGTGGTGAGATTTACACACCAGCACACCACTAACATACAACCACCAGCAACGGCTGGTAACAACAGCAGCAACAGCTGAACAGGTAACTATAGAACAAGAACCTGCAGAAAAGTCAACGCACTGAGGCGGGCCCCCAATATCCCTTATGGACCACGAGAAAAGGATTTACCGGTAGGTATTAAAATCCTATTTTCTCTAGCATCCATAAGGGATATTGGGGGAAACTAATACGATGGGGATGTCCCAAAGCTTCCAGAAAGGGCAGGAACGTGCGGAGACTGCTGCAGCACCGCCTGCCCAAGCTGGGTATCCTCTTTGGCCAGGGTATCAAATTTGTAGAACTTCACAAAAGTGTTCTTCCCCGACCAGGTAGCAGCTCGGCATAGTTGCAAGGCAGTGACTCCACGGGCAGCCGCCCAGGAAGTGCCCACTGATCTTGTAGAATGGGCTTTTATAGACTTAGGAACAGGTAAAGCTGCCGACACATAGGCCTGTTGGATAGTAAGTCTAATCCAATGAGCAATGGACTGCTTTGAAGCAGGACAACCCTTTTTCTGCGCATCATAGAGCACAAGCAAGGAATCAGTTTTTCTGACCCGAGCCGTGTGCTTGACATAGATAGTCAAGGCACGCACAGCATCCAATGCCTCCGGAGGAACAGAAGCGTCAGAACTGGATGGAACCACAATAGGTTGATTCAGATGAAACGTGGAGACAACCTTCGGCAGGAACTGCTATCTAGTCCCGAGCTCCGCTCTGTCTTCGTAAAAGACCAAGTACGGACTTTTACACGATAAGGCCCCCAATTCTGAGACACTTCGAGCAGAAGACAGGGCCAGTAACATCACCATCTTCCACGTGAGGTACTTGTCTTCTACCATCATCAGAGGTTCAAACCAGGAGGACTGTAGAAATGCCAACACTACATCCAAATCCCAGGGTGCCGTAGGCGGCATAAAAGGTGGTTGTATTTGGAGTACCCCTTGCAAGAAGGTCTGAACTTCAGGCAACACTGCCAATTTCTTCTGGAAGAAAATGGAGAGGGCTGAAATCTGGACCTTAATGGAACCCAGACTTAAGCCTGCAAGAAACATAGGAAACGTCCCAAGTGAAATATCGCAGGCGGATACTTGCGTTCCTTTCACCAAAAGACATATCTCTTCCAGATAAGATGATAGTGTTTTGACGTCACAGGTTTTCTGGCCTGAAGCATGGTTGCAATAACCTTCTTGGAAAGGCCCTTGTGAGCTAGGATATTCTGCTCAACCTCCATGCCGTCAAACGAAGACGCCGTAAGTCCGGGCAGACGAACGGTCCCTGCTGAAGAAGATCGCTTCTGAGTGGTAGAGGCCAAGAGTCTTGGACGGACATGTCCAGAAGATCCGCGTACCACACCCTCAGAGGCCTATCCGGAGCAATTAGAATTGCCTGGACACCTTGATTCCTGATTCGCTTTAGCACTCTTGGGAGCAATGGGATCGGAGGAAACAGGTAGACAGGCCGGTGCGGCCAAGGCGACGCCAGAGCATCCACTGCCCTCGCCTGAGGGTCCCTGGTTCGTGAGCAATACCAGGGAAGTTTCTTGTTGAGACGAGAAGCCATCATGTCTATTTATGGGCAACCCCACCGGTCGATGATCTGCTGGAACACCAGATGGTGGAGTCCCCACTCACACGGGGTGGAGATCGTGATGACTTGGGAAGTCCGCCTCCCAGTTGTCCACACCCAGAATGAAGATTGCTGACATGGCTCTTGCATTTCTTTCCGCCCAGAGGAGTATCCTTGACACCTCTCGCATGCAGGCTCTGCTTTTTGTATCTCCTTGTCGATTGATATATGCCACCGTCGTGGCGTTGTCAGACTGTACCTGGATCGTGTGATCCTTGAGTAGAGGAGATGCTTGAAGCAGATCATTGTAGATCGCATGAAGTTCCAGAATGTTGATCGGAAGGAGGCTTTTGCGGGCTGACCACCTGCCCCGGAACGGTGTCCCTTGGGTGACAGCACCCATCCGTCGTGAGGAGGGTCCAATCCTGAATCCCGAAACTCCGGCCTTCCAGGAGATTGGAGGGCTGTAGCCAACTCAGGAGGGAAATCCTGGCCTGAGGTGACAGCCGAATCATCCGGTGCATCTGTAGATGTGAGCCGGACCATTTGCTCAGGAGATCCAACTGTTAAGTTCTGGCATGGAACCTCCCATATTGGATCGCATTGTATGAGACGACCATCTTGCCTAACAATCTTATGCAAAGATGTACGGACACTCAAGTGGGTCGGAGCACCATGCGGACCATCTCCTGAAGTGTTTTCGCATTGTCCTGGTAGAAACAACATCTGGGCCACAGTATCCAGCAACATCCCAAGGAACAGAAGCCTCTGAGTTGGCTCCAGATGGGACTTCTGTAAGTTGAGGATCCACCCATGGTCTGACAGAAGATGGATGCTGCGGTTGATAAGGAGCAACAAAAGCTCCCTGGATCGCACCTTTATCAAAAGGTTGTCCAGATAAGGGATCACATTGACCCCCTGGACCCGGAGTTGAAGCATCATCTCCACCATCACCTTCGTGAATAACCTCGGGGCTGTATACAGGCCGATGGGTAGTGCCTGGAATTGGAAGTGATTGTCCAGCAGGGCAATGAGGCGGCCATATCAGAATATGGAGATAGGCGTCCTTGATACCAGCCTGATGAAGTGGCAAAATCGCATTATATAAAGATAGGCGTCCTTGATATCCAAGGAGACCATAAAGTCCTGTTCTTCCAGGGCCGCAATCACTGCTCGCAGGGATTCCATTTTGAACTTGAACACCCTCAAATAAGGATTCAAGGATTTCAGAATCAGAATGGGTCTGCCCGAACCGTCTGGCTTTGGCACCACAAACAGGTTTGTGTAAAACCCCTTGCCGCATTGCGGTAGTGGCACTGGAACAATGATGTGGAACTGGACCAACTTTTGGATAGCCTGTTGCAACGTAACTTGCATATCCTCCAAAACTGGTAAGCCCGATTTGAAAAATCGTAGAGGAGTACTGTCGAACTCCAGCCTGTAGCCCTGAGAAACAAGATCTCTGACCTAGGCAGCCTCCCAGACGTGGCTGAAGTGACGCAGTCGAGCTTTCCCCCACGAGATCCCGTCATGCTGAGGCCTTAGTGAAAGCAAAACTGGTGGACTGTTCCTGAGCACTGGCGCTTGCTGGTTTTCTGGACTTACCTATGGTGCCTCTAGCCGCATTGGAGGCACCTCTGGCCTTGGATCGAAACCTGTGAAACAGATAAGAGAGTCTCGCCGGCGGGGCCCCAGAGGGGAGAAACGTGGATTTTCCAGCCGTGACCTTGGAAATCCATGTGTCCAACTCGACCCCAAACAGCCATTCCACAGAGAAGGGGATAGATTTCACACTAAGTTTAGGTTCCTCGCCCGCAATCCACTGACGCAACCACAAGGCCCTACGTGCTGACGTGCGAGCATTAATGTTCCCCATGTCCTTCAGCGAATCACAGAGGACGCGGGTAGTGTCCTGAATGTGCTTAAGGAGGGTTACCATAGTAACTAAGGGCATATCCCCGAAAGGCCATCCTGAATTTGAACGGCCCAAGAATGAATAGCATGGGTCATCCAGCAACCAGCAATGACCTGTCTTTGTGAAAGGACGGCTGCAGCGTATATAGACTTTATATTAGTGATGTGTACCGGAAATTTTTCGGGTTTTGTGTTTTGGTTTTGGATTCGGTTCCGCGGCCGTGTTTTGGATTCGGACGCGTTTTGGCAAAACCTCCCTGAAATTTTTTTGTCGGATTCGGGTGTTTTGGATTCGGGTTTTTTTTTACAAAAAACCCTCAAAAACAGCTTAAATCATAGAATTTGGGGGTCATTTTGATCCCATAATATTATTAACCCCAATAACCATAATTTCCACTCATTTCCAGTCTATTCTGAACACCTCACAATATTATTTTTAGTCCTACAATTTGCACCAAGGTCGTTGGATGACTAAGCTAAGCAACCCAAGTGGCCGACACAAACACCTGGCCCATCTAGGAGTGGCACTGCAGTGTCAGACAGGATGTCCGATTTAAAAAATAGTCCCCAAACAGCACATGATGCAAAAAAAAAAAAAAAAAAAAAAAAAAAAAAGGAGGCGCACCAAGGTCGCTGGATGGCTTAGCTAAGCGATCCAAGTGGCCGACACAAACACCTGGCCCATCTAGGAGTGGCACTGCAGTGTCAGACAGGATGGCACTTCAAAAAATAGTCCCCAAACAGCACATGATGCAAAGATAAATGAAAGAAAAAAAGGAGGTGCAAGATGGAATTGTCCTTGGGCCCTCCCACCCACCCTTATGTTGTATAAACAGGACATGCACACTTTAACAAACCCATAATTTCAGCGACAGTGTCTGCCACACGACGGACTGAAATGACTGGTTGGTTTGGGCCCCCACCAAAAAAAGAAGCAATCAATCTCTCCTTGCACAAACTGGCTCTACAGAGGCAAGATTGTCCACCTCCTCCTCCGATTCCTCACCCCTTTCACTGTGTACATCCCCCTCCTCACAGATTATTAATTTGTCCCCACTGGAATCCACCATCTCAGGTCCCTGTGTACTTTTTGGAGGCAATTGCTGGTGAATGTCTCCACGGAGGAATTGATTATAATTCATTTTGATGAACATCATCTTCTCCACATTTTCTGGAAGTAACCTCGTACGCCGATTGCTGACAAGGTGAGCAGCTGCACTAAACACTCTTTCGGAGTACACACTGGAGGGGGGGCAACTTAGGTAAATAAAGCCAGTTTCTGCAAGGGCCTCCAATTTGCCTCTTTTTCCTGACAGCATACGTACGGACTGTCTGACGTGCCTACTTGGATGCGGTCACTCATATAATCCTCCACCATTCTTTCAGGTGACAGAATCATATGCAGTGACAGTAGACGACATGTCAGTAATCGTTGGCAGTTCCTTCAGTCTGGACCAGATGTCAGCACTCGTTCCAGAGGCTCTACAGAGGCCTTGGCATCCTCTGCATCACCGCCAGCGGGTGGGCTCGGAATTCTTAGCCTTATCCTCGCAGCCCCAGTTGTGGGAGAATGTGAAGGAGGAGCTGTTGACAGGTCACGTTCCGCTTGACTTGACAAGTGTCTCACCAGCAGGTCTTTGAACCTCTGCAGACTTGTGTCTGCCGGAAAGAGATACAACGTAGGTTTTAAATCTAGGATCGAGCACTGTGGCCAAAATGTAGTGCTCCGATTTCAGCAGATTGACCACCCGTAAATCCTGGTTAAGCGAATTAAGGGTTCCATCCACAAGTCCCACGTACCTAGCGGAATCGCTCTGTTTTAGCTCCTCCTTCAATTTCTCCAGCTTCTTCTGCAAAAGCCTGATGAGGGGAATGACCTGACTCAGGCTGGCAGTGTCTGAACTGACTTCACGTGTGGCAAGTTCAAAGGGTTGCAGAACCTTGCACAACGTTGAAATCATTCTCCACTGCGCTCGAGTCAGGTGCATTCCCCCTCCTTTGCCTATATCGTAGGTAGCTGTATAGGCTTGAATGGCCTTTTTCTGCTCCTCCATCCTCTGAAGCATATAGAGGGTTGAATTCCACCTCATTACGACCTCTTGCTTCAGATGATGGCGGGGCAGGTTCAGGAGTGTTTGCTGGTGCTCCAGTCTTCGGTACGCGGTGGCTGAATGCCAAAAGTGGCCCGCAATTCTTCAAGCCACCGACAGCATATCTTGCATGCCCCTGTCGTTTTTTAAATAATTCTGCACCACCAAATTCAATGTATGTGCAAAACATGGGACGTGCTGGAATTTGCCCACATGTAATGCACGTACAATATTGGTGGCGTTGTCCGATGTCACAAATCCCCAGGAGAGTCCAATTGGGGTAAGCCATTCTGCGATGATGTTCCTCGGTTTCCGTAAGAGGTTGTCAGCTGTGTGCCTCTTATGGAAAGCGGTGATACAAAGCGTAGCCTGCCTAGGAACGAGTTGGCGTTTGCGAGATGCTGCTACTGGTGCCGCCGCTGCTGTTCTTGCTGCGGGAGGCAATACATCTACCCAGTGGGCTGTCACAGTCATAGTCCTGAGTCTGCCCTGCTCCACTTGTCCACATGTCCGTGGTTAAGTGGACATTGGGTAAACTGCATTTTTTAGGACACTGGTGACTCTTTTTCCGAGGTCTGTGTACATTCTCGGTATCGCCTGCCTAGAGAAGTGGAACCTAGATGGTATTTGGTACCGGGGACACACTAACTCAATAAATTCTCTAATTCCCTGTGAATTAACGGTGGATACCGGACACACGTTTAACACCACCCAGGCTGCCAATGCCTGAGTTATCTGCTTTGCAGCAGGATGACTGCTGTGATATTTCATCTTCCTCGCAAAGGACTGTTGGACAGTCAATTGCTTACTGGAAGTAGTACAAGTGGTCTTCCGACTTCCCCTCTGGGATGACGATCGACTCCCAGCAGCAACATCAGCAGCGCCAGCAGCAGTAGGCGTTACACTCAAGGATGCATCGGAGGAATCCCAGGCAGGAGAGGACTCGTCAGACTTGACAGTGACATGGCCTGCAGGACTATTGGCTTTCCTGTCTAAGGAGGAAATTGACACTGAGGGAGTTTGTGGTGTGGTTTGCAGGAGCTTGGTTACAAGAGGAAGGGATTTAGTGGTCAGTGGACTGCTTCCGCTGTCACCCAAAGTTTTTGAACTTGTCAATGACTTCTGATGAATGCGCTTCAGGTGACGTATAAAGGAGGATGTTCCTAGGTGGATAACGTCCTTACCCCTACTTATTACAGCTTGACAAAGGAAACACACGGCTTGACAAATGTTGTCCGCATTTCTGTTAAAATAATTCCACACAGACTAGGTGATTTTTTTTGTAATTTGACCATGCATGTCAATGGCCATATTCGTCCCACGGACAACAGGTGTCTCCCCGGGTCCCTGACTTAAACAAACCACCTCACCATCAGAATCCTCCTTGTCAATTTCCTCCTCAGCGCTAGTAACACCCATATCCTCATCCTGTTGTACTTCAACAGTGACATCTTCAATTTGACTATCAGGAACTGGACTGCGGGTGCTCCTTCCAGCACTTGCAGGGGGCGTGCAAATGGTGGAAGGCGCCACCTCTTCCCATCCAGTGTTGGGAAGGTCAGGCATCGCAACCGACACAATTGGACTCTCCTTGGGGATTTGTGATTTAGAAGAACGCACAGTTCTTTGCTGTGCTTTTGCCATCTTAACTCTTAAGTTTTCTAGCAGGAGGATGAGTGCTTCCATCCTCAGGTGAAGCTGAACCACTAGCCTTGAACATAGGCCAGGGCCTCAGCCGTTCCTTGCCACTCCGTGTCGTAAATGACATATTGGCAAGTTTACGCTTCTCATCAAAGACGCTTTTAATTTTGATTTTTGGGTCATTTTACTGAACTTTTGTTTTTTGGATTTTACATGCTCTCTACTATGACATTGGGCATCGGCCTTGGCAGACGACGTTGATGGCATTTCATCGTCTCGCCCATGACTAGTGGCAGCAGCTTCAGCACGAGGTGGAAGTGGATCTTGATCTTTCCCTATTTTACCCTCCACATTTTTGTTTTGTGTGGAATTATATGCCAGTAATATATCAATAGCAATGGCCTACTGTACCGTACTGCTATATATTATATACTGGTGGTCAGCAAAATTTTGCACTGTCCTCCTACTATATATACTGCGCGCAGCTAAAATGCACCACAGGTATGGATGGATAGTATACTTGACGACAGAGGTAGGTAGAGCAGTGGACTACCGTACCGTACTGCTATAAAATACTGGTGGTCACTGGTCAGCAAAACTCTGCACTGTCCTCCTACTATATAATACTGGTGGTCCCCAGTCCCCACAATAAAGCACACTGAGCACAGATATTTGCAGCACACTGAGCACAGATATGGAGCGTTTTTCAGGCAGAGAACGTAGATATTTTCAGCACACTGAGCACAGATATTTGCAAGCACACTGAGCACAGATATTTGCAGCACACTGAGCACAGATATTTGCAGCACACTGAACACAACTGAGAGAACGCTGCACACGTCCTCCCCCTATCATCTCCAATGCATGAGTGGAAATGGCGGCGACGCGCGGCTCCTTATATAGAATACGAATCTCGCGAGAATCAGACAGCGGGATGACGACGTTCGGGCGCGCTCGGGTTAACCGAGCAAGGCGGGAGGATCAGAGTCTGCCTCGGAACCGTGTAAAATGGGTTTAGTTCGGGGGGGTTCGGATTCCGAGGAACCGAACCCGCTCATCACTACTTTATATATAGTCTATTTTCCGATCCCCAGGATCCTTAACGGTAAAGGAGCCCGGGGCAGGTAGCACCGCCTTCTTTGACAGGCGAGAGACCGAGACAGAAACATCCACGCCAGGGGGTTCCTCCCAAAATTTTCTACCTTCAGGGGCAAATGGGAAAGTGTGCAAAAACTTTTTCGACACTCTGAATTTTTTGTCTGGATTTTTACAGGCCTGTTTGAATAAGTCGTCATCTAACTCTGGAGAATCAGGGAAAGTGACATTAGGCTTGTTGTGTACAAAGAAAAATGACTGCTGTGAGGCAGTGTCCTCTAGAGAGCTTCAGTACATCCCTTATAGCCAAAATGAAGGGTTCAATACCCTGAGCAGCATCTGGATCCCCACTAACGCGATCCAGTTCATCATCATCATCCTGTATAGCATCATCTGTATCAGATAGTAGTGCAGGAAAACCACGCTTCTGGGGACCTGCATGAGAGAGGGAGGGGGGTGCATCAGCCCTAGCAGCTAAATCTGTAACAGCTTGTTGCAGTAGCTGAGTCTTCTGCACATTAGCAGTGAGTTGGAATGACATGTCTGACATCATAGTCTTAAGAGACCCTAACCAGTGGGGCTCTGGACCCTCTCCCCCTGCCTCTTCACTAATTTGGGAAGAGTGACTACATTGCTCACAGGCAATAGAGTCATTAGATAATGGAGAAAATTGTGTGCGACATACACTGCACAGCTTGTGCTTACCCATATTCACAGTAAGCACAATAACATACACACAGACAGTTATAATGCAAGCCTGCCCCACTGTATGTGAGAGAAGACACAGAGAGGGGATACCAGCACACCCAGAGCTGCACAGCCCCAGTGAGACTGTCAGCTCTGTATCACAATAACACTAATAAATGCAGTCCTAAATAGGCTCAGAATAGTGTACACAAGCGGCTCTCCCCCTTAGCTACACCCTGTACCAGTTTCCAGCGTGTCTGTGAGGCAGGAAGCGCTGAGTGTGTGCTGTTGTGGCTGCAGTAAGCAGAGGAAGGCACCAAAACGCTGCTGGTCCCGCTCTGAGGAAGCTCCGCCCCCTCCAATGGTACCAGAGCTATACATATTATTTATACTGGCAAAGTCTCCAAATAAGCTTAAAACCTCACACAAGCGCTTAGTTAAGCAAGTTAGTGCCAGTTTTCACACGGGGGATCTTAGCAGGACCCCCTAGGGAGGATTCTGTACGCCGCGCCCGTGGTCAGCCGCACTTTGAACCGGAGACCCCCCTACTGGGGTCCCTGGTTTGTACTCACCATCGATATCACCTTCAGGCAGCTTTAGGGGTGTGCGCCATGCTGCGGCTGTGACAGCCAAGGCACAGTGCCCCGCTGAACAAACAGCCCCTCAGGATGGTGGTCCTGCAGCGGGGAAGAGGCTCTGCATCTCACAAGGCCGGAGATGGTCTCCCCCCTAACTCACACGGTGCAGGTATGCTGTTGCCCAGACAGAAAGCATTCCGAAAAAAAAAAAAAAAAAGTTTTAAATGAAATTGAAGAAAAACTCTCTGGAGCTGCAGAGATGTGCATCCTCTCCTGAGGGCACTTTTTTTCTAAACTGCCTGTGGGAGGGGGCATAGAGGGGAGGGGCCAGCACACCCAGTTGAAGAAATTTAAAGTACACTGGCTCCTTTGGACCCCGTCTATACCCCATCGTACTAGTTTCCCCCAATATCCCTTATGGATGCTAGAGAAATCATACTTAAAATATGCACACTACCCATACTGAACTTCACACAATGGGTGAAATGCAAATGTTTTCCATCGACAGCCAGTACCCAAACTGAGCTATTCAAGTGTAGTTCCATTCGGGCATGTTGCCTGCCAGCGTGTGCACTTCAGCTTGCACCCCCAGGGGGTGGCGAGCTGAAATGCGCTAAAAGTGATATAAATGGGTGGCACTTTTCGTGATCGTGCCCAGCAGTCTATGGCCGCGATCAGCGTGATAAAGTGCCACACTTGACTATCGCCCCTGCAATCTCCCATCACTTAAGACGTTAGATTGGGCGCGATAACTGAATGCTGCCCTATATATCTATACTAAATATGAAATATACAAAAAGGTGAGTTTTCCCAATACAGGCTTAGGGGTATATTCAATTAGCAGCGATAACGAACTTTTCACGTGAAAAGTCCGGTTTTCGCGCGAAAAAACTGACTTTTCCCGCGAAACGCAATTACAGCCTATTCGATTTTCCATGAAAATTTATTGGTGATCATTTTTTCACTAATTTTACTTCACCTACTCTGAAGCAGGTGAAACGTTGGAAAAAGTCACTATTTTAAGGTAAAAATGTTTGGATATGGTCCAGAACTCCTGGGACACCCCCCTTAATGACTAATTAGGCACGTTGAAGTTTTTAATTATTTTTAATTGGCCAATAATGACATGTCATTTTTGGGGTGAAAAAGTTCAAAGTGATGGAAATTGGGGTTCAAAGTATGGGACAGGTATATTGGGGTGCTTTATGAGTGGGACAGATGTTTTTAGGCTTGCAGATGGGAGTAATCGGTCTTTTTCCACTTTTTTTAAAGTACCCTAAAATGACCCAAATATATACTTATACCCATTTTCATGTACCCCAAATTTAATGAGCATTTATTTTGCTCAAAAAAACTTGCTTTCTATAATTGTTTTGCATTTTTAAAAAAAAATGCATATAACAGCCATTTCACACAATTTAAGTCCCCAAAAACTCTCTAATGTGATCTCTAATACACTTCTCTTCTGTTTTCCTGTTAGTTTAGCAT